>NC_041390.1:545578637-545625973 GCF_002162155.2 Triticum dicoccoides
CCTGACCCTCATGGGGCCCCCGTAAGGCGGTTGCTGCTCTTCTTTGGCCGCAAGAAAGCTAATTTTTGGAGAAAAATCTGGGCGAAGGTTTCAATCCAATCGGAGTTACCGATCTCCGGATATATAAGAAATGGTGAAAGGGCAGAATCCCCGAGCGTAGAAACAGAGAGAGACAGAGAGACAGATCCAATCTCGGAGGGGCTCTCGCCCCACCCATGCCATGGAGGTCAAGGACCAGAGGGTAAACCCTTCTCCCATCTAGGGAGAAGGTCAAGGAAGAATAAGAAGAAGGGGGCCCTCTCCCCCTCTTGTCCGGTGGCGCCGGAACACCGCCGGGGCCATCATCATCACAGCGATCTTCACCAACACCTCCGCCATCTCGACCAACATCTCCATCAACTTCCCCCCTCTATCTACAGCGGTCCACTCTCCCACAACCCTCTGTACCCTCTACTTGAACATGGTGCTTTATGCTTCATATTATTATCTAATGATGTGTTGCCATCCTATGATGTCTGAGTAGATTTTCGTTGTCCTATCGGTGATTGGTGAATTACTATGATTGATTTAATTTGCTTGTGGTTATGTTGCTGTACTTTGGTGCCCATCATATGAGCGCGCACGTGGATCACACCATAGGGTTAGTTGTATGTTGATAACACTACGTATTGGAGGGCAAGAGTGACAGAAGCTTCAACCTAGCATAGAAATTGGTGCATACGGGATTGAAGGGGGACAAATATATCTCAATGCTATGGTTGGGTTTTACCTTAATGAACGTTCGTAGTTGCGGATTCTTGCTAATAGTTACAATCATAAGTGCATAGAATTCCAAGTCAGGGATGACATGCTAGTAGTGGCCTCTCCCACATAAAACTTGCTATCGGTCTAGTAACGTAGTCAATTGCTTAGGGACAATTTCGCAACTCCTACCACCACTTTTCCACACTCGCTATACTAACTTTATTGCTTCTTTATCTAAAAATCCCCTATCTTTTATTTACGTGCTCTTTATTATCTTGCAAACCTATCCAAAAACACCTACCAAGTACCTCTAGTTTCATACTTGTTTTAGGTAAAGCGAACGTCAAGCGTGCGTAGAGTTGTATCGGTGGTTGATAGAACTTGAGGGAATATTTGTTCTACCTTTAGATCCTTGTTGGGTTCGACACTCTTACTTATCGAAAGAGGCCACAATTGATCCCCTATACTTGTGGGTTACCAAGACCTTTTTCTGGCGCCGTTGCCGGGGAGTTATAGCGTGGAGTGAATATTCTCGTGTGTGCTTGTTTGCTTTATCACTAAGTAATTTTTATTTGCTGTTATAAGTTGTTCTCTATCTTTAGTTATGGATATGGAATGCAAAATACCAAAAAAAATAGTGGTACCTAGTGAACCAATGGTTGAAGAAACACTCAAAATCTATCACACTACTGAAGCTTTTTACTTGGATCATCTTCGATCCCTATGTGCTCGGGCTGAAACCCCAACTAGCTTAGTTAAGGGAAAATCTTTAGATGAGCATGCTTGTTATGTGCGACACCGCATATCTGAAAAAGGGAAATTTTACAGGATCAAATTCATCGTTTGCAGTGCTATGCTAGGAATTTATGTGAAATATATGATTGTACTTGTTGTTCTAAAGACCCTAAGAAACACCTTCCTTACCAATGTGGGTTTAGTGATAATGGAATCGTATCTTCGTATACTAAGGGTGTTTATAATTACAATGATGTTCAACAAATTGAAGAATTTGTTGCTTTTAGGGGTACTTGTGAAATTGCTTCTTTTATTAAAGAGTGTGATACTACTCTCTACAAATCTGAAAATTTGGCCATACTTAAATATTGCTATGATAATTATGCTTCTAATCCTTATATTAAACCATATATTGAGGACTCCTCCGATGTCCAAGAAGAGACTAATATTTTGCAGGAGTCTATGGAAGAAGAAATTAATGACATTGTGAGATCATTGGATGAAAAAGATGAGGAGGAGAGCGAAGAACAAAAGGAGGAAGAGCGGATTGATCACCCGTTCCCACCTTCTAATGAGAGTAAGTCTTCAACTCATACATTGTTTAATTTCCCTTCGTGCTTACCGAAGGATGATTGCTATGATGATTGTTATGATCCCGTTGATTCTTTTGAAATATCCCTTTTTGATGCTGCTTGCTATGCTTGTGGCCAAGATGCCAATATGAATTATGCTTATGGAGATGAACTTGCTATTGTTCCTTATGTTAAACATGAAATTATTGCTATTGCAACCATGCATGATAGCCCTATTATCTTTTTGAATTCTCCCGACTACACTATATCGGAGAAGTTTGCCCTTATTAAGGATTATATTGATGGGTTGCATTTTACCGTTGCACATGATAATTTTTATGAATATAATATGCATGTGCTTGCTGCTCCTACTTGCAATTATTATGAAAGAGGAACTACATCTCCGCCTCTCCATGTTTCCAATATGATAAAATTGCAAGAAACTTCTTATGCTATGCATTGGCCTTTACTTTGTGTGCATGAATTGTTCTTTTATGACATGCCGATGCATAGGAAGAGAGTTAGACTTTGTCATTACATGATATATGTTGCTTTGTGCTCACTACTAAATGCCAAATCATTGCTAATTCAAATTGGCTTTGATATACCTTGGGATACGGGTGGATTCATTACTTGAGCACCTTATGCCTAGCTTAATGGCTTTAAAGAAAGCGTTGCCAAGGAGACAGCCCAGAAGTTTTAGAGAGTCATTTATTTCTGTTGAGTGCTTTCATATAGTTTAAAAACAAAAACAAATAAAGAGGGGAACCCAAAACTTTTTCAAAAAGGAAAGTGAAAGTGAGAGAGACAAGCATTGTTGAAGTGGGGGAGCTCCTTGAACTTTGTTCATGCTCACGGAAACTTTGTGAATCTTGATTATAGAAACTTTTAAACAAAAATAATTATCCCCTTGTACAATTCCATTGTATTATAAAAATAATTTTCCAAGGTTTGCATTTAGGATGTTTACAATGCTTGTTGGTTTGTACGGTGCAGGACAGAAACTTTGGTTATAGTGCGCGATTTTACCCTTTTTTACTGGAATGTCAAACGGTTCTGAAACTTTTTGCATTGTCTTTCTATACAAATTTTTTATTTTTCCTAATTTTGGTAGAATTTTTGGAGTACCAGAAGTATGGTGAATGTTCAGATTACTACAGACTGTCCTGTTTAAGACAGATTATGTTTTTGATGCATAGTTTGCTTGTTTTGATGAAACTATCGATTTCTATCAGTGGATTAAGCCATGGAAAAGTTATATTACAGTAGGTACAATGCAAAAACAAAATATGAATTGGTTTGCAACAGTACTTAGAGTAGTGATTTGCTTTATTATACTAACGGATCTTACCGAGCTTTCTGTTCAGTTTTATGTGATTGAAGTTTTCAAGTTTTGGGAGAGATCACGACAGATGAAGGAATAAGGAGTGGAAAGAGCCTAAGCTTGGGGATTCCTGAGGCACCCCAAGGAAATATTCAAGGATTCCAAAGCAACCATGCTTGGGGATGCCCCGGAAGGCATCCCCTCTTTCTTCTAACGATCATCGGTAATTTCACTTGGAGCTATATTTTTATTCGTCACATGATATGCGTAAATCTTGGAGCGTCTTTTGCATTTAGTTTCCACTTTTCTTTGATGCACCATGCTGGTATGAGATAGTCCTTGGTTGATTTATAGAATGCTCATTGCACTTCACTTATATCTTTTGAGTATGGCTTTATAGAATGCTTCATGTGCTTCACTTATATCATTTGAAGTTTGGATTGTCTGTTTCTCTTCACATAGAAAACCGCCATTTATAGAATGCTCTTTTGCTTCACTAATATTTGCTAGAGCATGGGCATATCTTTTGTAGAAAGAATTAAACTCTATTGCTTCACTTATATCTATTTAGAGAGATGACAGGAATTGGTCATTCACATGGTTAGTCATAAAATCCTACATAAAACTTGTAGATCACTGAATATGATATGTTTGATTCCTTGCAATAGTTTTGCGATATAAAGATGGTGATATTAGAGTCATGTTCGTGGGTAGTTGTGGATTGTAGAAATACTTGTGTTGAAGTTTGTGATGCCCGTAGCATGCACATATGGTGAACCGTTATGTAACGAAGTTGGAGCATGAGGTATTTATTGATTGTCTTCCTTATGAGTGGCGGTCAGGGACGAGCGATGGTCTTTTCCTACCAATCTATCCCCCTAGGAGCATGCGTGTAGTACTTTGTTTCGATGACTATTTGATTTTTGCAATAAGTATGTGAGTTCTTTATGACTAATGTTGAGTCCATGGATTATACGCACTCTCACCCTTCCATCATTGCTAGCCTCTTCGGTACCGTGCATTGCCCTTTCTCACCTCGAGAGTTGGTGCAAACTTCGCCGGTGCATCCAAACCCCGTGATACGATACGCTCTATCACACATAAGCCTCCTTATATCTTCCTCAAAATAGCCACCATACCTACCTACTATGGCATTTTCATAGCCATTCTGAGATATATTGCCATGCAACTTCCATCATCATCATATACATGACTTGAGCATTTATTGTCATATTGCTTTGCATGATCGTAAGATAGCTAGCATGATGTTTTCATGGCTTGTCCATTTTTTGATGTCATTACTACGCTAGATCATTGCACATCCCGGAACACCGCCGGAGGCATTCATATAGAGTCATATATTTATTCTAGTATCGAGTTGTAATATTGAGTTGTAAGTAAATAAAAGTGTGATGATCATCGAAAATAAAGATTTGAGAACATATTGATATGTCCATGGCTCACGCTCATGTATTGCGTGAAAGTTAAAAAGATTTGAGAACGTCAAAAGTATGAAATAATTGCTTGGCTTGTCATCGGGGCTGTGCATGATTTGAATATTTTGTATGGTAAAGATGGAGCATAACCAGACTATATGATTTTGTAGGGATAACTTTCTTTGGCCATGTTATTTTGAAAAGACATGATTGCTTTATTAGTATGCTTGAAGTATTATTGTCTTAATGTCAAATGATAGACTATTGCTTTGAATCACTCGTGTCTTAATATTCATGCCATGATTAGATTACATGATCAAGATTATGCTAGGTAGCATTCCACATCAAAAAATATCTTTTTTATCATTTACATACTCGAGGACGAGCAGGAATTAAGCTTGGGGATGCTGACACGTCTCCATCGTATCTATAATTTTTGATTGTTCCATGCCAATATTCTATAACTTTCATATACTTTTGGCAACTTTTATACTATTTTTGGGACTAACATATTGATCCAGTGCCTAGTGTCAGTTCCTGTTTGTTGCACGTTTTTGTTTCGCAGAAAATCCATATCAAACGGAGTCCAAATGAAATAAAAACAGACGGAGAATATTTTTGGAATATTTGTGAGATATGGGAAGAAGAATCAATGCGAGAAGGTGCCCGAGGGGGCCACGACGCAGGGGGGCACGCCTGCCCCCCTGGGTGCGCCCCTGACCCTCGTGGGCCCCCGTAAGGCGGTTGCTGCTCTTCTTTGGCCGCAAGAAAGCTAATTTTCAGATAAAAATCTGGGCAAAGGTTTCAATCCAATCGGAGTTATGGATCTCTGGATATATAAGAAACGGTGAAAGGGCAGAATCCTAGAGCGCAGAAACAGAGAGAGACGGAGAGAAGGATCCAATCTCGTAGGGGCTCTCGCCTCTCCCATGCCATGGAAGCCAAGGACCAGAGGGAAAACCCTTCTCCCATCTAGGGAGAAGGTCAAGGAAGAAGAAGAAGAAGGGGGCCCTCTCCCCCTCTCTTCCGGTGGCGCCGGAACGCCGCCGGGGCCATCATCGTGTGACGGCGATCTACACCAACACCTCTGTCATCTTCACCAACATCTTCATCACCTTTTCCCATCTATCTACAGTGGTCCACTCTCCCGCAACCCACTGTACCCTCTATTTGAACATGGTGCTTTATGCCTCATACTATTATCCAATGATGTGTTACCATCCTATGATGTCTGAGTAGATTTTCGTTGTTCTATCGGTGATTGGTGAATTGCTATGATTGATTTAATTTGCTTGTGGTTATGTTGCTGTCCTTTGGTGCTCATCATATGAGCACGCGCGTGGATCACACCATAGGGTTAGTTGTATGTTGATAAGATTATGTATTGGAGGGCAAGAGTGACAGAAGCTTCAACCTAGCATAGAAATTGATGCATGCGGGATTGAAGGGGGACCAATATATCTCAATGATATGGTTGGGTTTTACCTTAATAAACGTTAGTAGTTGTGGATGCTTGCTAATAGTTCCAATCATAAGTGCATAGAATTCCAAGTCAGGGATGAAATGCTAGCAGTGGCCTCTCCCACATAAAACTTTCTATCGGTCTAGTAACATAGTCAATTGCTTAGTGACAATTTCGCAACTCCTACCACCACTTTTCCACACTCGCTATACTAACTTTATTTCTTCTTTATCTAAACAGCCCCTAACTTTTATTTACGTGCTCTTTATTATCTTGCAAACCTATTAAAAACACCTAAAAAGTACTTCTAGTTTCATACTTGTTTTAGGTAAAGCGAACGTCAACTGTGCATAGAGTTGTATCGGTGGTCGATAGAACTTGAGAAAATATTTGTTCTACATTTAGCTCCTCGTTGGGTTCGACACTCTTAGTTATCGAAAGAGGCTACAATTGATCTCCTATACTTGTGGGTTACCAGGGACTTGCAAGCATCAGGGGGAGTCTCTTCTTGAGACATCCCTGTTCAAACATCGCATTACATTATCTTTCTTTATGATATATGTTTCAGGATCTCATCAAAAAATTTATGAAAAACTTTTGAAGGAGATTTTTTTGAGATGATAGAGCTTTCCGGACAATCGTGAAGATGATTCTATATGGTCAAGCGTAGATTAGGAAGAGTGTTAAAACTAATTATGTAATTAGGGGAAAATCTCCCCTTGCGCCGAATGGCCATACAGTTGCTCTCGCAACCGACGCCTCTCTCCCATCCGCCTGGAACTGACGCATCCCTCCCAGGATCGTCGCGTCTCTTCGGGGGGTATATATGCTTCATGTAACCATCGTCAAGGGATCGATCATTATTTGATTCAAGACAAAGGGAACCGTCCCTCACCAAAAAAAAGTAAAGGAACCATTAGGCGAGAGGCTAGACGCGATAGCTGGGCAGCCTACTTCGGCCTGTTTGTTTCAGTTTTGCTTGGATTTTAATCACATATAGATTTGCTTCAGTGGAGAGTACAAGTTAAGGTGCTTGAGAAAATTACACTAAAAATGATCCAAATCCAGATTCAGCTTCACTGACAAAGCTGATTTCAAATAGTTGTTTATTTCAGATTTCATATTCAGCTTCACTAGCAAAGCTGAATTCGATCCCAGAATCCAAAACAAACAGGGCCTTCGTGTGATAGACAAGAGAGGGAAGAGGCTCCGCACGCACTCAAGGCCACACGATCGCGTGCGAACACACGGCGGCCGACATGGCTGGCGAAGCCAAAAATCATCCGGCTGCTTTCAAACATTTTTCTTAATTCTTTTATTGTTTTTTTGTTCATTGTTTTTTATATAGCTTACCACTCATGCCAAGTGGTATTCTTAATTCTTTTATAATTAGGATTAGGATATTTCAGCCTGAACTTATCAGACACATGCGACTGATGCACAAGCACAAATATTACATGTTGTATTCATCGCTGGGAACTCATGAAGGGCGCGTTTGGTTGACATCTTAACAAATGTCTGCATTGCATACTTGTCTCGGGCAAAAAACCAACATCTACACTTAGTTTGATTGTCTGCATTGAGACTGCCTGCATTAGGAAATCGGTTTTTGCATGGTGTTTGGTGTCATGCATTGGCTCGGCACATGCAACTACACGGTATTTGATTATATACATGGGTGATAGCTAACATCTACACATAACACACAATTTCTCGGACTAGTTCGGCACGCTAGCGTCAGACTAGTTCGCCGCGGCCACCGTTCGACGCGCTCCGCCTCCATTCATTTCTCGACTACTGGGACGTCAAGAAGCTCAAAGGCCGTCCCCGTCGGCCCCGGGATGGGCTCGGCCACGCCGCCGCCGAGGTTGGCCGTTAAGAGTAGCCACTCGCCGTCCGGACTAAAGCACATGTGGTTGATTCGCTCCTCGTCCGCCTTTGTGCTCCCCGGCGGCCCGGCCACGTGCACTCGCCACAGCCCTCTCCCGTCCGGTCGTACCTAGTAGATGTTGAACACCGCGGTGGTGGCCGCTTCGTGCCAGTTGGAGGAGAGCGCGATCAGCTTCTCGTCGGGCGACCAGCTCGGCATCGTTTCGATCCACTGGCCGCCCGTGACCCTCCATACCATCTCCTCCCTGGGCGCTGCATCGACGATGTAGAGGTTCTTGTGGCCCTCCCGGCCCGACCAGAACACCACCCACCGCCCGCACGACGACACCGCCAGGAACGCGTTGTTGCCGGCCTCCGACCGAGTCAGCTTCTTCACGGCCACGTCGAGGTCGCCGCAGTCGTAGGTGAGCTCGCTCGGGTCGAACTCAGTGTGCGCCACTCGAACCGTCGCGTTCGGGGCCTCGAAGATTGGGCCTACGGAGATGAACACGACCCCGCTGTCGCTGGGGCTCCATGAGGTGTAGAACAGGTCGGGCTGCCCGGATGTATGTGGCTCTTGGCCCACTTACCATCCACCCATCTGTCCCATCCCATCTTTCTCCTCCTTTTCCTCCTCCTTCTCCCACCCACCCGCCCACCCGGCTCGAGAGCTGGAGCAGCTCCTGGCCGTGCCCGCTCCCGCGCGCACAGCAGCAGAGCACAGGCGGGCTCGTCCCCCTCTGGCGTCGGTGCTCCGCCGTGGTGGGCTCGTGCTCCTCCGGCGCACATGCCCAGCCGCGCCCGTCGACTCGCCTCGCCCCAGCCTCGCCTTGCCACGCCTGGCTACGCCCAACCTCGCCTGCGCCTGCGGCATACGGGACGGCGGCGGGGCGTGCATCTCCTCGCTCGACGACTCGGCCAGCGCGGAGGCCGAGGAGGTGGAGCTTCTGTCCTCGCCACCCCATGCCTGACGCGGCCGTCAACTGCTTCGACCGGTGCGCCGCCGCCAACGAACACGCACGGAGGCCAAGGAGGTGGAGCTCCTGCTTGAGGTGGTGAGGCGGCTAGCTCGTGCGGCGTCCAGCTCGCGCTCCCGCGGCCGTGGAAGGTAGCGGTCGAGAGGCTGGACAAGTCCGCACGCGCGCTGACGCGGCCGGGAGCCGGGGCAGCGGCGGCGAACTCCCTGCTCGCGTTCTCCCTGCTTGGCGCACGCCGGCGGGCAGTACGTGAACCCGGACAAGCTAGCTAGCTCCCTGCTTGGCACACGCCCGCTCCTGCACACTGTGTTGCTCGTGGGGTGCACAACCGCATGCTAGCTAGCTGGTGGCCGCGAGCGTGCATGCTAGCTGCTGCTCGTACGTGTGCTCTAGTGTTGCTCGCCGGATGCACAACCGCGTGCGTGGTGTTTGACATGCGAAATAATAAAAAACAACGATGGTTATCGTATTATTATCTCTTTACGCGTCAGGGGAAATAAACATTGCGGGCCTACCAATGTACTGAGTATATAAAGAAATTATAGGGAAACTTGTACTTTATTAATCTCTCATGGAAAAAAATAAATTACATGATCCCTTTACATATGCGCTCCATGGCCTGCTAGCGTGGCCGATATGACTTGGGCAATTGTGAGGTTCTGGTTCACGGGGCCTCGGAAGACTCCCGATTAATTACGTTCGCGAGCCGGAGCCGCGAACCACCTCCGATTAAGCTGTTGCAATGGTCATCGTCTTCAAGTCTCGTCTTCTTCAAGTGCTCGGTGTAGATGATGGTGATGATGTGATGGAATAGAAGAGTGGAGCGATACGTCCGTCGCTCCGGCGATGCTTAGTCACATCCCTCCGGCTTGTTGATGTCCGATGATGAAGGTGTCTGGTCTGGTCAGCTCAGACAGATGGGTGGCCTTCGCCTTGTCGGTGCCCGGCCTGGTGGTACCCGCTTTGTCGGTGTTGGACATGGTAGCTTCCCTTCGCCTTGTCGATGCCCGGCAAGATATGGGTAGATTCATCAGAAGAAAGACATGTCGGTGAAGTGGCTTCGCCTCGTCGGAGCTTGGACGATATTGAGGAAGTGTATTGATGTAGAAGTCGGAGTAGACTTGAGTGTCGCCACGTGGCGGCGTTGCTTGAAGCTGACGACAATATGAACTCGTCGATGTAGATATCGAGGTATCGTGCCTCGTCGGTCTTGGCAGCGTTGGAGTATTTGTTGTCTGGGTGGCATGAGTCGCGCTCGGTCCGGACTTCTCGACGCCCGGTTGCTTCATCGGGGTGTTCAAGGGGCTACGCCTTGCGGGAGTGATGGTTTAGGGAGACCGGCATCAATGTAAAAACTGGCGCACGCTCACATTGGCATGGTCGGGGTGGTTAGCACCTCGTCTCCGCTAGACGCTGAGTATTCGGCAGTCCGCCGAGACAAAGGGGGCGCCTCACAAGGCCGTGAAAAGGTGGCGTTGTAGAGGCCACGCCGCATTGGGCTGGTGCTACGCCAAAGGGTGACTTGTATGCCGGCGACGCCGTGTGGACCTGTATGCCAAGGACCTGTTAGCCACGGTGGGTGCACCTCTCGAAAGAGGGTCCGGTCTTGTACTACATCGCTGCAAACTCTGGTTCGAACAAAGATCTGTACACCATAAAGGGGGGAAGCGAGTCCCGGGATGTGTCCTCAACGAGCTCCGATTCCGCCTCACCGTCTCCTCCAAGAAACATGGTGCAAAACATGTACGCATGTAATCTGTTCTCATTGACCTATCCGTCGGGGACGTGCACCTCATGAAGGAGGGGTCGGTCGTTGGCCGCGTCGTTGTAGACACTGGTTCTGTCGAGGATCTGTACGTCATGAAGGGAAAGGTGAGTCTCGGGCTGCGTTGTCAGCGGGCTTCGGTTTTGTCACGCCGTCTCCTCCAATAGCGTGGTGCAAAACCTATACGCTTGTGTCTCCTTCGCGATGAACCTATTCATCGTGGCCCTGTGCGTCGAGGATCTATGCGTCGCCATCTGAACTTCATGACCTGTTCACCAAAGACCTGTGTACCAAGAACATGAAGGCCGGTCTCGGGCCTTGTATACCTGGGGCCGCGTAGACATGTGGCCGGCCGGTCGACCCACTGCACTGAGTGATCCGGGGAGATGGCTCTCCTCATTGGCTTCTATGTGATCTTGATCTGGACGCGTGTGTATAAATGGGTGGAGAAGATATTTGTTGTGGTGTTGTATGGGTAGAAAAGAAACGAGAGTTGTGCAATGCCTAGGCAGCATGGCCTTTTTCCTCCTCCCTGTGCAGCCTGCCGGCGACGGCCGCGTGCGTACGTGTGTATCTTGAGAGCGGCCTTGCGGCCAGCCATCTGTGCGTGTGTGTACGAGCGGCCTTGCGGTCAGCCTTTCGTGTGTGTGCCCTCGTTCGAGTCCTCGTGCGTGGGTCTCCATGGCGCCTGGGCACCAAGAGAGAAAAGAAACATTTAGATATAGGAATGTGCTAACGACCAATCGATTGGTCGTTAGCGACAGATCTGCACACCATGCAGGAAATCGCTGCGGCGAAAATGCCAAAATAGGAATAAGGCTTGCTATTATTAGAAATGTCAACAAAGGGCGATTGCTTGGCGATCGCGCCTTGGTGCTAGGGTTAGGGTTTTGCTGCGGGGGTGGTGAGCTTCCAGTGGCGGTCAGGGAGGCGACGGCGCAGCCTTGGACGCAGACCGGCGGGGTCTCTTCTTCGCTGTGGGGCGGAGCTGATGGCGGAGAAGACGTCTGGGAGGACGGCAGGAGCTCCGGAGATGATGGCATCTATGGCGGCGGCAGCGGCGAATTCGAAGATGTCAGCTACTCCTTCTGTGGCTTCAGGAGGGACGGCTAATACCAGGAAACCGCCACCCACGTCGTCGGAGAAGGCGGTGATGTCTACTACACAACCTTCTTCTTGTAGATGTTGTTGGACCTCCAAGTGCAGAGGTTTGTAGGACAGTAGCAAATTTCCCTCAAGTGGATGACCTAAGGTTTATCAATCCGTAGGAGGCGTAGGATGAAGATGGTCTCTCTCAAGCAACCCTACAACCAAATAACAAAGAGTCTCTTGTGTCCCCAACACACCCAATACAATGGTAAATTGTATAGGTGCATTAGTTCGGCGAAGAGATGGTGATACAAGTGGTATATGGATGGTAGATAATAGTTTTTGTAATCTTAAAATATAAAAACAGCAAGGTAACTAATGATAAAAGTGAGCGTAAACGGTATTGCAATGATAGGAAATAAGGTCTAGGGTTCATACTTTCACTAGTGTAAGTCCTCTCAACAATACTAACATAATTGGATCATAAAACTATCCCTCAACATGCAACAAAGTGTCACTCCAAAGTCACTAATAGCGGAGAACGAACGAAGAGATTATGGTAGGGTACGAAACCACCTCAAAGTTATTCTTTCCAATCAATCCATTGGGCTATTCCTATAAGTGTCACAAACAGCCCTAGAGTTCGTACTAGAATAACACCTTAAGAACAAATCAACCAAAACTCTAATGTCACCTAGATACTCCAATGTCACCTCAAGTATCCGTGGATATGATTATACGATATGCGTCACACAATCTCAGATTCATCTATTCAACCAACACAAAGGACCTCAAAGAGTGCCCCAAAGTTCTACTGGAGAATCACGACGAAAACGGGTGCCAACCCCTATGCATAGGTTCATGGGCGGAACCCGCAAGTTGGTCACCAAAACATACATCAAGTGAATCACGTGATATCCCATTGTCAGCACAGATATCCACGGCAAGACATACATCAAGTGTTCTCAAATCTTTAAAGACTCAATCCGATAAGATTACTTCAAAGGGGAAACTCAATTCATTACAAGAGAGAAGAGGGGGAGGAGAAACATAAGATCAAACTATAATAGCAAAACTCGCGATACATCAAGATCGTGCCAAATCAAGAATACGAGAGAGAGAGAGAGAGAGAGAGAGAGAGAGAGAGAGAGAGAGATCAAACACATAGCTACTCGTACATACCCTCAGCCCCGAGGGAGAACTACTCCCTCCTCGTCATGGAGAGAACCCGGATGATGAAGATGGCCACCGGAGAGGGATTGCCCCCTCCGGCAGGGTGCCGGACCGGGTCTAGATTGGTTTTCGGTGGCTACGGAGGCTTCTGGCGGCACAACTCCCGATCTAATCTCTGTTCTGAAAGTTTTAGGGTACGACGATATATATGGGTGTAGGAAGTACGTCGGAGGAGCCACGGGGGCCCCACGAGGCAGGGGGCGCGCCCTAAGGGCGTGGGGGCGCCCCCACCCTTGTGGGCAGCCCATGTCTCCCCTGACGTGCACTCCAAGTTCCCTGGGTTGCTTTCCTTCCAAAAATAATTTCTCCAGTTGATTTCGTTCCGTTTCGACTTCGTTTTATATTCCTTTTCTTCGAAACATTGAAATAGGCAAAAAAACAGCAAATCTGGGCTGGGCCTCCGGTTAATAGGTTAGTCCCAAAAATAATATAAAAGTGGAAAATAAAGCCCAATATTGCCCAAAACAGTAGATAATATAGCATGGAGCAATCAAAAATTATAGATACTTTGGAGACGTATCAAGCATCCCCAAGCTTAATTCCTGCTCATCCTCGAGTAGGTAAATGATAAAAACAGAGTTTTTGATGCGGAGTGCTACTTGGCATAATTTCAATGTAATTCTTCTTAATTGTGGTATGAATATTCAGATCTGAAAGATTCAAGACAAAAGTTCATATTGACATAAAAAATAATAATACCTCAAGCATACTGACTAAGCAATCATGTCTTCTCAAAATAACATGGCCAAAGAAAGCTATCCCTACAAAATCATATAGTCTGGCTATGCTCCATCTTCATCACATAAAATATTTAAATCATGCACAACCCTGATGACAAGCCAAGCAATTGTTTCATACTTTTGATGTTCTCAAACTTTTTCAATCTTCACGCAATACATGAGCATGAGCCATGGACATAGCACTATAGGTGGAATAGAATGGTGGTTGTGGAGAAGACAAAAAGGAGATTATAGTCTCACATCAACTAGGCGTATCAACGGGCTATGGAGATGCCCATCAATAGATATCAATGTGAGTGAGTAGGATTGCCATGCAACGGATGCACTAGAGCTATAAGTATATGAAAGCTCAACAAAAGAAACTAGTGGGTGTGCATCCAACTTGCTTGCTCATGAAGACCTAGGCCATTTTGAGGAAGCCCATCATTGGAATATACAAGCCAAGTTCTATAATGAAAAATTCCCACTAGTATATGAAAGTGACAACATATGAGATTCTCTATATGAAGAACATGGTGCTACTTTGAAGCACAATATATGAGTCTCGCTATATCATGGTGCTACTTTGAAGCACAAGTGTGGTAAAAGGATAGTAGCATTGCCCCTTTTTATTTTATCTTTTTTTATATATATTTTTGGGCCTTCTTTTTTTTCTTTAGCCTTTCTCTTTTTTTGGACAATGCTCTATTGAATGATGATCATCACACTTCTATTTATCTACAACTCAAGGATTACAACTCGATACTTAGAACAAAATATGACTCTATATGAATGCCTCCGGCAGTGTACCGGGATGTGCAATGATGCATGAGTGACATGTATGAAAGAATTATGAACAGTGGCTTTGCCACAAATACGATGTCAACTACATGATCATGCAAAGCAATATGACAATGATGAAGCGTGTCATAATAGACGGAACGGTGGAAAGTTGCATGGCAATATATCTCGGAATGGCTATGGAAATACCATCATAGGTAGGTATGGTGGCTGTTTTTAGGAAGGTATATGGTGGAAGGGTGAGAGTGCGTATAATCCATGGACTCAACATTAGTCATAAAGAACTCACATACTTATTGCAAAAATCTATTAGTTATCGAAACAAAGTACTACGCGCATGCTCCTAGGGGGATAGATTGGTAGGAAAAGATCATCGCTCATCCCCGACCGCCACTCATAAGGAATACAATCAATAAATAAATCATGCTCCGACTTCACCACATAACGGTTCACCATATGTGCATGCTACGGGAATCACAAACTTCAACACAAGTATTTCTCAATTTCACAACTACTCAACTAGCATGACTCTAATATCACCATCCTCATATCTCAAAACAATTATCAAGCATCAAACTTCTCATAGTATTCAACACACTCATAAGAAAGTTTTATTATTCTTGAATACCTAGCATATTAGTATTTTAAGCAAATTACCATGCTATTTAAGACTCTCAGAATGATATAAGTGAAGCATGAGAGTTCATCTATTTCATCAAAATAAAACTACCACCATGCTCTAAAAGATATAAGTGAAGCACTAGAGCAAATGACAAACTACTCCGAAAGATTTAAGTGAAGATCAATGAGTAGTTGAATAATTATGCAACTATGTGAAGACTCTCTAACATTTAATAATTTCAGATCTTGGTATTTTATTCAAACAGCAAGCAAAGCAAAATAAAATGACATTCTAAGAATGGCAAACATCATGTGAAGAAGCAAAAACTTAGGATCAACCGAAACTAACCGATAGTTGTTGAAGAAGAAAGGTGGGATGCCAACTGGGGCATCCCCAAGCTTGGATGCTTGAGACTTCTTAAAATATTATCTTGGGATGCCTTGGGCATCCCCAATCTTGAGCTTTTGTGTCTCCTTAATTCCTTTCATATCACGGTCTCCCTAAATCTCAAAAGCTTCATCCACACTAAACTCAACAAGGACTCCTGAGATAAGTTAGTATAAATCATTGCCAAAACCTTACCATACTCTACTGTAGAAAATCACTAAAAATTATTATTCAAAATTTCATACTAAATGCCTCTGAAATATTTAATAGTCCTATCCTCAAATAGAATCATTAAAGAACCAAACATATGCAAACAATGCAAACATAACAGCAATCTGCCTAAACAGGATAGTCTGTAAAGAATGCTGCAACATCCATACTTACCTAGCTCCAAAAATCATGAAAGAACATTCTCACTGTAGTAAATTTATCAGAGCTTAATATGCAAAAGGTTTCAACATTTTATCACATTCTTACTATTCTAGGGAATTATTGCAACAGCGGTAAACTTTCTGTTTTCAAACAGCGATATGTATACTTGTAACATAGGCATAGTAAAGGCTATCAATGCCACTTTTATTAAATAAAAGATGCAAAACATTGTTATAAATAACAGAAAGAAAATCCTAACAAAATAAATTGACGCTCCAAGCAAAACACATATCATGTGGTGAATAAAAATATAGCTCCAAGTAAAGTTACCGATGAACGAAGACGAAAGAGGGGATGCCTTCCGGGGCATCCCCGAGCTTAGGCTCTTGGCTATCCTTGAATATTACCTTGGGGTGCCTTGGGCATCCCCAAGCTTGGGCTCTTGCCACTCCTTATTCCATAGTCCATCGAATCCTTACCCAAAACTTGAAAACTTCACAACACAAAACTTAAAGTAGAAAAAACTCGTGAGCTCCGTTAGTATAAGAAAATAAATCACCACTTCAAGGTACTGTAATGAACTCATTCTTTATTTATATTGGTGTTAAACCTACTGTATTCCAACTTCCCTATGGTTTATAAACTAATTTACTAGCCATAGATTCATCAAAATAAGTAAACAACACATGAAAAACAGAATCTATCAAAAACAGAACAGTCTGTAGTAATCTGGATCAAACGTATACTTATGGAACTCATAAAATTATAAAATAAATTTCTGAACCTGAGGAATTTATCTATTAATCATCTGAAAAAATAATTAACTAAATAGCACTCTCCAAATAAAAATGGCAGCAATTCTCGTGAGCGCTAAAGTTTCTGTTTTTGACAACATGATCAACAAGACTTTCCCAAAGTCTTCCCAAAGGTTCTACTTGGCACAAACACTAATTAAAAGCATAAAACCACATCTAAACAGAGGCTAGATGAATTATTCATTACTGAACATGAACAAAAAGCAAGGAACTAAAATAAAATTGGGTTGCCTCCCAACAAGCGCAAAAGATAAGAATTGAAATATAAAGAGAGCATCATGAAGAATATGACTAGAACATTTAAGTCTAACCCACTTCCTATGCATATGGATTTTGTGAGCAAACAACTTGTGGGAACAAGAATCAACTTGCATAGGAAGGTAAAACAAGCATAACTTCAGAACTTTAAGCACATAGAGAGGAAACTTGATATTACAAGCATATATTCCTCCCTCATAATAATTTTCGGTAGCATCATGAATGAATTCAACAATATAACCAGTACCTAAAGCATTCTTTTCATGATCTACAAGCATAGAAAATTTATTACTCTCCACATAAGCAAAATTCTTCTTATTCGGAATAGTGGGCGTATCATAGGAAACTTGAATACTATAAATTGTTTCCATGTTAAAGGAGTAATGTTCAGAGAAGGGGTAATCATAATCATGACAAGTTTTATAAATATAATCACTACTTTTTATAGCATAGGTATCATCACAATAATCATCATAAGTAGGAGGCATGCTATCATCATTATAAACTTGCATATCAAAACTTGGGAGACTAAAAATATTATCTTCATTTATCATAGCTTCCCCAAGCTTGGGACAAACATTAATTGCAGCAAATATATTCTCAAATATGCCATCCTCATCAAACATAGCTTCCCCAAGCTTGGGCCTTTTCATATCATAAGCATAATCACTCTCATCATTAATAGTATAGATAGCACCGATAGTATAGCAATTATTATATTCTTCCAAATTCTTCCAAGCAAGTGCCAAAAAGATTGTCAAGATCATAAGAAGTATCATTATCTTCCACAATTATATTTTCATAAGGCACAATAGTAATAGGAGCAGCATTATTTGGGAGATATATATTTTTACCTCTCTTCCTTTTTCTTTTCTTCTTCTTCACCACATCATGTGTGGGTTCAATCCTCTTTTTGGAGCTCCTTATTAATGAGATTGGTTGGATAGACGGATCATCCTCGTTACCTGATTCATCATAAGAAATAATAGGAGGATATTGGGAAGTCTCTTCCCTTTCATTAGTATTCTCTTCATCTTCTATTTGTTTTCTTTTCTTTATGTAATTGGCAATATAAGGATTTTCAATGCAATTCACCGCACAATACATATAAATCTTCTCTAGATCAAAATCAGGAAATTTATCAAGATTAAACTTTGGAATACCCTCAGTTATACATTTCATTTCCTCATACCCAAAAAGAAGACTAAGCTCTTTATGATGCTCAAGGGTAATCAAATTATCACAATTTTTGGATACGATTCGGTCATGAAACAATTTGCATTGGAGCTTTAAATGACCATGTTCATTGCAAAGTTCACAAGGGGCACCAAAAATATTGAATCTTTTAGCACATTCATCTAGCTCTTCTTGCAACAATTTGGTTTCTAAGTACTTATGCCTCTTGCAATATCTATCTTCCCTATTTGATGTGTACTTGCAGACCCAGTCTACTCCACAAAAATTGACATGTTTATAGGAGGCATTTTCATCATAACTAGTGCAATCATCATTAGCATCATGGATATTCAAAGAATTCGTACTAACAGCATTGCAATCATGCTCATCATTTAAATATTTAGTGCCAAACATTTTATAGATTTCTTCTTCTAGCACTTGAGCACAATTATCATTTCCATCATACTCACGAAAGATATTTAAAAGGTGAAGCGTATGAGACAAACTCAATTCCATATTTTTGTAGTTTTCTTTTATAAACTAAACTAGTGATAAAACAAGAAACTAAAAGACTCGATTGCAAGATCTAAAGATATACCTTCAAGCACTCACCTCCCCGGCAATGGCGCCAGAAAAGAGCTTGATGTCTACTACACAACCTTCTTCTTGTAGACGTTGTTGGGCCTCCAAGTGTAGAGGTTTGTAGGACAGTAGCAAATTTCCCTCAAGTGGATGACCTAAGGTTTATCAACCCGTAGAAGGTGTAGGATGAAGATGGTCTC
The DNA here is from genome assembly GCF_002162155.2 of Triticum dicoccoides. Taxonomy (NCBI): domain Eukaryota; kingdom Viridiplantae; phylum Streptophyta; class Magnoliopsida; order Poales; family Poaceae; genus Triticum; species Triticum dicoccoides. Next base: position 545,597,776 of record NC_041390.1, read on the forward strand.
TCTCAAGCAACCCTGCAACCAAATAACAAAGAGTCTCTTGTGTCCCCAACACACCCAATACAATGTTAAATTGTATAGGTGCACTAGTTCGGCAAAGAGATGGTGATACAAGTGGTATATGGATGGTAGATAATAGTTTTTGTAACCTGAAAATATAAAAACAGCAAGGTAACTAATGATAAAAGTGAGCGTAAACGGTATTGCAATGATAGGAAATAAGGCCTAGGGTTCATACTTTCACTAGTGTAAGTCCTGTCAACAATACTAACATAATTGGATCATAAAATTATCCCTCAACATGCAACAAAGAGTCACTCCAAAGTCACTAATAGCGGAGAACGAACAAAGAGATTATGGTAGGGTACGAAACCACCTCAAAGTTATTCTTTCCAATCAATCCGTTGGGCTATTCCTATAAGTGTCACAAACAGCCCTAGAGTTCGTACTAGAATAACACCTTAAGACACAAATCAACCAAAACCCTAATGTCACCTAGATACTCCAATGTCACCTCAAGTATCCGTGGGTATGATTATATGATATGCATCACACAATCTCAGATTCATCTATTCAACCAACACAAAGGACCTCAAAGAGTGCCCCAAAGTTCTACTGGAGAATCACGACGAAAACGTGTGCCAACCCCTATGCATAGGTTCATGGGCAGAACCCGCAAGTTGGTCACCAAAACATACATCAAGTGAATCACGTGATATCCCATTGTCACCACAGATATCCACGGCAAGACATACATCAAGTGTTCTCAAATCTTTAAAGACTCAATCCGATAAGATTACTTCAAAGGGGAAACTCAATTCATTACAAGAGAGAAGAGGGGGAGGAGAAACATAAGATCCAACTATAATAGCAAAGCTCGTGATACATCAAGATCGTGCCAAATCAAGAACACGAGAGAGAGAGAGAGATCAAACACATAGCTACTCATACATACCCTCAGCCCCGAGGGAGAACTACTCCCTCCTCGCCATGGAGAGCACCCGGATGATGAAGATGGCCACCGGAGGGGGATTGCCCCCTCCGGCAGGGTGCCGGACCGGGTCTAGATTGGTTTTCGGTGGCTACGGAGGCTTCTGGCGGCACAACTCCCGATCTCTGTTCTGGAAGTTTTAGGGTACGACGATATATATGGGTGCAGGAAGTACGTCGGAGGAGCCACGGGGGCCCCACGAGGCAGGGGGCGCACCCTAAGGGGGTGGGGCGCCCCCACCCTCGTGGGCAGCCCGTGTCTCCCCTGACGTGCGCTCCAAGTTCCCTGGGTTGCTTTCCTTCCAAAAATAACTTCTCCAGTTGATTTCGTTCCGTTTCGACTTCGTTTGATATTCCTTTTCTTCGAAACACTGAAATAGGCAAAAAATAGCAAATCTGGGTTGGCCTCCTGTTAAAAGGTTAGTCCCAAAAATAATATAAAAGTGGGAAATAAAGCCCAATATTGCCCAAAACAGTAGATAATATAGCATGGAGCAATCAAAAATTATAGATACGTTGGAGACGTATTAGGCGGCGGCAGGATCTACGGGGAAGAAAAATACACCGTCGAACCCAGTCCCTAGAGTGGAGCCGGTGAAGAGCACGCCAAAATGTCAGGCCGATGATACTGCTAGCCGAAGACCTTCGGAGTCCCCGGTTCAGAGCAAAACTCCGGATCCTACTGCTAGTCTGTCTGCAAGATTGGGAGGAATGGTTTTGATGGATAAAGAGGCTGAATGCATATGTTTTTCGGATCCAGAACCGGCGATGTCAAAGACGCCGCGATGGGCAGCTGTGGTTAAGGTCTGTTCTGCTAGGCCTTTCATTAAAAGTGTTCTGGAGAAGACTATGTGTAGGGCATGGGGACTGCACAAGGAAGCACGGTTCAGAGACCTGGGGTCAAATACTTTCGAGGTGCACTTTGGTAGTGAGGGGGACTAGAAGCATGCTATGAACAATGGACCGTGGCAATTTGACTTTAGTGTTCTGATCTTAAAAGAGTATGAGGGCCATATAAGGCCATCTGAGATGATCTTTGATAAGATCGACGTACTGGGTGAGGGTCATAGATCTCCCACCGGACAGGAGGACAGAAGCTTTCGGGAAGGCACTGGGAAACTGGCTGGGTGAGGCTGTGAAAGTCGATGTGGACAAAGAAGGGGTAGCTAGAGGCCAGTATCTCCGGGTCAGAACAAAAATATCAGTATATGAACCCCTAGTGAGAGGTTTCTATCTGAAGACTGCAGCGGGGGACGAGGAGCGGACGTGGTATGACTTCTACTACGAGAAAGTGCCACACTTTTGCTTCGAGTGTGGGCGCTTAGTACATGCCAGAGGTGTTTGTGAGCCACCAGTTGATTCCACCTCCCAATGGGGTGGCTGGCTAAGAGCATCCCCAGGAAGAAATAATAGTGGTAAGGAAGGTACAGGGGGATAGCTACAAGCAGCAATAATAATAGTTGGAGCACGGGCAACAGCGACTCTGGGCGTCATAATAAAGAGAAGAGGGATGTTCCAGCCAAGAGGAATATGCAGAAAGTTCTCGAGATCGGCTGATCCCTGCACTGGCGGTGGACACAAGCTTGACAAAGGAGAGGTGAACAACCCGGTTAAGGAGAATATAAGACGTCGGGAGGACAAGGATTTTGATCTAAGCAAAAACGAGAGGAAGACCTGAGGAGCAGGCTATACGAGCAGCAACGTGGGGAAGGCTCATGGAGAAGAGACTGGGAGAGGAAAGGGAAGGATAATATGCAGGACATAAATTATCATAAGGCTGAATATGGGCGCGAAGGGGAAGGTAGGTATGAGCACAGAAATATGGAGTTTAGGACAAAGAAACAGGGTATGTATGTTAGGAAGCCGAGGAAGGATTACCAGCCTAGTCACTATGAGAACACACAACCGAGGCATGATCAGGAAGAAAGGAAAAGAAGGCCAAGACAGTACTGGGTGGCTAAAAATGACCCGGACAGGCAGGTTCCATCTGATGCGTTCACTCGCGACACTAGACGGAAGACGGCTACCGTGTTTGACCGTATCTCAGAAATCAATGACAAATCGGCGGACCTCCAGGAGAGGGGCCGCCGGTCACCATGAATCTGTTGGCCTGAAACTGTCGAGGACTGGGGTTGGACTTGACAGTGGGCGAATTGTGAGACCTGGTACGGTCCTACAACCTAGCGGTGGTGTTTCTTTGTGAGACTAAGAAAAAAGCGAAGGCGATGGAGAGGCTAAAGTGGAGCTTGGGATTCAGGAATGGTGTAGCGGTGGACTGTGTGGGAAAGAGTGGTGGTCTAGCACTATGGTGGCGTGATCATGTGCAAGTTACTGTCCGGCCGTGGTGCCAATATTTTCTGGATGCGGAGGTGGTAGTTGAAGGGCAAACCTGTAGGATCACTGGATTCTACGGGGAACAGAAGACAGAGTTACGCAAAAAAACTGGGACGCACTATGGTATTTGCATGCACAGGATGACTTGCCGTGGATTTGTCTAGGTGATTACAATGAGGCCTTGTTCCAAACAGACCAGCTGGGTGGAAATCAGAGGAGCTTCATGCAAATGGAGGCTTTCCGGGACTGTCTGGACGACTGCGGCCTGGCGGACCTGGGGTTCTCGGGATACCCATATACATGGGATAATAAGCATGATGGCCAAGAAAATGTGCAGGTGTGTTTGGATCGTGCAACATGCAACGAGGGATTCTTGGAGATGTTCCCAGAAACATTAGTCGAACACATCATTACGGAAGAATCCGATCACCAAGCAATTCTGGTCAGGGCATTAGAGACGGATCCATGTCAAGAACGACCAGGACCCAGACCGTTTCGCTTTGTAGAAGGTTGGACCCGTCATGAGCAGTACGAGGCCATGTTCTTTGAAGCGTGGGAAGCAGTGGCTATAGGGGAACAAGGCCTAGCAGCGGTCTGGCAAAAACTTAGCAAAGTCACGGGCTCGATGCAGAGATGGGCCAGGAAGATATTCGGGTCTATACGCAGAAAGATTGCCCAACTCAAGACCCAACTCCTTGATGCAAAAAACAGGGCAATGTCGACTGGTATCTCACTGGAGGTCCGGGAGGTTGAAGATGAGCTGAGAGAAATATATCATAGAGAAGAACTAATGTACAGACAAAGATCAAGGGTTGATTGGCTGCGGGCTGGAGACCAGAATACAAAGTATTTTCGGAATAGAGCTTCTCATCGTAAGCGGAAAAATACTGTCAAGGCTCTCAAGCGGGAGGATGGTACCAGATGTATGGTAAATGAGGAAATGAGAGAGATGGTTTCTGGTTTTTATGAGAACATGTTCACATCCGAAGGATCGACGGGGGCGCATGCATTACTACAGAATATAATGGGCGCCGTCTCGGATGAAATGAATGTAACTCTTGTTTCCCCTATTACTGATGATGAAATAGAGACGGCTCTATTTCAAATGGGTCCAACAAAGGCTCCGGGTCCAGATGGGTTACCAGCTCTTTTCTACCAACGACACTGGTCGGTGGTGCGGGCGGATGTTTGTCGGGCAGTGAGAGATTTCTTGAACGGAGTAGCAGCCCCAGATGGGTTTAATGATACAGTCATTGTAATGATTCCTAAGATCAACTCACCGGAGTTGTTGTCCCAGTTCAGGCCTATTAGCCTATGTAACATCTTGTACAAGATAGCAACAAAAGTTTTGGCAAACAGGCTGAAGTGTATCCTCCCCATTCTCATCTCAGAGGAGCAGAGTGCCTTTGTGCCGGGACGTCTCATTACTGACAATGTACTTGTGGCATATGAGTGTGTGCATGCGATAAGAAGAAGAAAGAGGAAGAAGGTGTTGTGCGCAGTCAAGCTGGACATGATGAAAGCATATGATAGAGTTGAGTGGAGTTTCTTGGAACAAATGATGGGACAGTTCGGGTTTGCACCGAAGTGGATTGCTATGATCATGAGATGTGTGAGGACAGCGACATTTACCGTTAAACTCAACGGTTCATGCTCCGGAAGCTTCTCCCCGTCTAGGGGACTCCGACAGGGTGATCCGATGTCCCCTTATTTGTTTTTGTTCTATGTGGAGGGATTCTCAGCTCTCTTGAAGAAAGCACAACAGGATAAGCAGCTCAAAGGGGTGACATTTGGGAGAACTGGCCCCCATGTGACCCACCTTTTGTTTGCAGATGATAGCATTGTTTTCCTTGAGGGGACTACGGAGAACATGGATGCCTTAAAGGATATCTTAGTGAAATATGAAGAGGCATCGGGGCAACGAATCAATTTGCAAAAATCATCTATTTTCTTCGGGAAGGGGTGTCAAGATGGGAAGGAGGAACTCAAAGAGGCACTGGGTGTCCAATCTGAAGCTCTAAGTGAGAGATACTTGGGCCTCCCAACACTGGTTGGTAGGTCGAAGGATGGAACGTTCAAGTATGTGGTAGAGCACTAGTAGAAAAAGGGTCAAACGTGAAGCACATTAGTGCCGGTTTGAATTTGAGCCGGCACTAATGTGTACATTAGTGCCGGTTCCAACGGCTAGCCGGGCCGCTGTCATTAGTATCGGTTCATGGTGAACCTTTAGCACCGGTTCGTGCCACAAACCGGTACTAAAGTGAGTGGTGGCAGGATGTTGTCAGTCCGGGGCCCCTCTAGCACCTTTAGTACTGGGTCGTATCACTAACCGGTACTAAAGGTCATCCTACATAGACCCTTCGTCCACCCGAGCTCGCTCTGTTCTTCCCCTTTCCCCTCTCCTCTTTGTTCTTTTCCCTCTTCCTCTCAAGCTCAACACACATTTTGCCCAAGATTTGAAGGCCCCCATCCATTCAAATGATCACAAAGGTTAGCAACTCTTTCCTTTCATCTCTCATTGCTAGATTAGCTCGTGCAATGCTTTATATAGTGATTTATTTTTGAGTTTAGTAATTTGGGAGGAATTATATATATGTGCTAGTATTTGATTTATATGCAATTTGAGGTCAAAAATAACACTTAGTTTTGCATATGTAGGTGTGGTTTACTTAGTACCTTCTAAATCTCCGTCGTAACCACCGTCGATCGCTCGCAACGTCCCGTCGCCGGCACCACCTTGTGGTGAGCCTCTTGTTCATGAAGTTTTATATAAAAAATGATGTTTGTGTGATTTGGATATATAGTTACTCGTATAATTATCTTACCCATACATTGTTTGTTATGCATAGTGCCATGGTTTTGATATCCGTCCCCGTCGGTCCTCGTCCGGGTTATGATTCAGATGTGGTATATTCTCTTTTAAAACTATTCATTACATTTAGTGTTTATGACAAATTATGCCCATCAAGTTGACATAGATATTTGTATGTAGGAGGTAGTTGAACCCGAAATTCCAACCGACCCTATTGTCGAGAGGTTAAATTTAGTTGAAAGAGAAAACGAGGATTTGAATGAAAAATTGAAAAGAATTGAGGGGGAGAAGATGGAATTGGAGTTGCATGTTGCCGATGTCGTCGATGATCACAAGATTAAGATGGAGAAAATGCGCTTGAAGATTAGAAAGATTAGAAAATATGCCATTCATAGTGAGGCTTGGTATCATTATGCTGTTGGATCAATTGTTACCTTAGTTGCGATCTTGATCGCATTTGTTGTTGCATTTAAATTCTTTAGCTAGAGAGTTATTTGTTTGTTGCATTGAGGTGTTGTATGCTCTTTATGTATGAACTTTATGTATGAACTATATGTATTGTATTAATTTGATGTTTTCGGTGCTGTGTATTGAAGATGAGACGGCAATGGATGTACGATGACCGATGCTCTCCCGAGTTCATTAATGGCGTGCGTACTTTTCTGCTTGCAGCCGAGGCAAACAAGCGAGCAGATGGTTTTATGCATTGTCCATGTGCTGGCTGTAAGAATGGTCGCAATTACTCTACGTCAAGAACCATTCACGTCCACCTGTTTGAGTCCGGTTTCATGCCCCACTATAATGTTTGGACCAAGCATGGAGAAAGAGGGGTTATGATGGAAGACAATGAAGAAGAAGAGGACGACGACAGCTATCCTTGCCATGGGTTCCCTAAATACGATGATACAACAATGACGGAAGAAGCTGAGCTGGTAATGCGGGAAGAAGCTGAGCCGGCAATGCGGGAAGAAGCTGAAGAAGAGGCATCGGATGAGCCCGTTGATGATCTAGGTCGGGCCATTGCCGATGCAAAGAGAAACTGCACAAGTGATTTGGAGAAGAAGGAGTTGCAGCGCATGTTAGAGGATCACAAAAAATTGTTGTACCTGAATTGCGTAGGTGACAAGAAAAAGATGGGCACCATACTGGAATTGTTGCAATGGAAGGCAGAGAATGGTGTATCTAACAAGGGATTTGGAAAGTTGCTGGTAATGATAAAGGATATGCTTCCAAAGGACAACGAATTACCCGAGAGTACGTACCATGCAAAGAAGGCTGTCTGCCCTCTAGGGTTAGAGGTGAAGAAGATACATGCATGCCCTAATGATTTCATCCTGTACCGCGGTGAGTACGAGGATTTGAACGCTTGCCCGGTATGCGGTGCATTGCGCTATAAGATCAGCCGTGATGACCCTGGTGATGTCGAGGGCGAGCGCCCCAGGAAGAAGATTCCTGCCAAGGTGATGTGGTATGCTCCTATAATACCACAGTTGAAACGTTTGTTCCAAAACAAAGAGCATGCCAAGGCGATGCGATGGCACAGAGAAGACGGTAAGAAAGACAGAAAGTTGAGAGTACCCGCTGACGGGTCGCAGTGGAGAAAAATCGAAAGAAAGTACGGGAAGGAGTTTGCAAATGACGCAAGGAACGTATGGTTTGGTCTAAGCGTAGATGGCATTAATCCTTTTGGGGAGCAGAGCAGCAACCATAGCACTTGGCCTGTGACTCTATGTTTGTATAACCTTCCTCCTTGGTTGTGCATGAAGCGGAAGTTCATTATGATGCCAGTGCTCATCCAAGGCCCTAAGCAACCCGGCAACGACATTGATGTGTACCTAAGGCCATTAGTTGAAGAACTCTTACAATTGTGGAATGGAACAGGTGTACGTGCATGGGATGAGCACATGGGGGAAGAATTTGACCTAAAGGCGTTGCTGTTCGTGACCATCAATGATTGGCCTTCTCTCAATAACCTTTCAGGACAGACAAACAAGGGATACCGCGCATGCATGCACTGTTTGGACGATACCGACAGTATATATTTGGCTAATTGTAAGAAGAATGTGTACCTGGGACATCGTCGATTTCTTACGAGCAGACATCCCGTAAGAAAGAAAGGCAAGCATTTCAAAGGTGAGGCGGATCACCGGACGAAGCCTCACCACCGTACTGGTGCTGATGTACATGATATGGTCAAGGATTTGAAGGTGGTTGTTGGTGTCAAAACCGGTGGATCTCGGGTAGGGGGTCCCGAACTGTGCATCTAGGCGGATGGTAACAGGAGATAAGGGACACAATGTTTTACCGAGGTTCGGGCCCTCTTGATGGAGGTAAAACCCTACGTCCTGCTGGATTAATATTGATGATATGGGTAGTACAAGAGTAGATCTACCACGAGATCAAGGAGGCTAATCCCTAGAAGCTAGCCTATGGTATGATTGTTGTATGATGAAGTTGTCCTACGGACTAAAACCCTCCGGTTTATATAGACACCGGAGAGGGTTAGGGTTACACAAAGTCGGTTACAATGGTAGGAGATCTTGAATATCCGCATCGCCAAGCTTGCCTTCCACGCCAAGGAAAGTCCCATCCGGACACGGGACGAAGTCTTCAATCTTGTATCTTCATAGTCCTGGAGTCCGGCTGAAGGTATAGTCCGGCTACCCGAACACCCCCTAATCCAGGACTCCCTTAGTAGCCCCTGAACCAGGCTTCAATGACAACGAGTCCGGCGCGCAGATTTTCTTCGGCATTGCAAGGCGGGTTCCTCCTCCAAATTCTTCATAAAAGTTTGTAAACACCAAGAGTAGTGTCCGGCTCTACAAAATAAGTTTCCACGTATTGCCACAGAGAGAATAATATTAACACAAATCTAATCTGCTGACATATTCCGCAGCGTGACATCACACTACGGCCAAGCCTTTATTCAAATCATTTTCACTTCTCCACCTCAGCGTGTTTTGCGAGGCGGTTTCCTTGGCACGTCTTGTCAAAGCAGAGATCGTGTCCCCTTTACTTACATGATTCTCATCAATACGGACGTGGGTAACCCAATCGTGCCCGTTAGCATGTCTTCTCGATTAAAGGCGAGTCCCAAACGGTTACGAGGAGGGCTCCTGGTATTCAACCTCTTATAAAGAGACCAAGGCCTTACTCCTTTTCTCCAATCTCAAAACAAGTTCGCCCGTCGCCTCGAGTTCCAACACCCTAGGCTCCAGATTCCAGGCGCTTCAGACCTTTGACAATGTCCGGTTCCGACCTTCAAGGCCGATGGATGCCCTCCTCCGTCATGGAGAAGGACATGCTAAAGTTGAGAGAGGCTAAGTTCTTGACCGCCGAAATTTCGCATAGGTTGCCTGCTCAAAGGCACGCTATTCCCAGTCCCCAGCCCGGTGAGAGCGTGGTGTTCATGTCTCACTTCCTTCAGGGGTTAGGCTTCCCGATGAATCCCTTCGTGAGGGGGCTGATGTTCTATTATGGACTGGAATTTCATGACTTAGCTCCGGAGTCCATCCTCCATATTTCCTCATTCATCGTTGTGTGCGAAGTGTTCCTCCGTGTTACTCCTCACTTCGGATTATGGCTCAAGACTTTTGGAGTGGAGCCGAAGATGATCGAGGGATGGCACGCAGAGTGCGGAGGCGTTGTCATAAGTAAGAATGCTGATGCTCCATAGCCCGAGGGCTCCTTTCAAGAGGAGCTCGGCTTGTGGCAACGAGAGTGGTTCTATATCACCGCTCCTAGGAGCGCCAAGTGGGTGGCGCCTCCTGCCTTTCGCTCAGGTCCCCCACCACGACTAGCGTCATGGGTCAACAAAGGATTAGATTGGGGGTTATCCAAAGACGTGCCCTTGTTGCAGGGCCGCATTAGGGATCTCTTAAAAAGAGACCTCAACCTGGTCAAGGTGACGCAGGTCATGCTGATTCGTCAAACAATGCCTGGAAGACGTCGCTCCCTTCGTCTGTGGGAGTTTAATCCGGAGGGACCACGAGCTCTCCAGCATTTTATGGGCGCAATGCCCGTGGAGATGTATAAAATGTTCTTCGGATCACAAGCAATGTGTTCGGATTTGACCGAGGACGCAGGTTTAAGCTGCAATCGCCCGGATACTCAAGTAAGTAACCTTGTGCCCGGACTCGCTATCCGTAAAATTGTCATAAACTCGCCCCTAAAAGAGCTGTCCTTTTAAACAGGAGTGGATAGCAAAGGCAAAGCTGATCAGGTGTCCGGCTCCCCTTCTTGAGACCAGGCCGGATCTCGTGCTAGTCAGGATGTTGAAGATCGTGCCTTTGGAGGGAAGTGAGGGGGAGGACAAGGAAACTATGGCCTCCTCGAAGGAGGCTGCTCCGAAGGGAGGAACCGACAATTACTCTCCTAAGGGGAAGAAGAGGGCCACCTCTGACGACCCGGAGACCATGGCCTCAAAGCGGGGGGAAAAGTCCTCGTCAGAGGGTCCGACGCCGGGGAGATCCTCGGCCGAACTATGCCCTCAAAGGGATCAGCCCTCCAGCGAGCCGTAAGTAGAGAAAGATCTTCCTTTAAAGGGATGAGAGAAAAACTTGCTTTTTATCTGAGAAGATTAACCAAAATTTTAGTTTATAGCTCGGACCTCAGCCCTTCTCAGCAGAGCTCGTCTTCGGGGGATCTTCTTCCAGAGATGATGAAGAGTGGAACGCCTCCCCCTGCCGTACCGCCTGGCGAGGCGGGCGACCCTGAGGTGTTGTTGCGGAGGGTTTCTCCGAATCCGGCAGGGGTGGAAGGTAGCCATATGGCCCCCCAAGGTTCTCCGCGTCCGGCCTTCAATGGAGGTCATAGGACGAGTCCGGCACCGTCCGATGCGCGGTTGAAGGAGCTGATGATTCTGCTGGGGCGAGCTTCTATCTCAGAGGAGCACTGTGCATTGATGGGTACGGTGATTGGAAGGATTTCGTCCGTGGAAAGCGGATTGCATGAGGGCATCAGAAGTTTGCTGACGGGTTTTGAGGTACGTTTGATAATGTACTTGTTTGTCAGTTGCGCATAAACAAGATGCGTCCTATGTAGATAGTAGCCCCTGAGACTCTGTGCGTTGTCAAAATTGATGGCGCGCAGAGGATCATAATCCCAGGTCTAAAATGTCGCCTTTGTATACAGGTGGCGAAGTGTCCGAAATCGAGCCGAACCGATGATTTTGCCGAACTAAAGCGGCAACTTGATGTGGCAGATGCCGACATCGCGCTCGTCAACGAGCGGCTTGATGAGGCTCAAGGTATGCAATTCCTTGGGCGGCATCAGGTAAGAGGAGCTTTATGCCAGTATCTTACAATGTGTGTGCTTGACGCAGATGGTGCGGCCGCCGTGGAGAGTCTTCGGGCGGAACTTGCCCGAGCTAAGGAACACGCCAGGAAAAGTGATGCGGCTGCCGAGAAGGCCCTTGAAGAGCTGAGAGCCGAACAGGCTGCTCACTGCCGAAGCAAGAAGGAGATAGCCGAGATGGCCGTGAAGTTTAAAAGTGCTGCTGACCGTTGCAAGTTTCTTGAGAAAGAAGACCGAGCGAGACAGACGGACTTAGAGAAGGCCGTTGCTGATGCCAAGGACGCTCGCTCTGTGATGAGAGCTGCAAATGAGGAGCTGCGTCAGGCCGGACAGATTGCGGCTAGAAATCCCTTTATGCTGCGGAGGAAGTTTTGCGATCCGAAGTTTTCTCCGTTGGATCGGATGTGGAGTGCGGAGGACACCTATCTGGATTTGGCAGCGAGTGCTGCTGATGTGACCGAATACTTTCGAGATCAAGAAGATCGCGAAGTGGAAAGGCTTTTCTGGTCGCAGTTCCAGAATCCAGAGCGTCCACTAGCAGTGGACGATCGTCTGGCTCAATGGGCCGAACTGAATAGATTGTCTGGACTCGCCATGAAGTACGTCATGGGTCATTTGTGGCTGGGGAGATCGGAGCCGAAAAGTTATTTCAGCTTGGTGCAGCAATTCCTTAACACGGTGCCACGTATCAATGTGATGAAGAGGTCAGCATGCATAGAGGGCGCACGGATGGCTCTTGCCCGTGTCAAGACATACTGGGCAGAGATGGAGACCACCGTTGTTCCATCCCGAGATTCGGACAAAAGCCGAGTACCCTCCGAGCACTATTTTCAGGAAGTCCTTGAAGGCGCTCGTGTAATAGAGGCGCAGTGCCTGAAGGATGCTATGTTCTGATAGCATATGTAATTATAAAGCAATATTTTGATAAATTGTAGTAGCCTTTTATACTTGTGCCTGCAAGTATTTGGAACAGCTCCTGTGCGGCCGTTTTAAGATATATATACAAAATCTGAAAGATTGCAGTCGTTGGCTTCAGCCCCCACGCACATAGTGCGGGGGTGCTCGCAGAAGGCGCATTTTCACACTTAATCCAACGTCTTGGTCCTACAAAGGAGGTGATAGCGTAGCGAGCTAGGAAACCGGACTATAATGCTTTAACACTTTCACTTAGCCATAGGAGCTTGACAATGGGACTATTTAGGTAGCCCTTGGTGGCGACTGCGCTCGCCCGAATTCGGGGCACGTATGTGCCTGGTCAGGAAACGGTCCTTCGTTAATGCGGAGGAATCCTACAGATTCCGGAGAGTCGTCGAGTGGTTGACCAGTCTCACGCCATATCATGACAGTCGGTTTTTGGCTTTCTCTACTGAGGTGCTCGCCTGGCCGAACCAGGGCACAATCGCAGTAGTTCTCCTGGTGCCGCCTTAGCCGATAGAGCAGAACGTAAGGCGGCCGAACACAGGAGCCGGGCAGCCCAACATTTGACCAAAATCATGACTCGGAGCTGATGCATATAAGGCCAAACTCGCGACGCCGAACACTCCCTAGGGTATTCGGTCTTTATGAGAGCGGGCGAGGTAACACTCTGAGGTATAAGCCCCTAGTGTCCAGGTACGCGCAAGAATTCTGACGTGGCCACATGCCAAGACGCCAACCTCCTCCTTGGTCATAGAACCAGGGGATGTGTGTCAACAAGAGACAGTAAAAAAGGTTTATGCAGGGTCTTAATCTGAAAAGAATCCTTGGAACGGGTCCCTACTGCACGTCTGCGCATGTGTCTCCGTTGTGCCGTATCCTGGACGGGCGCAGCACGACGTTCATCTGTAAAAAGAGAGCAACTAAGTTGAAAAAGGGGCGTGCCGAACAAAAGTTATATGAAATAAACAAAGTGTAAAGTAAAATATGAAAAATTGAGCTTTATTGTCTCTTATTTTATACGTGTGAAGCCCCTAGTGCAGGGGTATATGGCCACTAAGCCTTTATCAATGATACTTTTGTGCCGGACTCGTCTATCCGTGTCCTTGGTCTTAATGACCTGTTCCGATGTTCTGGCTGGTGAAGCCATTGTATGTGGGGCTGTTAAAGCACCCGCACAATCCTCCGCTTGGGGGAGGTGTTCTCACTGCTTCCCCTTTAAGGAGATGATGCCGCGTGGACCGGGCATCTTAAGCGTAAGAGATGCATAATGCGGTATTGCGTTAAAGCGGGCGAAAGCTTCACGTCCCAGTAGTGCTTGGTAGCGACTTGAGAATGGGACAATGTGGAAAGTCAGCTTTTCGCGACGGAAGTTATCGGCAGAGCCGAAAATAACCTCAAGCCGGAGAAAACCCATGCAATGGGTGTCCGGACCTGGCGTTACTCCTTGAAAGGAGGTTTTGCTGTGGCGAATTCTTTTTGGGTCGATCCCCATGTGGCGGATTGAGTCCTGATATATCAGGTTGAGTCCGCTGCCACCGTCCATAAGGACATTTGAAAACTGGAGTCCGCCAATTATTGGATCGAGTACCAGGGCAGTCCAGCCTGGGTTCCTGATACTTCTAGAATAATCCAGATGATCGAATATGATTGGTTTTGACAACCAGTGGCGGGATTCCTTTGGGATAGGCCGTGGGGCGCGTACCTTTATGGGCGCCACACGTTTTGTTATGTGGAGTAAGTTTACTGTTTTTACTTCTTGTGGGAAATTCTTTTGTTTCCTGGTACTCTGCTTTTGGGGTTCGTCCTCGTCTTCGGTTGGTGTGTCGAGCCCCTTGTGTTCGGCGTTGAGTCTGCCAGATTGTTTGAAAACCCAACAATCTATGTGGGTATGGTTAGCAGGCTTTCCGGGAGTGATGTGTATTTGACATATCCTATCCAAGATTTTGTTTAGGTTGGATAGGTCGTCCCTGTTATCTTGGAGGGGCGGCTTTTTCTGATTCTGTCGTGAGCTTTTGAATCCGGAGTTAACTGTCGTGCTCTTCGGACTTTTTTCCTTAGTCCGGCGACGGTCCTTAGTGCTCGCGGTTTTCCGTTTCCATCCCTAGATTCGGATGTACTTGGGTCACTGGTGCTGCATCTTGCCAACCAGCTGTCCTCTCCTGCGCAAAAGCGGGTCATGAGGCTTGTTAGTGCGGCCATTGTTCTTGGCTTTTCTTGGCCGAGGTGTCTGGCGAGCCATTCGTCTCGGACATTATGCCTGAAAGCCGCTAAGGCTTTAGCGTCCGGACAGTCGACTATCTGATTCTTTTTAGTAAGAAATCTGTTCCAGAATTGTCGAGCTGACTCTCCGGGCTGTTGAGTTATGTGACTAAGATCGTCTGCATCCGGAGGGCGGACATAGGTCCCTTAAAAATTTGCTCGGAAAGCGTCCTCGAGCTCTACCCAACTTCCGATTGTGTTTTCAGGAAGGCTTTTGAGCCAATGCCGGGCTGGCCCTTTAAGCTTGAGGGGTAAGTATTTTATGGAGTGGAGGTCATCTCCTCTAGCCATATGTATGTGGAGGATATAATCCTCGATCCAGACTCCGGGGTCTGTTGTTCCGTCATATGCCTCTATGTTTACGGGTTTGAATCCCGCTGGAAATTCATAATCCAGGACCTCATTGGTGAAACATAGGGGGTGTGCGGCACCCCTGTATTTGGGTGTACCAGATTCTGATAATGGCTTTATTGCATTGCTTACGAGAGCTTGCTTTCTTGTCCCATAAATGGACTTGGCTGGGCCATGATGCGAATCCTTAAGTGGGTCGCATGCCGGCTTAAGTGCGGCGCTGCTTGCCGCTTTATGCTGGCCATGGGGTCGTCTATCTGACCGTGTGGCTTTCTCACTTTTGGAATGCGAGGGCTCTAAGGCCTCCTCGTCGAATTCAGGCAGTAGCTTTCTCTTTGGATAGCTTTTAGTGCGACGACTGTCGCCATATTTGTCTGCGGTATTGATTACTTTACTCCATCTAATCCTGAGTGCATCTTCCACAGTTTTTAGCTTCCGCTTCTGCTTTTTCAGGCTGCGTGCGGTTGCAACGAGCCGTTTGTGGAGGTTCTTCTGCTTCGTGGGCTTGTCCGGCGTAGGGTCGTCCGGAATGCCATTTTCGCCGGGGGAGGGATGTTCGGTTTCTCTATCTGGGTTGTCCTGTTGGGACGGTTGCTCTAAGGCATGCTCGTCGTCTACCGGATCATCCTGCTCTATGGCTGGGTGTTTATCGAGGCGGGGCTTGGGTCGGTGTTTACGCCGATGCTTTGATTGTTTTTCGAGAGATCGATCCCTCTTTCCATCCCCGTTTTCCTCGTTGTTGCTTCCTTTAGGGGTATCCACCATGTACACATCGTGAGATGAGGTGGCTGTCCGATGCCCTATAGGCGTTGGTTCTTGGTTGTCTCCTGCATCGTCGTCCATACCGTCGATGTCTTCGGAGTCAAAGTCAAGCATGTCGGTTAAGTCGTCGACAGTGGCTACGAAGTAGGTGGTGGGTGGGTTTTGAATTTCTTCATCATACGAATCCCATTCTTGCTGACCGTAGTCCGGCCAGGGCTCTCCTGATAAAGAGAGAGACTTTAGTGAATTCAGGATGTCGCCGAAGGGCGAGTGCCGAAAGATGTCTGCGGCGGTGAACTCCATTATCGGCGCCCAATCGGATTCGATCGGCAGGGGCGCGGGGGGCTCGGAGTTCAGAAAGGAATCCGGCTCCTCGGAGTCACGGGCCATGCGGAGTGCGGAGCTGGAGTTCGTCTCGATCGCCTCTGAGATTGCAGCCCCTGAGGTAGCATCCAACCGCTGATCCTCGATCGGCGCGATAGGCTCCGAATCAATGGTCGGAACCGATGCGTGTGTGGCCTCCAAGGCACTGTTCGGCGGCAGAGCTATATCATGCCCATCGAGACAGTGCGGCGCGCTTGGCTGTGGCTCGAATCCGTCGAAGATCAAGTCCCCGCGGATGTCAGCCATGTAGTTTAGGCTTCCAAACCTGACCTGATGGCCAGGGGCGTAGCTTTCGATCTGCTCAAGGTGGCCAAGCGAATTGGCCCGCAGTGCGAAGCCGCCGAAGACGAAGATCTGTCCGGGGAGAAAAATCTCACCCTGGACTGGATCGTTATTGATGATCAAGGAGCCATTGGGCCTAAAAGCGACGATACAGAGGAACTCTCAATGAAAGCACCAATGTCGGTGTCAAAACCGGCGGATCTCGGGTAGGGGGTCCCGAACTGTGCGTCTAGGCGGATGGTAATAGGAGACAAGGGACACGATGTTTTACCCAGGTTCGGGCCCTCTTGATGGAGGTAAAACCCTACATCCTGCTCGATTAATATTGATGATATGGGTATTACAAGAGTAGATCTACCACGAGTTCAAGGAGGCTAAACCCTACAAGCTAGCCTATGGTATGATTGTTGTATGATGAAGTTGTCCTACGGACTAAAACCCTCCGATTTATATAGACACCGGAGAGGGTTAGGGTTACACAAAGTCGGTTATAATGGTAGGAGATCTTGAATATCCGCATCGCCAAACTTGCCTTCCACGCCAAGGAAAGTCCCATCCGGACACGGGACGAAGTCTTCAATCTTGTATCATCATAGTCCTGGAGTCCGGCTGAAGGTATAGTCCGGCTACCCGAACACCCCCTAATCCAGGACTCCCTCAGTGGTCTTTGGAAAGGGTCCTGGTGGACAACCTGTTCCGAATGACGTTGAGGGACGCGCACCCATGTGGAATAAGAAATCTATATTTTGGGACCTGCCCTATTGGAGAGACCTAGAGGTCCTCTCCGCAATCGACGTGATGCACATGACGAAGAATCTTTGTGTGACCCTGCTTGGCTTCTTGGGCGTGTATGAGAAGACAAAAGATACACCTGAGGCACGGGAGGACCAGCAACGTATGCACGGAAAAGACGGCATACGTCAGGGTCATGCAAGCTACGCTCTTACCAAAGAGAAGGAAATCTTCTTTGAATGCCTGCTTAGTATTAAGGTACCGTCTGGCTTCTCGTCGAATATAAAGGGAATAATAAACATGGCAGAGAAAAAGTTCCAGAACCTAAAGTCTCATGACTGCCACATGATTATGATGCAACTGCTTCCGGTTGCATTGAGGGGGCTTCTACCGGAAAACGTTCGATTAGCCATTGTGAAGCTATGTGCATTACTCAATGCAATCTCTCAAAAGGTAATCGATCCAGAAATCATACCAAGGTTAGAGAATGATTTGGTGCAATGTCTTGTCAATTTCGAGTTGGTGTTCCCACCATCCTTCTTCAACATCATGACGCACGTCCTAGTTCACCTATGCGAAGAGATTAACGTTTTGGGTCATGTATTTCTACACAATATGTTCCCCTTTGAGAGGTTCATGGGAGTCTTAAAGAAATATGTTCATAACCGTGCTAGGCCAGAAGGAAGCATCTCCAAGGGCCATGAAAATGAGGAGGTCATTGAGTTTTGTATTGACTTTATTCCTGACCTTAAGCCGATTGGTGTTCCTTAATCGCGGCATAAGGGCAGACTGGATGGAAAAGGCATGCTAGGAGGGGAACAAATAATATGTATGGACGGACATTCTCTCACTGAAGCACACTACACAGTTCTACAGAATTCCGCCTTGGTGGCTCCGTATATGGATGAACACAAGAATTTTCTATGCTCCAAACACCCGGAGCGGTCTGATGACTAGATTACACGTGAACAAACCAGGAGTTTCGCCAGCTAGTTGCAGACACGTACCATGCATGACACCTCTATTGAAGATGACCTGTACTTGCTGTCCCAGTTATCATCTTCGAATATAATGAATTTCAAAGGGTACGAGATAAATGGTAATACATTTTACACGATCGCCCAAGATAAGAAGAGCACCAACCAAAACAGTGGTGTCTGCTTTGATGCAGAAACCAAGACAGGAAAGGAAACATATTATGGTTATATACAGGACATATGGGAACTTGACTATCGACGTGGTTTGAAGGTCCCTTTGTTTCGGTGCAAATGGGTCAATATGACACGAGGCGGGGTAACGGAAGACCCGCAGTACGGAATGAAAATAGTGGATCTCAACAATCTTGCGTATGCAGACGAACCATTCGTCCTAGCCAATGATGTGGCACGGGTTTTCTATGTGAAGGACATGTCTACCAAGCCAAGAAAAAGAAAAGATAAGGAAGCGAATGCATCGTACGATGAGCCAAAGCGGCACATAGTTCTTTCTGGGAAGAGAAACATCGTGGGAGTGGATGACAAGACAGACATGTCAGAAGATTATGAAAAGTTTGATGAAATTGCTCCATTCACAGTGAATATTGACCCGAGCATCCCGTTAAATGATGAAGATTTTCCATGGTTACGGCGCAAAGGGACACACGCGAAGAAAAAGTTTCACACCCAAAGATCTGGGATGTGATCGGCTTCACTATCATCACTTTCTTTTGTGTTTCACACCCAGGAGGGAATCTCTGTAATAGTTAGGGTAGTTATGTGTTTTGGCATTTAAAACGCGAAGAAATTTGATGTGCAAACAAATTCTTTCATGCCTTTACTGATTTTTAAAGTTAAGTTATTCACAAACTAGTGATTCACACTAATTTCAAATAATTCAAAATTTAAACAATTCAAATTTGAAAACTACGGGCACTAACAGAAAGTTTGTAATTTTTTGTACCTAAAGCAAAAATAGTCACAAAAAAACTCTAAATACACAAAAAAACAACTAAAAAATAAATAAAGCAAAAAAATAAAAATAAAAGCCCGCCTACTGGGCCAGAGCGGCCTGCATACGACTAGAAACCCAACCTGTTGTTGGGCTAGGATGCAGGCCCGCATAGGCCCAGTAGGCCCACAAGGCAGCACAGAACATGTAGGCCCAGTAGGCCTGCTTTGGAGAGGACCTCGAGAGAGCTATCGCACGGGGGTTTATAAACCAGTGCGGACGCCCCTCAGCTAGCGAGGTGGGACTAAACTTGCCGCACCGCACCTGCGCCAGCGCACCCCCTTTAGTACCGGGTGGTGGCACCAACCGGTACTAAAGGGGGGGGGGCCTTTAGTACCGGTTGGAGCCACCCGGTACTAAAGGGTGTGCGGTTCCCGCCGCTTGGCCTGGCCAAAACAGGCCTTTAGTACCGGTTGGTGGCTCCAACCGGTACTAAAGGTCCATCCTATATAACTAAACACTTCAAAAATTTCAGTTTCTCATCTGCTTCTTCTCCTCTGCCCCGTCGCCCGCCGCCCCCATCTCCATATCCCTCGTCGCCGCCCCGTCCCCGTCGTCGCCGCCCCGGCCCGTCCAGCGTGTCGTCCCCGTCCCCGTCATCGCCGCATTGGCCCTGTCGTCGCCGCCCCGGCCCGTCCCCGTCGTCGCCGCCCCGGCCCTGACCCCGTCGTCTCCATCCCCGTCGTCACCACGCCCGTCGCCGTCCCCGTCGCCGCCCCCCGTCGCCTCTCGCCTCGCCGGTGAGCACACACACACATACATTTTTTTAGTTTTTTAGTTATAGAAATAGTTATAAAAATGTTAGAAATTTTTCTTTTTTTAGTTATAGACATAGTTAGTTATATAGCATTGTTAGAAATGTTATAGAAAAGTAAGAATTGTTAGGAATTTTTCTGTTTTTTAGTTATAGAAATAGTTATAAAAAAGTTAGAAATTTTTCTTTTTTTAGTTATAGAAATAGTTAGTTATATAGCATTGTTAGAAATGTTATAGTAAAGTTAGAATTGTTAGGAATTTTTCTGTTTTTTAGTTATAGAAATATTAGAAATGTTATACAAATGTTAGTTATATATAGAAATGTTATAAATTTTTTCTGTTTTTTAGTTATAGAAGTATTAGAAATGTTATAGAAATGTTAGTTATATAGCATTGTTAGAAATGTTATAGGAATGTTAGTTATATAGAAATGTTAGAAATTTTAGTTATCAAAATCCAATCATTAAAAAAATGTTACTTTTTGCGGGCATATAGCTAGTATTTGTTCTCGACGATGCCCGGCCCGCATCCTCGCCGTCGACCCGTCCGCGACGACGTCCAGGTGACCCATCTCCGGGACTGGGCTCCGCTGGGCTGGCACTGGGAGGTGCTGCCTGGAGGGGCGCGCCGCTTGATGAGGAACACGGCCCCGGTCGTCGACCCTGATCTCGTTTGGTGGCGTTCGCGTGGGCCAGTTTTGGTGCGGACGGAGCCGGCCCCGCCGGAGGTGGTACGTCGCTGTGTCAGGGAGGAGGACAAGCACGTCCATCGCTACATGGTTGCGTTAGAGGGCGGCGGGTTCTCCAATACCTGACAGTTTCTTCAGGGATCTCACTTCAGCTATGATCATGTGAGGGTTCCTTCTCTTTGGGTGTCCACCGCCCGCGCCGCATGATCCGATGATGTATTCGAGATTATATCTATTATTTGAGACGATGTATTCGAGATTATATCTATTATTCGAGAAGATGTATTCGAGATTATATCTATTATTTGAGACGATGTATTCGAGATTATATCTATTATTCGAGACGACGTATTCGAGATTATATTCGATGATGCTTATTATGTACTATGATTGATTCAGTTTTTCCTTATTAATTGATTGCATCCATGCATTGTAATTTGAATATATTTCTTTTGGATTAGTTAAACAAAACCTATGGCGGACAATACCGACAGAGAGGGAGAAGAGGCCCTGTTCAATATCATACGCAATCCTCGCGGGCCAGATGATGATCAGAATGAAGAAGATTATGACGGCTCCGAATATCTAAACAACACCGGGGAGGGTGATATGATATTCGATCGCGACGACCGAATTGATGAAGTCATGAACTATGAACATGACGAAGAAAATGTTGATCTTGAAACAACAAAGACCGGTGAGGTATATATATTTATATAAGCAGGCATCTGGTGATCATCACATGTTTTAAATGACTTGAAGATATATTAACGAATCGATCTTTCTTCTTTCAGCCATCCGGATCAAGCAAATCTTCAGGCAACAGGACGAAACGAGGCCCGAACAAAAAGTTGAAGGAGGGCGTAAATTACAATATCGAGGCAATCAGACCTAATGGCGAACCATTCGCGCCTAAGAAGATTGCGGACAATTCTGTTCGTCAGTGCGGAGTTCTTGTGAAGGACCAACTCCCGATCTCCCTTCAAGAATGGAGAGAGCCAGCAAAGCCACGTCCAGGAGTTACTTTTGTCGACGACAGACAAAAACATTTGCTTTGGGAAACGCTCATGGAACATTTCACCCTACCAGATCATTTCACAAAAGCAGATGTGGAGAAAGTCAAGGACGCTGCTCTTAGGAAGATGGCGGTTGCATTTAAGAGCCACAAGATTCGTGAATGGGCCAAGTACGTCAACGGAGGAAGGAAGACTCCAGTATTCGAGGGAACACTAGAGAACCAAAGTGCTCATTGGGACGATTTCGTGAAATTCAAGGATTCGGAATTATCTAAGGAACGGTCGAGAATAAACAAGGCCAATGCCGCAAAAAGGATAAGTTCTATAAGCTGGGGCCAGGTGGCTATGCGGTGGGAATGCCTAAGTGGGATAAGTCTGAGAAAGAGATGTTGGATGCAGGTGTCACTCTAGAAACATTGAGCTGGCCCCCTAGGTGTAGGACTAGGTTCTATGTGCATGGGGGGAGTTGGACCCGAAGACAGGCAAAGTTTCCAAGAAGGCATGTCTGGATGGAGCCGAAGATAAGCTACTTGTTGCAGTAAAAGAGGATCGATCTGGGTTGTTTGAGCCCAACAGAGAGAATGACGAGCTTATGCGTGCCCTGGGAAATCCTGAACACCCGGGAAGAACACGAGGCATGGGCGCTATTCCGTGGTATGAGGGGTTTTCGGACTGGAATGCCGACTACAGAACCCGTGCGAGAAAGAAGATTGCGGAGGAGAAGAAGAGGAAGATGGAGGAGGAGCAGAGGAAGCTAGACTATGAACGCCTTCAAGGCCTAGAATCAGCGCACGCGGACTTGGCAATCAAATTCCAGCGGCAGCAGGAGCAGATCGACTCACTTAGCCAACAAAGGGCGTCTCGGCAGCTAGCGGATGATCCACCAATGGATAGCACCATCCCATCCATGCTGAGAAGCAGCGTGGGTTCTGCCCCGGGCGACGCATTGCTGGATAGCTACCCAGTGGATGACATCATGGAGAACACTAACTGCGAGCTACACTTCAAAATGAAGAACATTCCATGAAGGTGGCAGACGCCCTTGCTTTTACAAATCCCCCCGAGGCAACCTTCCATTGCAACCCGATTCCAGCGGGCTATGCTCGTGTCTTGGTTGATGAGGTGGTGGACCAATATTCGGGGCTAGAGCTTGACATTCCTGGAGGTGACGATGAGCACACACTAGGAGAGGCCAACCATCGTATCATCCTATGGAGAGAGGATTGCATCATCTTTCGAAGGCCACCGACACCGCGTCATCCGACTCCTCGTCGCAGTCCGCCACCGAGTCAGCAGACTCCCGCTCCTCCAAGTCCACCAACGTGTCAGGCCACTCCTCCTCCAAGTCCGGCACAGCTTCAGGCCACTCCTCCTCCAAGTCCGGCAAAGCGTCAGGCCACTCCTCCTCCAAGTCCGGCACAGCTTCAGGCCACTCCTCCTCCAAGTCCGGCATAGCTTCAGGCCACTCCTCCTCCTCCAACTCAGCCACGTCAGACATCTTCGTTGCCTCAGCAATCACGGAAGAGAGACGCCTCAGCTATGGTGCATAGCGGTACAAGTCAAGGTAGTACTGTAGGTACAGGCGGAGGCAAGCGGTTTCAATATGGTCCAAGTCTCGCGCCTCTTCCGCAGAGGCCTTACGACAAGTCCGAGGAGGAAAACGTAGCCATATCGAAGACCGAGGTGGAAGCCCATTTTGCACCGAAACCGCCACCGCCGCCAAGGGAGAAAGTGTCTGTGGAAAAGATTGACCACTTCATTCGTATGGCTAGACCACCAGCTCCCAAGCCTGTTGACACAGACTATGAGCGCCACCTCAGGAAGTTAAATCAAGCACATCTACAGAAAGAGGCGAGCTCGAGCTCGATCAAATCAGCTGGCAAAAAATGCGGTAAAACCGTTCCCCAGCTGGGAGAACAGGCGGCGCAATCAATCCCCCCGCTTGTTGTGCCAACAACACATGAGAGTAGGCGCGCCCAATATTATTGTGGGCAAACTGTTAACGTTCCCGGGGTGGGTGATGTGGTAATAACCGAGGAGCATATTGCGCAGGCTGAATCGATCGGGATCACTGTTGGACAACTCCTCGATATCGAGCCCATGTCTCCGACTAGAGAGGAGGAAATAAAACGGAAATATGCCCGGGGCCAACCTTTGGTCGAGCCAGAGGAGGTCAATAATTTCCCAACGAGAATGTATGAATTGCATCAATGGTACATGGACATTACCAAGATTTCCAATCGAGAGTCCCTCATGGTGAATGTCAACGAGGAGCATTACTACCATAAGAAAGTTGTGACCGTTGAGTATTCAGAACTTTTTCAGCTATATAATAAAGACACACTCGACAAATCTATCGTCAGTTTCTATTGTCTGTAAGTGATTTCTTTCTGTAATTTAAGTCTCAAGCTAGCTGATAATTTTGATCAATCATTACCTGTAATTATCCTCACTATATTCTTTTCTGTGGTATTATGCAGGATGAAGATTTACGAAATGAAAAAAGGTGGACGCTATGGCATTGGGTTCATTGACCCAAATACCATTAATGAATACACATGGAAAATAGATCCATATCACGCAAAATGTGTAGAGGAAAGCATGCTACAGTTCTTCAAGGAACTCAAATACAATGACGATATACTACTTCCTTACAACTTCCAGTGAGTCACACTGTCTTGTACTACAAATTCTGTTTTTCCCTACTAGCTATAGCTACATGTTTTTGCTTACATATGCCCGCTTAATTAAGACATGCAAACGTGTGTGCATGCAGATTTCACTGGATCTTGTTAATCATTAAAGTTGATGAAGAAACAGTTGAAGTACTAGACTCACTACTTAAGAAAGCAAGTGACTACAGCATCGTGAACGGGATAGTCAACAGGTAATTTCAATCATTATTAACTATATCTCGGCCTATTTAATTAGTTCGTCATTTCCTGATAACAACTATTTAATAACCCATTTATTCATTTTCTTTGTCGGCGGGCAGGGCTTGGGCAAAGTTCATCAGGGCCACTCCAGGCCCATGGAAACAAAGTCTGAAATGGTATCGACCCAAGGTAAGTAATTAAGTAGTACTAGCTAGTTGCCATCTCTTTAATTATCATGCTTGATTAATTATTATCTGATCAAAATTCCATTCTCGTAAAGGCCCTGAAGTAGGCACCGGGGAATGATCTATGTGCATACTACGTTTGCGAGAACATTCGCATGATGGCGTCCGAAAGGAGCAAATCTCAAAGACAGGAGTGGGTACGATATCGATTGTCAGAACACTATTCACAATTTTTACACCATTATCGATATCTAGTCACACAACTAATACACATGCATATTGATCTCCTTCTTAATAGTTCAAAGAGGTGCGGGACAAGCTCCTAGCACAGGACCGCATAGAAGCAATTCAAGAGGAAATAGCGGGATTTTTGCTCGACCAGGTCATAGATCCCAAAGGAGAATACTATTACCCGCTATCGCCCCCATGAACCACTTCCAATTGTTATCGTGCTTCGAAGGCACCAATTAGCTAGGCTAATGCCACTGGCTCCGAAGGCACCAATTAGGAGAAATTGTGTGTGTGTGTGTGTGTGTGTGTGTGTACATGTGTGTATATATGTGTGAATTAATTAATGGTGGTTGTGAGACATTCGATGATATATATATATTATGATCGGTTCTACTAGAAATTCTATTATATATATGCATAACGTGTACAATATGTAGTATCGTAAAATACCAGCAAACGAAAAAGAATTAAATGGAAAACACAAAATTAGATGAAAAAGAAATCATAAACCCAACCCCCCCCCCCAACATTTTAATACCGGTTGGTGACACCAACCGGTACTAAAGGGCTCCCTGCCCCCGAACCTGACTCGTGCCACGTGGTTGCCCTTTAGCACCGGTTCGTGCTGAACCGGTACTAAAGGGGGGGCCTTTAGTGCCTACATTTTAGCGCCGGTTACCAAACCGGCACTAAAGGGCCTTACGAACCGGTGCTATTGCCTGGTTCTGCACTAGTGGAGAGCTCAAAAGGGAAGGTGTGTGGATGGAAGGGTCAAGGTATGTCCAAAGCTGCTAGATAAGTGCTAATAAAATCCGGTCTCCAAGCTGTACCTACGTTCACGATGAGTTGCTTTCATCTCACGAAGAAGATGTGCGGGAATCTGACTTCAATCTCTTCGAAATTCTGGTGGGGCGCGACGAACGATGAACGGAAAGTACATTGGGTATCTTGGAAGAGAATGTGTGCAGCAAAGCGAGGGGGGGTCTTGGGTTCCGGGACCCCGAAGCTTTTAATCAAGCACTCCTAGCGAAGCAAGCTTGGAGAATTTTGCAAGTGTCATCTTCTCTCTATGCGAGGGTGCTCAAAGCTAGGTACTTCAAAGAGCAAACAATTATGACAACAACCTACCCACCTACGGTTTCATATACCTTCCGTAGTATTCTGCATGGGAGAGACCTTCTAAGGGAAGGGCTGGTGTGGCGCATAGGGGATGGATCACAGGTGCTTATTCATCATGCGAGTTGGATCCCACGGAGTGGCAGCTTGAGGCCAGTGGGACAAGTTTATGTGCCAGGTATCACAAGAGTAGCTGATCTTCTCACGATGGATGGGAAGAGTTGGGACACAGAGAAGTTGGAGGCCATGTTTACTGCGAGTTATATTCATGATATCAAGCAGATTGCCGTCGGAGGGCCTGGCATGGAGGATTACCTCGCCTGGAACTACACCAAAGATGGAATATTCACAGTCAAATCGGCGTATCACCTGTGGATGTCGATGGCAAGAGCGAGGACCGGACAACCGGAGTCCTCTAACTCGGTCAGCAACCACCGTGGTTTCATGGCGCTATGGGACACGCAGGCGCCAGCCAAGGCCAAAATCCATATGTGGCGGTTACTCAAGAATGGCCTGGCCGTCGGAGCAGAACTTCATCGTTGCAGGATTAAGCCGGGTGTTTTTTGTGCTACGTGCGGGCGGGAGGAAACTATATATCACAGGTTTTGGGCATGTCAGCATTCAGTATGTTTCTGGCAGCTTCTTCACTCAGAGAAGGGAATCTCGGTGGCAATCCCACCGTGTCAGCTCGATTCCCAGAGTGCCCTAGCTGGCTGGTTATTGGACTGGTTTACTGGTGCATCCGACGATTTGAAAGAGGCGATGATACAAGCAATTTATGGCCTATGGCTGGCTCGGAATGAGGCAAGGGATGGGAGGAGGATTGCAGCCCCACATGAAATCATAGACTCAGTTGCTGCGGACATTCAAGAGTGGAAGGTTGTCCATGCTGAACCGCCTAGGGCCCCGGTGCAGAAAGTTATCCAAAAATGGCAGGTGCCTGAGGCGGGATGGCTCAAGATTAACTCAGACGGAGCTGTCTCCCGATATGGGGTAAAGGGTGGTGGTGGAGCGGTCATCCGAGATCAAAATGGCGCCTTTTGGGATGCTATGAGCCACTTCTTTCCGAACATCAGTGAGCTTGAAGCAGTGGATATACTTGCTTGTAAACAGGCTCTAGAGGTGGCTCGAGACATCAATGCAGATAGAGTTCATGTGGAACTGGACAGCCAAAGGGTGGTCCAAATGCTTAATCAACCGATCAAGTGCATGGGTGCGTCGGGGCCTTAGGTGGAGGAGGTCAAGACGATGTTGCAAACTTTTGCTGGCTTTAAAGTTACTTGGGTTCGCCGTTCTGCTAATATTGTCGCGCATAAATTAGCTAAGGTAGGTGTTGGTGATGAACTTTATAAGGTTTGGTTGGGGGTTCCCCCGGATTTTGTTCTTGATGTAATTTCGGATGACATTCCGAACTTCATGGTTTAAATAAAGCGGCGGTATTAACCCTAAAAAACGACAGATCCGCACGATTAGTTCCTACGTGATCGCTATCTTCCCATGCTCGCTTTCCACTGATTTTTTTTCTTCTCTCAAAAACCGTGGTAAATCGCTAGTGGTTTTTTCTGGTTTTTCACCGCATAATATGAAAATAAAATAAAAGTGCTTGAAAGAGGATTCGAACCTAGGTCTATGCAATACCTATTGGCTTAATAACCAACTAAGCCACCTTTTGTTGTTGTCTATTGTCGGTAAACAATGTTATTTGAACCTTTCTTATTTATGCCATATCAGAAGAAAAAAAAGTTTGGCTTGGTAACTTTGGCATGACCAGCGTGATAATTAGGGTATGAGCAACATGATAACTATACCATGATAAGGCTGATAACTACAGTACGAGAAGGTTAAGGCATGAGGAAGTATGGTAATTTAACACATAAATTACCGATGAAAATGTTTAAAAAACTTTTTCCCTTGGATGAAAGATACCATGGTGTTTAAAACGTAAGATATTAGTTATCAAATCTGCGATGTATACATTATCATGCTTTTTACATAGAAATTATCGGGTGTATATTTTGCAACAATAAAAATTCAGGTCAAAAATTATAATGGAGTTTGTATGTGAGTTATCAGCTTAGTATGTGCCTATTAACAAGCTATTTACATATAAATTACCGGGGTTGCCCCCCCCCCCCACCCCTCGCCACAGTCGCCACATTTACCAGGGTCGGGGACATAAATTATCAAGTCTGCGATGTGTGAGTTATCATGTTATTTGCAGAAGAGTT
>NC_041390.1:545626367-545742649 GCF_002162155.2 Triticum dicoccoides
ACAAAGTTACCAGGACTGGGTACATAATTTAATGTATATGATGTGTGAGTTATCATATTATTTGCATAAAAGTTATCGTGGTTTCAACGATTCCCCACTCTGGCCCCTCCGACAAAGTTACCAGGACTGGTACATAATTTATCATGTTTACGATGTGTGAGTTATCATGTTATTTGCATAGAAGTTGTCGTCGTACGTTTCAACGACACCCCCACCCCGACCCCTCCGACAAAGTTATCAGGTCTACCATGTATGAGTTATCATGTTATTTGCACAGAAGTTACCGTGGCATGTTTCAGCAACTTGCCCCATCTCCATCCTCGCCGACCAAGTTATCAGGACCGGGGTACATAAGTTATCAGGTCCACCATGTTTGAGTTATCATGTTATTTGCACAGAAGTGACCATGGTATGTTTCAGCGACTTGCCCCACCCCCACCCTCGCCGACCAAGTTATCAGGACCGGGGTACATAAGTTATCAGGTCCGACATGTTTGAGTTATCATGTTATTTGCACAGAAGTTACCATGGTATGTTTCAACAACTCCCCCACCCTCACCCTCGCCGACAAAGTTTTTAGGACCGAGGTACATAAGTTATCAGGTCTATGAAATTTGAGTTACCATGTTATTCACACGAAAGTTACGGAGGATATTTCATCACCACCCCCCCCCTCCGTCGGTAAAGTTAGCAGGAATAGGGTACCTAAGCGCGAAAAAAATTGAACACTAAATTAACTCGTTTTTATACATACGTAGTAGAGGAGACATGTTAAATAGCCCATTTACTTTATTTTGTTCAAGAAAGGGATCGTAGGTCAGGTGGTAGGCTAGTTGAGTTGGCTCACTAGTGGTGCAAGGATCGAATCCTCTCTTGTTCACACCAATTTTTGTGTGAAAAACTCTCGAACAAAAAAAGATCTGGAGAGGGAAAAAATGGATGCGGATCGTGCGTGCATGCAACAAAGAAAAGAAAAGGAAACTGTGGCGCTCGGGAGGCTTTCGCGGGATCGTTCGATGCGCATACGACAACAATCGAAGCGTGCGTTCCTATCGCTAATGAACAGTCGGCACGAATTTTTTTGTCAAAAAAAAGCTACGACGATATTTGTACATAAGCTATGAGATTTGTGGTACATATAATTATCAATCTCATTACAAAAGAATTTACCGAGATATGACAAACGAGAAGACCATTGTTCGAATTCTATAGAAGTGAAACATTTATTTCCCTAGAAAACATTCATCACTACAAAAAAGAGACAAATGGAGTATGAAACACGTTGCATCGGCCCTTTAGAAAACTTGGAGCAAATGGTTTTGTCTCCTCATCAAAGGCGCTGTGGTCTTTTTTTCTCGCTCTCATTTACTAAGGTAGAAATACAAATTAACCCGCAAATGAAACACATCAAGTAGTCGGCTCAGCTGGTAATGAGTTGTATAGGTTGTGTATTCGAATCCTAGCGGTGGCACTACTTTTTTGAAGCTCTTTTTACACGACAGAGCAGAAGCTGATCGAGCCGATCAGAAAGGAAACATCAAAGAACAAAAAAGCAATCGTACGTGCCTGGCGCTAATCAACAGCCGGCAGGAAAATAGCTTTCCTGTTAGATATATTATAACCGAGCATCTTCTCAGCCCTCCCAGGCTATAAGTGTTTGCAGTCATTGGATCGTTATTTTTGGATGTTTCAACCGTCCGATTCGCTGTGAACCAAACCACCGAGCGCTAATCCACAGGGCCGCTACTCCCGTAACAATATCGAAAGCCTGCCGCGAAACAGGGCCTAATGGGCTTTAATCCAGCGTAGGGCGAAGTACAGACACAACGACGGTTCAGCAACAACCTGATTCACCTCTTCTGCTTCTTCAACCTTGGCACACCCATGATCTCGCGATTAGGGTTTTGTTTGCCGCCATCACTCCTCTCCTCATGCGTCGTCGACAGCTGCAGCCACCCCGCCGCATCCTCCTTCCCTCTCCTGGTCCCTTTCCAAGTTTGTCTGCGTCGCCTCCTATCCTCCTTGCTGCGTCCGTCCATCATCTTCTCTCCTCCTTGTCCCGTGGTTCACACTTCTCTTGACTTTACAACGGCGAAACCCTTCTCATCTCATGGTTGCGCGAGGAAACTGTGAGGAGCACTCCCCGTCTGTCTTGGTGGCGTGAGGGATCTCCTCTTGCGTCGTCTCACGACGGCCGTCGAGCAGGTATAAACATCAGTTTCTACATTTTAGATAGGCCAGCGAGGTAAATTTTCACCATGGAGAAGACTGAATCATGGTTTCTCTTTGTTGTGCACTATCCTTCAGTGCAGTCCAAAATATTTCACCTGACAGGCGGAATTGAGGGAACTAGAATGGGGCAAGGACCTTTATGCATCGGCTAACACAACAACAGTGCCAGTGGCATTCACTTGACCTTCGATTCCAACCTTAAAGTCCAAGGTCCTGCTTTCGCAGTATTTTGCGTTGCCTTTTATACATTACCAACAATGTGCTTTCTTTCTGGCTGCATAACAACACTTTGTGGTCTGGACTCTGGAATATGCCTGCAACAATCGAGTCAAAATTAATATTTACTGAAGTTTGCAGCATTTATGTAAACTGCAGTTTTTGATCTGTCATACCACCATTGTTTTCAGATGTATGAATTAACGCCTATTTTCTTTCTCCCATTTACAGCGCAAAGAAGTTGGAAATTTCTGTAGTCCCCAAGTAAATCATTGATTGATTATATATTGCTCTTTGGTTTAGAAAAATTAAAACATACTCCCTCTTTGTGCTATATATACTGCTCAATATTCGTTGCTATCAATAATAGAATTGATAGTGTGTGTGATTTCCCTCTTTGTGCACACTTAACTTGCATTTTGATATTGGCCACCCTTTGGTTACTACATACTTATCCAGATGACTGTAGCAAGTCTTTTTTTGGTGGAACTATAGGAAGTCTCTGTTTCATAGCATTCTATCATTGCTTTCCTTTCCTCTAGAACAAGAACACAAAGTATTTTATGAGATCTTTGGCTCTTCCTACATGAAATTTTCCATGTAACTATGGTTCATGAAAGTACAACATAAATTTGTTTATCTAGACTCGTACGATTTATTACTTGGACAAATAGCGTAAGCATATTGGCCTATGGCAATGTTGCTGCAGATTCCAGTGTTCGCATTTGCCACCTTGATTTCCCTTTTAGACAGATTTAGTAAGACCATCACATGGGTTAATTGGTCAGGAGGGGCCAACATCCTGCAAGATATGGTGCTGTAAAATGAATGTCGAATTTGTCCAGCTAATCAGGTGAGTGTAGTACAGTACCCTCGTCTGTTCATATCTTTTTTTCCTGTTGCGATGGTTGAACTCCTAATTATGTTGCTTAGTTGTAGTAGATTGCCATACTGCCCATACATGTGTTGTATCTAGAGCTTCAGAAACCTATGATGATACAGGTTGCTTGAATGGTCAACTCCATTGCTGGCTATCTTTTAATCTTACGATGCTTTTTGCATTATCTACTTCAGTGAGAAATTGTTATATGCAAAGAAATAAGCTTGAAGTTAATTTGGAACAGACATAAATACATTCAGTCCAATAGTCAATTAGTATATATAACACCGGCAACATTTGACTTGCTACTTTTGATTTTCGAGTCATCCATTAATCATATGTCGCTGACCCAGTGCAATTGCTTCTTAGGATCGGACTGCATTTTGCCTATCATGCTTTCAATTGTTTCAGATATTGTCTCTAGATCTGTGCTTCATCTTCTTACGGCATGAGACGTCTTCCCATATTTGTCTGAATGAACTAAGTTACACCAAAGATATCTTATGACAATCCATCTTAATCAGTGCTATGACTACCGCCCTCTATCTTGCTGGCTATTTATGATTTGACTTTAATGGCCTCGGTGATCCAAAACCCTTAGGTGATTCTTCCACGCTTGATATTATTTACGGAGTAGGAAATTTTGATACAAACGAGCGTATTTATTTAGTACATGCATGTGTAACCAGTTTCCTGTCGTTTTAATACTCACATCACCTGTCAAAGGTGAAAAAAAATATCTTTCTTTAGTTCTTCACCGACAGTCCATGGTTCTCGGGAGTCTGTACTGAAACGCCTTACAAAGAAGATAAGAAAAGCTTACACAACTTCTCTGTAGTATTTAGCTTTTCCTTTTATCATTGTGTATTTGTAGATGATCGTTTTACAGCATTGTGCGCTAGATGATGATTATGAACATTTTCAGTACCAGCTATACTGATGAGTTGAAGGTTGTACTCGTAGTAGCAGCATGATGATCCTTTTTCCCACCCGAACAGATATAATACCATATTATTTACTACTGTATTGGGTGTCTTGTTTCAAAAGAAAATGAAATACTTTCGTGAAATAACTCATTCGACTCTATTTATCATAAATTCAAGATAGACGGGCGCAGCAACGCGCGCCATCAATGATCTAGTACGTATTATATGGGCAGAAAAAGAAGAGCACCATACGACTTGGACATGACACAAAATGGCCAGGTATGCGCCACCACCGGCGGCGCAACTTCCCAGCCTCGCACACACGATCAGCGTCGTCCAGTGGCGGAGCTACAAAGAAATTGTTGGGCGGGCCAGTCTAAAGGAGAAAAAAAACGAATTCTGAACCATACGACAATTACTGGTACTAGGCATTATTCATTATCTTGAAAACATCTGAACCATCTCATTTCCTTTGAAAACTAAACAAATTCTTCGCTGACTAACCTTACCCATGGCCAGTTAGTATTTACTACATAAATTACAATCTGTGAAACTTTGAAAACAATTGAATAATTCATGCTACCAAATCGATAACTGAGAATTTCAGACAAATATAGCTTTCTTTTTTGGAAGGAGCCTATAGAAAAATTGGTCTTGGAAATTTGAGTTGATGCCATGAACTACAATTAGAAGAAATAAATGAAATTATTATGTGCACAATCCATGTGCAACGGTGCAGCTGTGCCATGGCGTGGCCGTCCTAGCTTGGCTGAATCGGGAATGAATGTACGAGCGAAGCAGTCCTGGATGTCTCTGAATCTGGTCAGCTGGTGGACTTGGCTGCAGACCTGCATTGGGCTGGGCATTCACACGCAAGCTAACCAGAGGAAAACCTCTCGTGAGCAACCAGTCTGCTGACGCCTCACAGACGGAGTGCACTGGGCATATGTAGTTTACTTTTTTCTTATGGGCAGGGCGGGCCACGGCACGCTTTTGGCTGCACGTAGCTCCGCCAGTGGCGTCGTCCCCGGCCGGCCGAGGCACTGCCGCCGGTGTGAGCGCCCTTCTTGTGTGGGTCGTAGCTGTTGCCGCTGCTTCATCTACATGTGGCCTGCTTGTGCGAGGGCGCCGTCGGCTGCCATCATGGGCGCACGCTCTCCTGGGTGCCGCCTCTTTCTTGGCCGAATGCTCGCTTGGCTGTTGATCTTTGAATCTTCGATCTGCACGACGAAGAAGATAAAAGAAGAATAGAGAGATGAATCAATATGCACGGTTAGTCTTGAGTCTTGGGTCGCGTGCGTGTGCTTGCTTGGGTTGATGGAGTGTGTGGCAGCGCGCATGGAAGAAGGCTCCGCCGGGCTTGCCGGCGGGCATGCGTCGTCGTCGTGGTCGCAGCACGTCTGGGTTGATGGAGTGTGCGGCAGCGCGCATGGAAGAAGGCTCCGCCGGGCTTGCCGGCGGGCATGCGTCGTCGTCGTGGTCGCAGCACGTCTACGGTGCAGTGGACGCCGGTGCGTCATCCGAGCGCATGGTCCTCCCTGCCGCGGCCTTTTGGCTTCCTTTTTTCATCACCGAGGGCACAGTGGGGCCTCCTCTGCAGGCTCTTCCGTTTATCTGCTCGACGATGCGCCGTGGGCGCGTCCCCAGCGTCCCCCGTTTGAGCGTGCGTCTTTGGCCTTTTGGAGCATCTCCAACAGGCGCTGGTCGCGTCGCGCGCAAAAACACATATGCCGCGCGCGCATCGGCTGGCGCGATGCGCTGCGCCCGCTCGAGCAGCCGCGCTAAAATGCAGCGCGCGTGCGTCACTCCAGCAGCGCGCAAAAAAGCAGCACGCGCGCTCATTCTAGGCTATTGGAAAATAGATAGATTGCATAGATTTTTTGTGATACAAAGGTATTTTACATCCGAAACATAGATTGCATAATAATTAAAAACGACAAACGATAAAACACGAGATAGATTGCATAAAAAAACTAGTCTAAGTCGCTATCATCACTATCGTCATCCTCCTCGGCGGTGTCGTCCGAGGTATCCAGCCAGATGTCCAACCACCGTTCATCATCCGGCATGAAGAACGACTGCCCACCTGCTTCAACGAGATCGGACTGCGCGTTCGCCAACACCTTGCGCCGACGCCTGTCCAACCGCGCCTCGCGCCGCCTTCGCGTGTCCTCCTCGCGACGCCTTGCCCAGTAGGACTGCTCGTAGGCGACGTCCTCCGGGTCGCGGTTGCGCCACTCCGCCATGATCCGCTCGTCCTCCTGGACGACGAGGAGGCGGCGCTGCCGCTCGGCGTGCTCCGCACGGTCTTGTGCCGTGTTCAAACGCGGCGGCGGGGCACGGTCGAGCGCTTGCTGGAGCGTGTAGACATCCTGGAAGTTCATCTAGCCGCGTGGCCGGCCTAGGCGCCACGCCGCCGCGTCGTACGCGCGGCCGGCCTCGCGCGCCGTCCCGTACGTGTCGAGGCTGAACCGGAGATCGCCGGAGTGTATCTCCGCGTAGTAGCCGCCGTTGGGGCGCAGGCGGACGCCGCAATAGCCGGACGCTCCTCGGCGGCACGGCGGCATGGCGGCGCATCGGTGGCAGGGCGCCGGGGCAGCGGAGGCACGTCGGTGGCGGGGCGCCGGGGCGGCGGAGGCGCGTCGGTGGCGGGGCGCTGGAGCGGCGCGTTGCAGAAAGATGAGAAGAGGAGAAGAGAAGGCGTGGAGAAGCAAGTGGCGCGCGCCGCACTTTATAGGCGCGCCGGAAGCGGCGCGCGAGCTAGCGCCTTTTCGCGCGCGCAAGCGGTTCCCACGCGCCTGGTTTTCCCGCCGCCGCTAGAGCGCGGCAAAACGCCCCACGCGTGCTAAAAGCTGTGTTTACCTCACGCGCACGTCGTTTCGCGCGGCCGTTCAAGATGCTCTTATAGGCGAGCCTTGCGGGAACGTCGGATGGATAGCTACGCATTGAGCCAGCTATCGCAAGTTGTTAGGTTGTTGGGCTGTCTCCGGCCGTGCCTATCTTATCTCCGCTGCTGGTGCGGAGCAGATCAACAGGAGCGACACACCAGGTACTCCGGACGTGCATGTTCCCATACATGTACGTCGCCAAGAGGTTGACATGTAAAAGTGATTGCACGGCCAGCTCGATAATCTTTTCTTACCAAACCATTCCATCCTAATCATTGACGCGTATCCCTTGCATAGATAGATACACACTACTATGTACTTCCTCCGTTTCTAAATATAAGTCTTTTTAGAGATTTTAATAAGTCCTAAATATAAGTCTTTTTAGAGATTTTAATAAAAAATTACATACGGAGCAAAATGAGTGAACCTGCACTCTAAACTATGTCTATATATACATTCATATGTATTTCATAATGAAATCTCTATAAAGACTTATATTTAGAAACCGAAGGAAGTACTATTCTTCATAGCACACGTGAGCCATGCATGGCTCATGCATGCATACGTGGCTAACCAAGTTGGCAAGGTTAAGTACGTGCAGGCATAAATAATTAATGCTCCACCATCTCAATGATCATGTGATGGAAATCAGCATTTGTTCTTGGTCATATACATGCTTGTACATACATATTAACACCTTTTTTATATATATTGCACAAAAAAGTTTTGACAAAATCGCGTCGAACACGTGCATGCCAGCTGCTGCTATGCTAGCCACCCGATGCTCGCGTCGCTCACCATGGCCGCGCTCGCCCCGGTCGTACCGTTCGCCTAGCAGCGCCATGCTCACCGCACCCAGCCACCATGCTCGCGGAGCCCCATCTCATGCCCCCGCTGTTCCGCCCCGCTCGCGCGTTGGTGCTCCTACAGGTCGGCGCGAGCTCGGGGCTACGGTGGAGGCCGCGGGGCACGGCGGTGCGAGCTCGGAGCTCCGGGCAGCAGGGTATGGCGGGGCGGGAGCTGGGCGAGCAGCGGCGGCGAGCGCGCGAAGGCGATGCTCATGCACTGGCGACGTTTCTCGCTACAAGCTCTCTGCCTACTACGTGTTCGACGGAATACCCAGACAGACATGTCAAAATATGCGTCCATCCCTCATTGAGCGCACCGGCCGACCCAACTGAAAAAACAGGCGCGGACGAGCGACCCAAGCGGACAAAAAAGAATAAAATTGATGTCCGTTTGGGTCTTTCCGTTGGAGTTGCTCTAAAACTATAATTCAATAACATACAACTCTCTTGAGAAAATTGCCTTATCAGATCGTTACTTTTTTAGTTTTGCTAAAGCACATCTAGATATGTCATAAGTATTGTACATCTTTGATATAACGTTGAGATTCTTGTGGATATTTACCTTTTCTTTTTTCTTTTCCTCTTTTATGATTGATTTTTTAGTTCTAGATACATCTCCTTTTCTCATTTTGATGACAAGTATTTCCGGACGGACAGAGGGAGTAATAATTTATGGATAGGCTTAGCACTAAAGATATGGTTGAAAAAAGGCAGTGGCACTTGGATGATGGGGTTAATTGTGTGCTTTGTCCTCTGCTGACACGTGAGACCAGGAATAACTTATTCTTTGAATGTAATTTCAGTGTGAGAATATGGAATTATCTCCAAATCTCATGGCCTCCTGGGGATGACATGTCTTCTATTGTGATGCAAGCTAAGCAAGACTTTGCAAAACCTTTCTTTACTGAGGTTGTTTTTGTTGCTTGCTTAATAGATGGAGTGCTTT
Organism: Triticum dicoccoides; assembly: GCF_002162155.2. Taxonomy (NCBI): domain Eukaryota; kingdom Viridiplantae; phylum Streptophyta; class Magnoliopsida; order Poales; family Poaceae; genus Triticum; species Triticum dicoccoides. The sequence continues at coordinate 545,635,304 of NC_041390.1, forward strand.
CGGCCATGATATCACTTTTTTTTTAAACGAGGCAAAAGACTTGCCATTTTCATTGATTAAGAAGAAGTAAGAATTGCCCGGTTAATTGACGGAAAACCGGGCTAAAACCAATACAACCCAACCCATATAACATGGGCACCACCGGCCAACCTGGCCACCGACATGAAACATGAGCTGCAAAGAAGAAAAGACATCCGCCGGGGAGTCGCAAGCGTCATCGTCATCACCGGTTATCTCCGAACGGGCGACTCCGACTTCACCATAGAGCTCCACCAACAAGTCGCCCTCGCAAACAGCTACACAGAGCAATGACGGCACATGCCAACAGATGGCCACACGCGCCAACAACCGACAACTTCGACTTTGACGACGAGCCTCACAAGGGAAATATGCATGACTTGCGCCGACCGTGCCCTAAAGAGCACCTCGGGCACGCCGGGAAGATCCGACTATCAAAGCCCGAGCCGCGACACAAGCTCCTCTTGACGCCATCATCGTTGCCAAACAGAAATCAGCGCCCCTGAAACGGCCGCCTCAGCAAACCACGCAGCGAAGATGCCGCCCTTCCACGCGGCGAAGATGCCGCCATCCCACGCGGCGAAGATGCCGCCCTTCCATGCGGCGAAGATGCCGCCATCCACCGGTCTCAGGTTGTAGCCGGCTCCAAGACGATGCCCCCAAGGAGGAAGAAGACGTGAAGACGCCTTCATCGCCCGATCCCGCAGATCAGAGGTTTCCCTCCGGAGCCAAGTCCGCGGGGTGAGGGGTGGAGCACCATACATCGACGACGCTTCCAGGAAAGAGCGCGACGCCCACAGGCGCCGCCGTCGCCAGCTCCGGCAAAGGCCGGAGGAAGGATTTCTCCCTGAGATGCTCGACCACCACCAGCCCGTACCGGCCAGCCACAGACCTCCATCAAACCTCCCTAAAACCTCCACCAAACCAGCACCGCAGAGCACCGAGGGGAGCCTCCCGTCAGCGCCCGCCCCTGCCAAGGTCGTCCCGCGCGCCCGCCCGACCAGATGCCGGGCCCTGGACGCACACCACCGTCACCGCCATCGGGCCGACCTCACGCCGTCGCCCTCACCAGGCCTTGGGGCAGGAGGTCACCGCCGCCACGCCGCAGGAACCGCACCACGCGGAGACAACGAACAGGCTGCAGCAGAAAAACCCCGAAGAACGCCCGGATCCAGCCACGCCCGGCCAGATCCAGCGTCCACCAGCCTCCCCGCCGGCCACCAAAGCACCACCGAGGCTCCCGCGCCGCCCAGCCGAGCAGGAACGGTGACCCATCGGGGAAGCGTCGAGATCCGGAGCACCACGCCCCCAAGCCGAGCGCCGCCAAGGGAGAGGCAGGAGCACCACCAGGCCTCGCCGCCGCGCCGCCCACGCGGCCGCAGCAGCCGACAACCGCCGCGAAGACCGGGCCGCCGCCCAAGATCCAGAGCCGCCCGCGCCGCTGCGGGCCAGGAGAGCCCCGCCGCCGCCGTCCGCTGCGCGGGCTTAGCCCGGCCGCGTCATTCGGCGGCGGCGAGGGGAGGTGGAGGGGGCGGGGTGGGACGAGGCGCCGGCGGTGCTGGGCTCCGCCCGAGCCGCCGTCCATGATATCACACTCATGCAACACACAGTCAAGCATAGATATAAGGAGGAGCTGTTGAGATGGATTTCATTTCTACCTCCAAGAGGTTCTGTAGGCTAGTTTCTTTGTTTTTGTTACCTTTCTTCCTTTTTGACTACCTCTTGTAATCCATGTACATTGTATATTTGCTTTATGAATAAATGTTGAATGCTGTGGGGGGGTTTCCCTACAGTCACTAGTCAAAAAAAAAAATATGCTTGCGTCAGCATGCTTCAGTCCTAAGTATTCACATGTGCAATATTACCAAGGAAAAGGTAAAAAAAAGGGCCAAATTAATAATGTACACAACTATTTTCTACGGACATATCAAGCCAATGCAATATTTCCGTATGAAATTCTTTGGATGATAGTAAACTTGTTGTCCCTGACAAAAGTCTAGGAATTTAGGCAATTAGCTTGAACATAGTAATACGACACCTTTCAGTTAACATAAACTAAATTCTCCACCATATTTATCTGGATAGAATCGCCACTATACCACTAGTTGAAACCGAAAGTTCCAAAATACCACTAAAAAAACCAAGCTTGCCAAAATACCATTACAAACTAGTTTTTGATGCCAAAATACCACTATGCACTAACTGAGAGTAACACTCACACAAACTGACTGTTGTGCCCTCGCTTCTTCACACACTACAACTCTCTCTCGTTTTCTCTCTTCACACACTGTTGTACGAAATCAGATTTTGGAAATATTTTGACAAGATTTCAGGAATCCATCAACTTTTTGGCAGGAACAGTTAAGCAACATCTCGAAAATTTAACAAGCACGTATACTCAAAATCCATATATGGCCAACTTGCATACATACATCATGTTATTTTGTACATCAGACACCATCACTAATGCTTGTTGTTGGGGAGCCGTATCATGTATCAATTCATTTCCGTATATATGTATCCGCAATTGGCAGATGCTCCTAATTGCACTAGAGTACTAGAGATAGCAATTAACTGCAAGTGCTATTTCTATACAGTTTCCTTTGTCCCTGCTCCTGGTGATTTAAACAGATCGATGTTGTTATGGCGCTGCTAGAAGGAGGGCGCGAGAGGGCCGGCCGGGGGCCTTTTGCCCATGGCCGGGCAAGATAGAAGGGATTTCCTTCTTAATTCTTGCTTGATTAGATTGATACATCTCCTCTCTTTATATAGAGAGGTTTACTTGACTCCCAAGTAAGGCTTACTTGACCCCTAAGAAAGCGACCCTTATCTCTAATTAACCCTAAGACTAACGGGCTATACCGCCAGCCCAGACCATTAGGCCCATTACGTACTCTAACACTACACCCCATCTGGACATGCAGCTTGTCCTCAAGCTGCAGCCTAACCAACTTATAACCATGACTCGAGGCAACATAAACCTAACACCTAAAAACAAGCCTTTTACATCTCGGCTTGTTTTATTATTCTCAACCTGAAATGGACTGGGACGCTTTATTTTGGACCCCTTAACAAAAAGTGGACACCATCCGCACGTCGGACATGCACGTGTACAGCCACCTGGATCCCATGGACACCATCTGGACAAAAGGAGTGCATGTGTAGGACCACCTGGAAGTGGTCGCAAGAGTGACCAGCAGAGGCGCCCTCACGGCGGCCGGCGGCAGAATGCAGTGGTGCTACGCGGTGCGCTCTTGTCGGTGACACCATGCCTTCTCCCCGCCGGACGGCTGTTGGTCGGCACCGCACATAGAAGAGTGGAGGGTTGTCGATGGACAATGGCGAGAAGGGGTGCGCCTCCCCAACCGCCGATGTCGCAGACTTTGAGGGCGTTGTCCGTGGGGAAAACAGCATGCCCAAGATCCCCGACGCAGCGGACGAGATCGAGGTCCTTTGTGCAGCGAAGCGCAACTGGGAGGAGCGGCAGCTGCAGACCACGCAACTCCCGCACACGTCGACGCGCTAGGAGGCCGCGTGCAGCAGCCTGCCGCCTCACCGCCGCCGACACGTGGCGGGTAGTGATCCAAGCTGGAAGCGGTGACGGAGACGGCGGAAGCTTGATCTACTGGATGGGGACGCCCTGGGGAAGCGGTGATGGCGACGGCGGGAACTTGATCTGGTGGATCGGGACTCCCGTCGGCGCGGTCGATGCAGGGCCGGAGCTGACCGGTGATGGCTGCTGCAGTTGCAGCGGCTGCTGCGGCGGAGCGCTGGGCGCGGCGGAGGTCGCCAGGAGCGGTGGCTGCCACTGCAGCCAGGGCGGGGCGGTGGATGGCAGCTGCTGCAGCGGCCCGATGAGCGCGGCGGAGGCCACCTGGTGCGGCGGCTGCCACGGCAGCCAGGACGGGGCGGTGGTAGCGGTGGATGGCAGTTGCAGCGGCTGCTGCAGCAGCCCGACGAGCGCGGCGGAGGCCGCCTGGTGCGGCGGCTGCCACGATAGCCAGGACGGGGCGATGGATGCCAGCTGCAGCGGCTGCTGCAGCAGCCCGGCGAGCGCGGCGGGGGCCGCTTGGTGCGGCGGCTGCCACGGCAGCCACGACGGCGCAGTCGGGTGCGGCCCATAGGACCCTGCCAAGAACAAGTGGATCTCCTGGACCGCCTGTGTTAGGTCCCGCAGCGCCCCGGACACCTCCGGGATGAGGACGACGGGGGCGGGCGCGACGGAGGATCCCGGCGCGGGCAGGAGCGGGGCGACAGTCGTGACCGGCAGCGGAAGAGACGGGTTGGGCGGCGGTGAAGACACGATCGAACCGAAGCTAGCTGATACCAAATTGTTATGGCGCTGCTAGAGTCCGCGTTTGCTTTCCCAGGCTTAGTGTCCGCGTTTGTCCGTGGTGAGCTACCATGCTTGCGGTTGCCATTCTTAACTTTCTTTCTGTTTTAGGTTCTTGCTTATTCATTTCTTTCGGGGTATTTCTTCTTACACTTTTTGTTCTGTTTTACTTTTCTTTCTTTGCAGGTCGTCGGGTGGCCGCGGTTACTTTCCTGGGTTCAAAGTCATGCTGTGTCTGTGGTTGAGTTTTACGGTTCGTCTGGTTCAGGCTGTCCATGAAGAGTCCGCCTTGCAAGCGGCGCACTTTTTGCAGCGTGTGTATGGGTTTGTGATACGCGATTTCAGTTATGAGGGGATGCAGGGTTATAGGGAGGTCACACGGTCTGCCGTTGTTCTTGCAGTTTCATTTGTTCGGTCAGCTGGCTTTGCTTCTCATGTTACCGCTTCCGGTACTTTAGATCCTGGTAATGAAATTCCCCAGTGGCAAACACTTCACCAATTGATATTTTCTGTGTGTAACATGTACGTACCATTCTTTGTTTTAGCATGTTTATTGTTCTTTTAGAACCTGTTTTTAGTGGATGTGTGTGAGAGTATATTACTCCCGTAAAGAAATATAAGTGTTTAGATCACTACGTACTTTAGTGATCTAAATGCTCTTATATTTCTTTAGACTAGCCACAATGGGTAGTAATATTGACTAGTAACATGATGTCCATGTTACTAGTCTATGAATCATGTTACTAGTCTATGTTACTTAGTACCTCTATAGTTTTTCTTTGAATGTTGGTAGTAGAGTTGCCAAATTCATTGATCAGAAGAAGCGTTACAAGAACCCTCCGAGGAGGAAAGCACAGCAAAAGGCTAGTGCAAAAAGAAAAGAAAGAAAAAAAGCCGGCACCACCACAAACCAAGCTCCACCGACGAGCCATGTACACCATCGAGAACCATCGCTGGGCCTCCAAGGGGACGCCTCCAAGGAGGGAGTGATATCGAGGACAACACCGTCCTCCGATCTGGTCTAGCCAAATCTTAGGTTTTCACCCGGAGACCACAAGCCATGAGGTACGAAGAGCAAAACGAGCTCCACGACGGTACCTTCAAGGAGGAAGACGACATCCGCAGACGCCGTTACCGTCGGCACTGAGCAGAACAGTGCAGGACTTTCATCCGAAGCCGAGTCTTCCGCCAACAAACATGGATCCGAGGCCAATTAGAGCTGTCGTGAAGAAAAACGCCATGCACACACTACCAGGGACAGACTTGTCACCGCCGCACACATAAACTTGGCGAACATGAGCCAACCTGGCTGGGCCGCCCCGCCGCGCGCAGGCCTGGGCGCCAAACCAGATCCGACCATCCTCAGCCTCCGTGCACAGATCTGGGCGAGGAACCGCACCGCGACGCACAGGAAGAGCCGAATTAGAACCGAAGCTGGCCGGCAGCACCGCCGCGCGCCGTGACTGGACGAACACCAAATCAAACTAACCGCGTCCGCACCGCCGCGCGCAAGGACAGGACCAGCTGAGCCGGAATTGGTGTGCCGGAATTGGTGTGCTTGAGAACCTCCTCTGCGCTATAGCCGCTGTACGGCGCCGCTACTCCGGGAGATGGGCGTGAACATGCTTGAAGGAGAGCCCACCCGCATCCGCCGACCCCCACCACACCGCCACCACCAACTCAGCCAGGGCAATGAGATCCGGCGACTGTCACGGCTGCAGCAAGGCAGGCACCTTCGCAGGACGCGCGAACCGCGCCAGATCTGCGAAGGGACTGCCCCGGCCACCCCGAAGCGCCCACGCGCCCGAGCTCGCGTCCTGGCGCCCGCACTGGCATGCCGCGTCCCCCGCGCCCGCACCATCACGCCACGCCCACCGTGCGCTCGCGCTCGTCTCGCCCACCACACGCGCCAGCGCACGTCGCGCTCTCCAGCGCCTGCTCCCCACGCGCCCCGCGCCCACCAGCGCCAGCTCGCCGCCGCGTGCTGTGCCCCAACGCCTCCCCGTGGCCGAGCGACCCCGCGCCGCCCTGACCTCGCGTGAGGGGAAAAGGAGGCCCCGCCGCCGACGCCGCGCGGGCTTTGCCCGACGGCGCTTGCCGGCGGCGGCGAGGGGAGGGGGATCTAGGAGGAAGGCTGGTGTGGCGGCTAGGGTTTCGCCCGGGCCGCCCGCGGGGAGGGCGACACGAGCGGAGTTAGCCTTAGTACCTCTATAGTGGGGAGTAACATCGAAAGTGATCTTCTGAGCGCGAGCACAGGTGGTCACGGTATCCCCCCGCTCGCTCGCCTCGTGATCCAGAAACACAAGCGTACATGCCCATGTATTATTCATGTATAGTATTTTTTTGAACAGTTCACATGGCCCATGTCTGCCCGCACGACCTTCCAACACAAACGGGGTGGGCCGTTTTCGCGCCGATTCTGGGCCAACACTGGTTGCTGCTCTTTTACTACTGCGCCGCTTCACTACCTTACCCATCACGATTCCCTTCCCTCTCGCTCATTCTACTCTGCACTTAATCTAGCATAGTAAGTGCGTGCGCGTTGGTTCATTTAGGAGGAATCTTACGAGACGCGCTTCTTCCCCTCTCGTTAGGGTTTAGACTTCCTCTCGGCGGCGGCGATCGGCGATCGCCACCATCGTAGAGAATCGCCTCCCCTACCCCCTCGCCTCTCTTGCTGGTCTATCGGGGCTTACATCCTGGCAGCGGCAGGTTACCTGGTGGGGAGGAACTAGGGTTTCACCGCCCACGGAAACACCGATATCGGGCGAGAGATCCAATAGACGAATCGTCTTCAAGCTCGGGCAAGGCAGCAATCGAGTTGGAGGCCATGATGGCTGAGTTAGGATTGAAAGAGGATGATCTTCAGGATGTGGTCATGGAAGATGATGAACTTGAAGAGGAGGCTACTCGGTGGATGGCAGTCGCCCGGGTGCACACGCCAAAAACATACAGCCAGTACTGGTTTTATAGGAACATGCGGGCAGCATGGGATCTAGCGCAGGAGGTGCAGATTCGGCCTCTGGAAGATAACCTCTACACACGCAAGTTCTCATGCCTAGGTGATTGGGAGAGGGTAATGGAAGAAGGCCCATGGTCGTTCAAGGGAAAGGCGGTGGTGATCGAGCGCTACGATGGTTTCACCAGGCCGTCGTCTATTGAGCTGAATAAAATTGGCATATGGATGCAGATCCATGACTTTCCGGACGGATTCTTCCCTAAAGTTAAAGCCCTTGCTGCTACGGTAGGGGAATACATCTACGCTGAGCCCAAGTCTCAGGACTTTGAAGGAAATTTCGTTCGAGTCCGGGTAAAGATCGATGTAACCAAGCCCCTAAAGAATGTTGTTTCTCTGGTTGTGAAAGGAAAGAGAGAGATCTTTCGTGTCAAATACGAGAGGTTGCCTGACTGGTGTGCGGTCTGTGGAAATCTGGGACACCTGTTTAAGGAGTGTGGCAATGGTATTCATCCTCCAAAGGCTATGGTGTTCATCGATCTGAGAGCAGTATGGTTCAGAGGTCCAGGCATCGGACTCGGGGAAGGTATAGGAGCTACCAGAGGCCGTGGCCGTGGCCGGGCTGGACGAGGAGCAGGTCGGGGCAGTCAGTTTGGCCCGGGTGGCTCTGCAACCCAGAGATGGAACCAAGGGTTAGAGGAAACATACATGGATGAAGACGGCCATGAGCCAGTTATGCAAGAAGCCGAAGGAAACAGAAAAAGAGGGGTTGGCCAGCTAGCCGGGACAGGCCTGCCAATCACGGGATCCATGCCCATGCTAACAGAGGGAGAGAACAAGATGCTTGAACTCACCGGCAAGCAAGTGCCCCCAAGCCCTACTTCTAAGCAAGAACCAAAGAGGAACAAACCAACACCGGCGGGTCAGGACAAGGGGACAGTGATGAATGTTGTGGCAAGTTTAAACAATGATGCGCGTTTGGCGCCCCCCCCCCCCCCGAGGGGTCGCGCCGAGCACAATGAGTCTTCTTGTATGGAACTGTCGCAGGGCTAGCAAACCCGCGACAGTTCGAGAGCTTCGTGATCTGATGAAGCAACATGCCCCCTCTATCGTATGTATCTTAGAAACACAAATAGAGGGCTCCCGAGTGGAGAATATGGCGGGTAATCTAGGTTTTGATAAAAGCTTTTGCTGTGAGTAGCAATGGGAGAAGTGGAGGGCTAGGAATATTCTGGAACAATGATGCAATAAAGATTGAAGTTATTGGTTATTCTCAGTACCACATTGATGTGATTGCAGATAATTTTGCTGATGTTAAAAGCAGAGTGACTTTCGTGTATGGAGAGGCTCAAGTACCAGAAAGGTACAAAACCTGGAACATGCTGCGGGGCATTACAAATGCCAGCAACCTCCCTTGGGCAGTTATAGGAGATTTCAACGAGGTTCTACAGGCCAGCGAGCATGATGGAGTTGGTAGCCGAAGCCAGGCACAGATGGACGCGTTCAGGGACGCGATTGATACTTGTGGCTTGATTGATATAGGTTTCAATGGAAACAACTGGACCTTTGAAAAAAAAGGTGACGGGCGGTACGTACACGCGGGTGCGCCTTGATAGGTGTGTTGCTACTCCGGAGTGGATGCTAGCCTATCCAAATGCAGTTTTGGAACACCAGACCACCACATCTTCCGACCACATACCACTGTTGCTCCGATATGACTACGAGCATGCATGCAAAATTGGCCCCCGCTCATTTAAATATGAGGCTGCATGGGAGCATCACCCGGATTTTGCACAAGTGGTGGGAGATGGCTGGAATGCGATAGCGACAGAGAGTGTGTCAGGGCTGCATGACAAGTTAACAAATCTGTCTGATGATTTGACGACATGGGAGCGCACCTATTTTGGGAATGTGAGATTGGAGATCAAGCAACTAAGGAATGAACTAGAGACTTTGCGTGCGGTTCCAGGCAAAGCCGTGCCTTCACATTTAGAGACTAAAATCACAGACAGGTTGGTGGAGCTCTATCACAGAGAAGAAATATTGTGGAGGCAAAGGGCACGCCTGGAGTGGCTGGCTACGGGGATAAAAACACTTTTTTCTTTCACCTAAGAGCTAGTAGACGCCGCAGAAAGAACCAGATCAAAGCCTTACAGCTCCCGGATGGCCGTGTCACTGAAAACAAAGAAGAAATGGAGGCTGCTACTACCGCTTTTTATAACAATCTATACAGCTCTGAGGGGGTGCAAAACATGGAAAGTGTGATCAACACAGTCCCGCGGAAGGTAACTCCAGAGATGAACGCTACTCTTAATGCTCCATACAGTCAAGAAGAGGTCAAAAAGGCCTTGTTCCAAATGTTTCCTTTGAAGGCATCAGGCCCGGACGGTTTCCCGGCACACTTTTTCAGCGGCATTGGGAGATATGTGGGGGTGAAGTTACTAAAGCAGTGCTCAGAATAGTGGACGGAACGGAATCTGCGGAAAGTATAAATGATACCATCATTGTCCTAATTCTGAAGGTTAAGAACCCAACTCTCTTGTCGCAATTTTGTCCTACAAGTCTGTGTAATGTCCTCTACAAGATAGCATCAAAGGTCATAGCCAATCGCTTGAAGTTTGTACTTCCAGATATTATTTCAGAGTAGCAGTCTGCCTTTGTGCCAGGGAGGATGATCACTGATAATATAATCACGGCCTATGAATGTCTTCACTTTATGAAAAGGAACAAAGCAAAGAAAAACCAACACTGTGCACTGAAACTAGACATGATGAAGGCCTACGACCAGGTGGAATGGTCTTATCTTCAAGCCATAATGTTGAAGTTAGGCTTCACAGAAAGGTGGGTTGGAATTGTCATGAACATGATATCAACTGTGAGATTTGCAGTCCTTTTCAACGGAAAGAAACTCCAGGAGTTCACGCCCACAAGAGGGATCCGATAGGGGGACCCCATCTCTCTGTATTTGTTTCTGTTAGCAGCAAAGGGCCTCTCGTGCCTTATAAAATCCAGAGAAGAGTCATCAAACACCCGTGGTTTACAAGTGGCTCCATCGGTGCCACCGGTTAACCATTTACTTTTTGCAGATGACAGCCTGCTGTTTTTCAAAGCAAATGGAGTGGGAGAAATGGAGGTGCACCAGTTGTTGGAAATTTATTGTCAAGCAACAGGCCAGAGGATCAACTATGATAAGTCATCTATCTTTTTCAGGAAAGGAGTCCCAGAATTGGTAAGAACTGAAATAAAATACATGCTCAATGTTCCTAACGAAACTCTAAGTGAGAAGTACTTAGGGATGCCATCAGATGTTGGATCATCAAAAAATGGCACTTTCAAATATCTAAAAGACCGCTTATGGAACAAAGTGCAGGGCTGGATAGCGAAAACCCTGTCAACAGCAGGTAAAGAGGTGCTAGTCAAATCAGTAGCTCAAGCAGTTCCTGTCTATTCTATGTCGTGCTTTAAACTACCAAGAGGCTTATGTGAGCACCTAAATATGTTGATACGGAAATTTTGGTGGGGCAGCAAAGATGGCAAGAGGAAACCGGCCTAGGTATCTTGGAAGGATATGACACAACCAAAGGACATGGGAGGCCTGGGGTTTAAGGATTTCGAGTTGTTTAATCTCGCTTTGCTTGCCAGGCAAGCGTGGCGCATCTTGCAGAACCCAGACTCTCTAAGTTCAAGAGTTCTCAAGAGTGTTTACTTCCCCTTGACCACAATTCTGGAGGCAGAACTAGGTGGGCACCCGAGCCAGATATGGAGGGCGATCGTGGAAGGACGGGATATTCTCAAACAGGGCTTGATAAGAAGAATTGGAGATGGCTCAACCACTCAGATTTGGAGCGACAACTGGTTGCCAAGGGATGAGATGATGAAACCATATGGGTGCTTGGTACACAACCCACCACAGCTTGTAGCGGATTTGATTGACCATACAACAGCCATATGGGACTTGCACCGTATCCGCCAGGTCATGCGGCCGATAGACATTCCATATGTAACGAGCATTCCCCTATGTACCAGATTGGTGTCAGACTTTTGGGCCTGGAATTTTGAGAAAAACGGGCTCTTTTCAGTTCGCTCAGCTTATAAGATGCTCGTCAACACCAAGCAAAGACGGGAGGCATGGCTAGAAGGAACAGCAGGGTTATCCAACGTAATGCAAGAGAAGAAATCATGAAAGTACCTTTGGCATGTCCGTGCACCAGCTAAAATAAGGATGTTCCTATGGAGACTTGCGAGACACTCGCTGCCGACCGAGGACGTCAGAGAACACCGAAATATGTCAGAAACCAGTTCATGCGGACTTTGTGGCTCACCAGACTCATGGAAACACTCACTCCTGGATTGTACAATGGCTCGATGTATTTGGGCCCTAGTTGATGGAGAGCTAGCGCATCAGTTGAGGGCGACCAGCGAACCGGCTGCCAAAGCATGGCTTTTCTCAATGATGCACGTATTATCACATGAAGCTTTCCTGACCCTGTCTGTCACACTATGGGCAATATGGATTGCAAGAAGAAAAGCGATACACGAAGGAATTTTTTAGAGTCCGCAGGCTACTCACGCATTCATCACTCGTTTCATGGTGGAGCTTGAGTCTATTGATACAAAACTGAATATGCCTTTAGGGGGTCGGCTCAGACAAGCTGCTGTTGCGAACAGACGGCCCAGGGCACCTCAGCCGGGGTTTGCTAAGATTCACATGGATGCAGGAATCCACAGATTTAACAGAAGGGGAGCGGCCGCCGCAGTCTGCCGCGATGATCAGGGCAACTACCTGGGCAGTTCAGCCCTAGTGACAGATAGCATTCATGATGCAGCCACCCTCGAGGCGATAGCTTGTCGCGAAGCTTTTGCGTTGGCGGATGATCTTGCACTCCAAAACTTCATCATCGCTTCAGATGAAAAATAGGTGGTAGAGGACATACACACGAGCAGCAGAGGCACATACGGTTCCATTATCACCGAAATCAAAGCCAGGGCTGAAAGTTTTAATTGTAGAATCACTCATGAAGGTCGTGCATCCAATACGGATGCTCATAGTTTAGCAAAATTTTCGGTTAGATTAGCTCAGGGGCGCCATGTGTGGCTTCTACAACCCCATGACGCTTTATGTATCCCACATACTGTGGTTTTTGATGATGAATAAAGTTATTTATCACCCCTCAAAAAAAACTTAATCTAGCGCAGTGTTAGAAATAGCTACTTCCAATGCTTGCTAAACTTAGATTAGATCAAGGAGAAACTAACCTCTGCGGATACTCCATCCACCTCGTCACTTGGATCGGATTTTGTAAGCCCAGACAACGAGAGAGATAGCATGGTTGGAGCCATGGCGAGAGCTGCCTTCTAATGGTCAGTCTCTGTTTTACCAGTACAGAGGAATGGCTCAGCCCAGGCAGTCTGCTCCCCTCCTTATCTATTTGCTGCTGCTCGTCTTCCCGCTCACGGACTTTGAAATTTGAAAGGGATTACCACAGCAATGGGCGCGCGGCATCCCAGAGAGCACGCACATGTCTACTTTGCACAATGGTACTACGTGTCAATCACTCACCTACGTGGAATATCTCAATGGGCAAGCATGCCAAAATTTATCTCAGATTTGATTTTCTTATCAACACACACCATGCTCCGGATGGGTAATGTAGTTCTCACAATATATAATCCAGACCAGTTATTAAATTCATGCACCGCATTGTGATTATACTCAGCGATTCTGAATGCCCTCCCCGATCTCTCCGAATTCAGACTTTCATGGCTGTGCTCTTGAAGAAACCATAATGCAAGCAATGATCTACACAAATTCAAAAAGCAAGACACGTTTGACAGTCATGAATTTGTGCCTGTGCTCTTCAAGAAACCATAATGCAAGCAATGATCTACAAAAATTCAGAAAGCAAGACATGTTTGACAGTCATCAAGTTGCAATAATGCATCATCACATTGGAACAAAATTCAGAAATACCTGGTGTGGATGGATCGAACGAATCCTACATAATGGCACGGTGAGCATTAAACTGAACAATGAAATAGGTGCGTATTTCCAAAGTCACAAGGGGGTCCGGCAAGGCGATCCCCATTCTCCTTTCCTTTTTAACCTGGCTGTAGAGACACTCTCGAAAATGGTTCTTAATGCACAAAAAGAGAAAATGCTGACGGGCTTATCACCTGACATGATTGAGGGGGGTGTGGCTATCCTGCAATATGCAGATGACACTGTAATATGTTTTGAACATGATAAGGAAGCGGCTGTGAATCTGAAGCTTCTATTGTACCTGTTTGAACTTATGTCAGGACTGAAGATCAATTTTATGAAAAGCGAAATCCTCTGTGTCGGTGGAGATGATAGTACCCTTTCCTTTTATGCTGATCTCTTTAATTGTAGTATTGTACATTTTCCAATGAAATACTTGGGAGTCCCAGTCAGTTTCTCTTCTTTGCGTAGCATAGACTGGGATTTTATGGATGAGAGGTTCCTTAAATGCTGTGAATCCTGGATTGGTAATGCAGCATCTTCGGGTGGGAGGCTCATCCTTCTCAATTCCTCATTAACTAGCATTGTCTTTTACTACATGTCTATGTTCCTTCTTCCTAAAGGGGTGATTGCGAAACTGGATAAACACCGTAAGCAGTTCTTTTGGCAAGAACATGAGGGGCGTAAACGATACCATCTAGTGAGATGGAATAGAATTTGTAGATCCAAAGAGAAAGGGGGACTGGGAGTCAAGGATCTTCATAAACAGAATTTAAGCCTCCTCACCAAGTGGTGGTGGAAGCTGGAAACTAAACAAGGGCTATGGCAGGATGTGATCCGGGCCAAGTACTTTAAGCAAGACACGGTGACCTCTATCAAAACTAAATTCAATGACTCGCCAATCTGGAAAGCAATCATGAAAACTAAAGATTACTACCTGGCTGGCAGAAAAGTGAATTTACAATCTGGAGATCTTGCTAGACTGTGGGTCGATCCAGTTGGCAATGAACCTCCCCTCCAGTTGCAGTTTCCTATGATTTATGATATTTGCAATGATCAGGATATCACGGTTGCTAAGTTCAGGGAAGGGGAGGAGGAAAAAAACTTTTTTAGAAGGCAACTCCACCCTCCCATGCTTGAGCAATGGAGTAATATCAAATCTATAGTGGGGACTTGGCCGATGACTGGCGAAGCCGACCAAGTGGTCTGGACCTTGGGGAAGAAAAGTAGGTTTACTACGAAATCTGTTTATGAATATTTGGAAAGAAATGTGGCGGGGGCAAACTACAAGTGGATATGGAAAGCAAAAATTCCCCTTAAAATTCAAATTTTCCTTTGGCAACTGTTTCAGGACGCTATCCTAACTAGAGATGTGATGAGTAGACGAAAGTGGTTGGGAAATCCTACCTGCTCCTTCTGTGCGGAGAGGGAAACATCCCAACATCTCTTCTTCACTTGCCCTGTGGCCAGAGTCCTCTGGAGGACTGTAGGCTGTGTACTGGGCACGGATTTGTGTCCAAGTAACATTTGGCTGTACTATTCATGGGCTTACATGTTCTTACCTGATGGGGAGAAATTTTATACCTTTGGTCTAGCAGGTTTATGTTGGGCGATGTGGATTAATCGTAACAGTGTTACCTTTGAGTCTAAACAGACGAGGTCGCCTTTTGATGTGGTTTACTCTGCATGTGGTTTTCTTACCTACTGGGCAGGTTTGATGACAGGAGATGATCGAGAGATGATGGAGCGCGGAGCCAAGATGCTGAGGACCAATGCATCGAACATGATGCGGATCTGTGCAGCGCCGAGGGAAACCTTAAACTGAGAGCTGAAGCGTTTGCTGCTGATAGATAGTTCGTTTGCTCCTGCGTGAGTGCTTAACTATATCTGGTAAAATAGTTCTTTCGCCCCTGCGTGGGCTCATGGTTTATGTCTGGAGTAACCCTCCTAAAACTTGTTGGAATTCTCCTGGTTAGAGTTAGTCGGATGGTTTTAGGGTGTCGTTCGGTTTTCGCCCCATGGTGAGCTGCTCGATGACGAGTGCTCATTCTGGGTTCCCCAGCGGTGCTTTGAGCTCGCTTCCCCTTTCTAGGTCTCCTTTTGAACTCTTAAAACTATTTGTATTTCCGTTATGCTAAGTAATGGAAAGGGGTTATGCCTGGCTCAAAAAAAAATACAGGCACCAAAAATTCAGAAACTAAGACTCGTTTTCAGAGTCATCCAATTTCCATAATGCATCCTCACATTGCAACATAATCCAGAAATCATTACAGTACAGGAGTTCTACTGTGGAACATAATTCAGAAACCAAGACATGTTTCACAGTAATCAAAATTCCATAATGCATCATCACATTAGAACAAAATTCAGAAAATCATGACAGTCCAGAAGCTCCATTGTGGCACAAAATTCAGAAATCGTGACAGTAGAGAAGTTCTACTAATGGAACTACCGACGAACCCTCATACGCACAGTTCCAAACCATTTGTAGCATACAGTAGCTTCAGATTATACATAGTTGGCACAACAGCAGCTAAATACACCCAGCAGAGATAATTACACCTACAGTCCTTGTACTCTTCGGCGTGTAACATGATGGTCCTCAAACTCACGGAGTGCTTCACTATGGTCTTAAAACTATTTGTATTTCCGTTATGCTAAGTAATGGAAAGGGGTTATGCCCGGCTCAAAAAAAATACAGACACCAAAAATTCAGAAACTAAGACTCGTTTTCAGAGTCATCCAATTTCCATAATGCATCCTCACATTGCAACATAATCCAGAAATCATTACAGTACAGGAGTTCTATTGTGGAACATAATTCAGAAACCAAGACATGTTTCACAGTAATCAAAATTCCATAATGCATCATCACATTAGAACAAAATTCAGAAAATCATGACAGTCCAGAAGCTCCATTGTGGCACAAAATTCAGAAATCATGACAGTAGAGAAGTTCTACTAATGGAACTACCGACGAACCCTCATACGCACAGTTCCAAACCATTTGTAGCATACAGTAGCTTCAAATTATACATAGTTGGCACAACAGCAGCTAAATACACCCAGCAGAGATAATTACACCTACAGTCCTTGTACTCTTCGGCGTGTAACATGATGGTCCTCAAACTCACGGAGTGCTTCACTATGGTCTTAAAACTATTTGTATTTCCGTTATGCTAAGTAATGGAAAGGGGTTATGCCCGGCTCAAAAAAAAATACAGACACCAAAAATTCAGAAACTAAGACTCGTTTTCAGAGTCATCCAATTTCCATAATGCATCCTCACATTGCAACATAATCCAGAAATCATTACAGTACAGGAGTTCTACTGTGGAACATAATTCAGAAACCAAGACATGTTTCACAGTAATCAAAATTCCATAATGCATCATCACATTAGAACAAAATTCAGAAAATCATGACAATCCAGAAGCTCCATTGTGGCACAAAATTCAGAAATCGTGACAGTACAGAAGTTCTACTAATGGAACTACCGACGAACCCTCATACGCACAGTTCCAAACCATTTGTAGCATAGAGTAGCTTCAGATTATACATAGTTGGCACAACAGCAGCTGAATACACCCAGCAGAGATAATTACACCTACAGTCCTTGTACTCTTCGGCGTGTAACATGATGGTCCTCAGACTCACGGAGTGCTTCACTATGGTCCTCAAATACGAGAATATGCTCCAATACGGTCCTAGTTATGTCTCCCACTACAACACGCTGCCCAGCCCTGTGCCACATCAGCATTCGATACACGTGTGGGTCCTGCATGTCAGCATATCAAAGAGGAACATGGAAAAAATATTCTGCATGTCAGCACAACAAAGAGGAACTTGGAAAAAGAATTACCAATCCAGGATTCGATGCAGAGCCCACACATCAACCTAACAGACGAGCTAACCAATGGACCAGACGATGATTCGTGTCTAACAATGATATAGAACTTTAGATAAATCAGTGTGTAACGTACCCGTTTCCTTTCTATTTTATTTATCATCTACGTGTTTATTTTTCCTTTTAGTTGACAAATTATTAAATAATATACATAAATTATGTATTAATAATTATTTAGTTTTTCTTACTTTTTAAAAAATGGGAAAGTTAAAAAGGAAAAAAAACGTACTTGAAAATAAAGAATAAAAAACAGTAGTTAGGCGTAGATTTGGATAAAAATATAACCACGCTGAACATTATCCAAAATACATGCTGTCAATTTATTTTAAATAGTTTTGTATTTAGAAACTATAGTGAGGATACCCAATAAATGTCCGTGTTGTGGTCCTGAATGAAGATAGATAATTTTTCCCAATAAATGTGCGTGCTTTTGATCCAAACTACATTTTTTTCTCTCTGATGTGCTGACATGTGAGGCCCACATTTGTACTGTATTGCCGGGAGTAGCATGAGATGTAGCCAGGACCATATTGAAGCGTATTCTTGTATTTGAGGACCATAATGGAGCACTCCACGAGTTTGAGGACCATCATGTTACATGCCGGAGAGTATAAGGACTGTAGGTGTAATTATCTCCACCCAGCAAGCATGGAAATAAATAAGTTGTAGTGATGGAACTACCAACGCACACATGAAGTTCTACAGGTAGTCTAAACAAACAAATTATTGCAATTGCTCACAGCCCAATC
Organism: Triticum dicoccoides; assembly: GCF_002162155.2. Classification (NCBI taxonomy): domain Eukaryota; kingdom Viridiplantae; phylum Streptophyta; class Magnoliopsida; order Poales; family Poaceae; genus Triticum; species Triticum dicoccoides. Next base: position 545,653,247 of record NC_041390.1, read on the forward strand.
ATCCGCAGATCACCCACTTTGTGGCAGTTGTTTCGCCTGTGCCCTTCGATTCGACAATTTTTGCACCTCGCTGGCTTGCGAACAGGCTTCGGGGCATCACCCCTGTCCGGGCACGTAGTCCTCTTGTGCCCCTGCCGCCGACATATGCTGCAGAACCTTGTCCGTTTGCTGCGGAACCTTAAGTTGCTCATCATCCGCCCCGAGTCAGCACCTGAACCTCTGACATTGCGTTCAGCACCCTGATTGTTGCCCTCCCCAACTGCAAAACTGGCAAACCGAATGTCATGCACGGGACAACAGACCAGAATGCCATTGCAAAATTATATGCTTTATAACTTGATGCTCAGGCTAGATGTTCCCTATTAGATTAACATACTCTTCAGTGCCATTGCCACCTGATGCACATGAAGCATGTGTGCCTGGGTGCCTACATAGGCATTCCAAAGTTGCATCAAGTAGGTTTCTAACTGTCTTGCTCAACATTTTACAAAATATTTGCCAGATGTCAAAATAATCTCCCAATGGTTTCAAATGCCATGCACCTCCTGCTGCAGGACCGCCTCGACGATTAGCTGCACATGAAGACTCCCCTGCAGCCCTAACTGTAGTACAAGATCATCCAGTCATTGTATGTTTTTGGTAGTACATACATGCAGTTAGAAATAGGCGTATGATGTGCAGTAAAAAAAACGAAATAGGCGAGTCAGGGTACTTGTTATTCCAGGGAACACATATGCTTCACTCTGGCCACCGGCATTGCCCCAACTGCAAATTCTGTTCTCCCGGCTGAGTCTCCAGGAGGCACAGCTCTCCCACCTGCTGTTTTCAAATTTTATCTAATTGATTAACACTATACACTGAAAAATAACACATACACTCTTATATCATCCAATTTCTTTTTACCTTGGAGCGGCTGGTCCAGGTTGATCACTGGCTCACTGCTCCTACCGACTGCATCGCTGTAAGAGCTCTCCGATGCAGAGGACACGGTCCTGGAAGGTGAATTTCGATACCTGTTATGACACTTCTTATTTTGGACGGTGCACACGTCTCTTCTGCCACTGCCTTGCCGGAGACACAGCTGGACCTCTCGTACGATTCTCCGGGGTAGAGCTCACATACACCACACCTGGTTTGTCATGAGAATTTTATGGTTGTTAACAGAGCCTGCTACTAAATGAATGACTTGTTTCATATGTATGGACACGGAAACATACCAACTGTACCAGATTTCAGTCTGGAACTTCAGGAAAATTGGTTGAGTACCACGATTGCTTGTCATCGCGCACATTAGGCCATCTGTTATGGGTTTTTAGCACGTAAACATCATTGTGAGTTTATTTTTATGTGATCACCACTCATCAAGTGAACGGTCTAATAATTGTGTAGCATCTTAACTATCTCTGTCTCAACAGCTGCCATGTGGTTGTTTGCTGCCTGCTGACCTGTATCATATTTGGGAACATCATTCCAAACTGACATGTCATCTACTTCCCATTTTGCCAATTTCAAATTAAACTTTAATTCAAAAATTTCCCAACTGAATTCTGATATTTATTTGCTCATATCAGAATCGAGTATCCACAAAACTAACCAACAGTCTTATGCTTCTTTTAATTCATCTGGTGGGTGCCAGTACCTCCAGCACTGTTATTCCACATAATATATATAACAATTGTAATTCCTCTACACCTTTTTTATAAATGGAATCTATTTGCACAACTGATCATCCTATATGCAACTTAGTTAATGCAATTCTAAGTTCACCTAAAATTGGACAAACAGTGTACAATCAAAACACCCATATCGAACAGACTTGCTGTTAGTTCACCCTACATTTTTTGTGTTTTAGATTTAAGTTTGTAATAAAAGTTTTCTGCTCGGTTTTGATATTTATTCTCTCGTATCAGAATCAAGTATCCATAAAACAGACTAACACTGTTATGCATGTTGTTAATCATGCGTTGGTGCTAGTATCTTCAGCACTGGCTAGGAGGAAAACACACAGGATTTCCAAAAAAAATCTGTATATAACTATTATAATTTCTCCAGGATCTACTTATTCCAAAGTTTGTAACTAAAACTTCATGCAAAACTGACCAGCCTATCTGCAAGTCAGTTCATGCGATTTGAAGTACACCTAAATTCGGACAAACAGTCTTCAATCCAAACACCATTAGCGAAGAGATTACCTGCGAGTCCAGCCAGGAGTTTTTGGATCAATTTGGCCTATCGGCTGCCACAACCGCCGCACAAACCTGCCCGTCAACGCTACCTGTGGCCATTGGGGGCAGCTCTTCGGCTCCTGTCGCCACAGCTGGGTAGGGCAGCGGCTCCATTGTAGCTCGTTGCGGTTCACCTCCTCCATCACTGCAGTCCTACGGTCCACCAAAATCCATGGATCAGAGGCACAAATCCATTGCAAAATCCACCAACAGTAACTATCTTGTGGGGGGGGGGGGCTAGGGAGGATATCGGTTGCATGAGGAACTCCATCCGGGAATCGCCGCCGCGTATTCCTTCCGCCGCAGACCTCAGCGGGCGTCAATGGCGATGAGAGAGGGAGAGCTCCTTTTTGCCTCTCACTCTGTCATTTACTACGCTGTCCACCGCCCCCTACCAGAAATCCACCAACCTGAGGCCAACTCCACCGCGCGACCCTATTATGTCCGCCCCCGTCTGTTTGGGATAAAAGGGACAAATGAGATGGCCCAGCGCGCGGGCGTAAACGGACAAATGTCCGGATTCCGTCCACTTTCAACCCATCCTGGCCCAAACTTGCACTCGGTTTGGGGTGAAACGGACGCGCGCGAACGGCCTCGATGCACGCCCTTGTCCTCCCCGTGGCCCGCCTATCGGGGACACTAGCAGTCCCTCTGCTCCCAACGCTTCACCCTCTCTCTCCGCCCCGCCCCGCCACCGACACCGCCGCTATTCTCCGGCCGCCTCCTCACCGCGCAGCCCCCCCGCCGTCCATACCAAACCACGTCTCGACATGGCCGCCACCACGCCCGCGCTTCCGCCGTAGTTTTGCTCGTCGATCGGAGGAGGTGTGGCCGTCGCCATCCTTGCCGGTGGCAGAGGGGACACGACTGCCGGCGACGTACCACGGCGGCCGAGGCAGATTCCGACGAGAGCTCCAGAGCGGCCTGTAGCCGGCCGGCAACCACCCTACTGCGTCGAGGTGATCATCGCGGCCTCTTCGCCACCACGACCGCAAGGTGTTCGACCTTTTTCCAACAAAGGTATGGACAGTGGAGACGAGTTTTTCTTCCATCACTTCCATTGTTCATCGGACGATTCATCGTCGGATGATGACGATCTTGTGGTGGCTGCACTGGTCGTTCACGACCATATTCAACGGCAGCTTCCTCGGTACAGGGGGTCACTCCCTGGCCGTGCTCCCAACCTGAACCGCAACAGGGAAAGAGGCCACGCCCTGCTCTATGCAGATTACTTTGCCAACACCCCGCTCTTCAGGCCGGATAAATTTCGTCGCCGTTTTCGTATGGCAAGGCATGTGTTCAATCATATCCGAGAGGGAGTGGTTACTCATGACCCATACTTCGAGTGCAAGACGGATGCCCTTGGCAAGCTTGGATTCTCCTCCTACCAGAAATGCACCGCGGCCATCAGCATGCTTGCATATGGAATTCCAGGCGATTTGGTGGATGAGTATGTGTGTATGAGTGAGACAACATGTCTGATGTCAATGTACAAGTTTTGCCAGGCTGTGATCGAGGTCTTTGGCCCAGAGTACTTGAGGCAGCCAACTGCCGCTGATACAGAGAGATTGGTTGCGACCAACGCAGCTAGAGGCTTTCCAGGTATGCTTGGCAGCATAGATTGTATGCACTGGGAGTGGAAGAACTGTCCATTTGCTTGGCAGGGCCAGTGCAAGGGGCATGTTAACAGGTGCACTGTCATATTAGAAGCGGTGGCATCACAAGATCTTTGGATATGGCATTCTTTCTTCGGCATGGCAGGTTCTCACAATGATATCAACGTGATGCAGCGTTCTCCAGTCTTCGCGAGGCTTGCAGAAGGCCACTCCCCACCTGTCAACTTTGAGATCAACGGCCACCATTACAACAAAGGATACTATCTAGCAGATGGTATATATCCTCAGTGGTCAACTTTTGTGAAGACAATCTCGAAACCCCAAGGTGAGAAGAGAAAGAGATTTGCCCAAATGCAAGAGAGTGTTAGAAAGGATGTGGAACGTGCTTTTGGTGTGCTTCAATCCTGGTGGGGTATCGTTCGAAACCCTGCACTGTCATGGGATGAAGGGAAGCTTTGGGAGGTGATGACTGCTTGTGTGATCATGCACAACATGATCATCGAGGACGAGCGTGATGAGAGCATCTTTGACCAAAGATTTGATTATCAAGGTGAAAATATTGAGCCCCTGCACCAAAACCCGACCACATTTGAACAGTTTTCCCAATTCCACCGTGAGATGCGTGATTGGCACACTCATGTGAATCTTCAAAATGACTTGGTTGAGCACGTGTGGGATCACATTGCCAACCAATAGATGTATTTGTCAATTTTATGTTCAGTCAATACAATTTCGATTTGGTTGTAAAACTATTTTATTAAAGACAATTTCAATTGGGTTGTAAAACTATTTTAATTTCCAGACAAAAATTTGGGTTCGAAACTAGTTTTAATGCAAATTTGGGCATTTCTTGGCCCTGACGGACAGGATGGGGCAAAAGGATGCGGCAGCGCGCTGGGCGCACGGCCACCGCATCCCAGGACAGGCCCGGACACGACCCCAAATCCCTACCCAAAGGGACAAAAACAGGACAAAACGGACGTCCGTTTGGGGTCGTGCGGTGGAGTTGGCCTGAGCCAAAGGTCGGGAGTAGAAGGCAGACCCGAGCCACGGCTTAGGGAATCTCCCGTCACAGCCCCAACAACGGCCTCCGTCACCGGCCCATACGGTATTCTTTCCTCCCGTGAATTAAAAAGAAACGAACAGCTGAGGAGCGATACATCTCGAAGCGCTATCGAGCCGTCCGTGCTCGCGACCAGAACAACCGCGTCCCGAGTAACATAACGCTAGTCATAGTGGGACTAAGTTAGGCTAGTCATAGTGGGGAGTAACTTATACTAGTGTCATGCATATGACACTAGTCTAAGTTATCACTTTCATAGTGCAAAGTAACATACTAGTAGTGTCATATGTGGCTTCATTTAATAGCTTCTAGACTCATTTTGTCTTGGAAAGCGCTATGTTATAGTCTAAGTTACTATCTAAACAAAAATTTCTCAAAGTGCGTTATGTTACTATCTAAGTTACTCCCACTATGACTAGCCTTAGTAACATAGCGCACTCCAAGAAATCTTTGCTTATGTGGCAAGTAATTAATAAGAGATGGTAACATAATATAGGGCGTGCGCGTGTTCCTAGGTCATCAATTTGACCAACCTAATACAAGTTATATATTACAAAAAATATACCAATATAAACTTCATATGTTCTATTTTCAAACTGTATAATTTTTGTGTTATATAGTTTATATTAAGGTGATAAAATTGACAACCTAGGTATACGCGTAGGACTTGTAAACTGAAACGGAGGTAGTACTTTGCATTATGAAGGTAGTAACTTAGGCTAGTGTCATATGCATGACACTAGTCTAAGTTACTCCCCACTATGACCAGCCTAATGTTACTCTCATTGTAGATAGTCTTATAGAGGGGGTAGTAGTATTTATTGAGTCACGTGATAATTGCACGTGTCCGTAAATGGATAGTAACAGAGCGAAGTCTAAAATAAACCTTGAGGTTGTAGAGACCGACGCAAACAAACCCTCGCCTCTAAATCCCTGAAATTGATACCCTATATTTACAGATCCCAATCAATCCTGACCCTGTATCAGTGAAATCATGTTTGGCGTAGTAGGAAAGGCGCGATCCCAGCCGGGATTGTTTCTACTGTCACTTACTATGTTGGCCCATATTTCATACGCATCTTCTTCCCCAATCTCTTCCTCACAAGTGCATGGTCGGTGGATCGATTCTAGTCGCCGGCTAATTGGTGTGTGCAAGTACACCAAACAAACAAAAGAACGTGGTGCAGTGCAGAAGGCTTAGCTCGTCCTTGGCCATTGACGCCTCGTTTGTCTGGAGCTGCGCCGCCCCCTCTGACTTGAGGTGCCCGCGCGGCAGCGTCAGTCCATCGATAGCTGCCGGAAGACCCCTGCTACGGCAGCCTCTCAGAGCGGAGCAGCTGCTTGGGCACGCCATCCAGGAGTCTCTCGAGCTCCTCGCCTGGCCCGTCCAGCCCGTGGACGACGACGGTGACAAGGGTAACGTCGGCGGCGGCCGAAGAAGTCTTGTTCATCCCTGAACTTCGTGAGGCGCGCGGTGAGTCTAGCTCGCTTGAAGCAGGCGAGGACGGCGAGGTACTGTTGGTGACCTGGTCGACGAAGTCGGCCCATCTCACCAAGGTCGTGGTACTGTTGGTGCCGCTCGCCGGCCGCAGCGTACTACTATGGCTGGTGCTGCTCCCGACCATAAGCAACCGCTGCCCACGCGGGCCAGTACCATCTACCATGTGATACGTCCATTTTGCATCATGTTTTTATATCGATATATATTGCATTATGGGCTGTTATTACACATTATGTCACAATGCTTATGCCCATTCTCTCTTATTTTACAAGGTTTACATAAAGAGGGAGAATGCCGGCAACTGAGATTCTAGGCTGGAAAAGGAGCAAATATTAGAGACCTATTCTGCACAGCTCCCAAAGTCCTGAAACTTCACGGAAGACGTTTTCAGAATATATAAAAAATACTCAGTGGAAGGGATTCACTAGGGGGGCCACACCCTGCCCACAAGGGTGGGGGCACGCCCTGGGGGGCGCTCCCTACCTCGTGGGCCCCCTGGTGGCCCTCTGGTGGCCATCTTCTGCTATATGAAGTCTTTCGATAGGAAAAAATAGGAAGCCATCTTCTCGGACGAACCTCCGCCGCCACGAGGTGGAACCTTGACGGAATCAATCTAGGGCTCCGGCAGAGCTGTTCTGCCGGGGAAACTTCCCTCCGGGAGGGGGAAATCATTGTCATCGTCATCACCAATGCTCCTCTCATCGGGAGAGGGCAATCTCCATCAACATCTTCATCAGCACAATCTCATCTCAAAACCCTAGTTCATCTCTTGTATCCAATTCTTGTCTCCAAGTCCGGGATTGGTGCTAGTAGGTTGCTAGTAGTGTTAATTACTCCTTGTAGTTGATGCTAGTTGGTTTAATTGGTGGAAGATCATATGTTCAGATCCTATATGCATATTAATACCCCTCTGATTATGAACATGTTTATGCTTTGTGAGTAGTTACATTTGTTCCTGAGGACATGAGAGAAGTCTTGCTATTAGTAGTCATGTGAATTTGGTATTCGTTCGATATTTTGATGAGATGCATGTTGTCTCTCCTCTAGTGGTGTTATGTGAACGTCGACTACATGACACTTCACCATTATTTGGTTCTAGAGGAAGGCATTGGGAAGTAATAAGTAGATGATGGGTTGCTAGAGTGACAGAAGCTTAAACCCTAGTTTATGCGTTGCTTCGTAAGGGGCTGATTTGGATCCATATGTTCCATGCTATGGTTAGGTTTACCTTAATACTTTTGTTGTAGTTGCGGATGCTTGCAATAGAGGTTAATCATAAATGGGATGCTTGTCCAATTAAGGACAGTACCCAAGCACCGGTCCACCCACATACCAAATTATCAAAGTACCGAACGCGAATCATATGAACGTGATGAAAACTAGCTTGACAATATTCCCATGTGTCCTCGGGAGCGCTTTTCTCTATATAAGAGTTTGTCCAGGCTTGTCCTTTGCTACAAAAAGGATTGGGCCACCTTGCTACACTTTATTTACTCTTGTTACTTGTTGCTCGTTATAAATTATCCTATCACAAAACTATCTGTTACCACTTATTTCAGTACTTGCAGAGAATACCTTGCTGGAAACCGCTTATCATTTCCTTCTGCTCCTCGTTGGGTTCGACACTCTTACTTATCGAAAGGACTACGATAGATCCCCTATACTCGTGGGTCATTAAGATTCTTTTCTGGCACCGTTGCCGGGGAGTGAAGCACCTCTGGTAGGTGGAATTTGGTAAGGAAAAATTTATATAGTGTGCTGAAATTTACTATCACTTGTTACTATGGAAAGTAATCCTCTGAGGGGCTTGTTTGGGGTATCTTCACCCCGACCAGTAGAGCAAAGAGTTGCTCCTCAACCTACTAACCTACTGAAAATGAAAATGAAAATGTTTGCTTTGAAATTCCTTCGGGTATGATAGAAGAACTGCTACCTAATCCTTTTTTAGGAGATGGAACAAAACATCCTGATGAGCATCTGATATATGTGGATGAAGTTTGTGGATTATTTAAGCTTGCAGGTGTACCTGGAGATGTTGTTAAGAAGAAGGTCTTCCCTTTATCTTTGAAGGGAGATGCATCAACATGGTATAGGCTATGTGATGATATGGGGTCTTGGAATTACAAACGATTGAAATTGGAATTTCATCAGAAATTTTATCCTATGCATCTTGTTCATCGTGATCGCAATTATATATATAATTTTTGGCCTCGCGAAGGAAAAAGCATCACTCAAGCTTGGGGGAGGCTTAAATCAATGTTATATTCATGCCCCAATCATGAGCTCTCAAGAGAAATGATTATTCAAAAATTTTATGCTCGGCTTTCTGATAACAATCGCACCATGCTTGATACTTCTTGTGCTGGCTCTTTTATGATGAAGACTATTGAATTCAAATGGGATTTATTGGAAAGAATTAAACACAACTCTGAAGATTGGGACCTCGACAAAGGTAAGGAGTCAGGTATGACACCTAGGTTTGATTGTGTTAAATCTTTTATGGATACCGATGTTTTCCGTAAATTTAGCACTAAATATGGACTTGACTCTGAGATAGTAGCTTCTTTCTGTGAATCTTTTGCTACTTATGTTGATCTCCCCAAGGAGAAGTGGTTTAAATATCATCCTCCCATATAAGTAAAAGTAGCTGCACCTATTAAAGTTGAAGAAAAGATTGTCACTTATAATGATCCAATCGTTCCTACTTCTTATGTTGAGAAACCACATTTTCCTGTTAGTATAAAGGATCATGCTAAAACTTCAACTATAGTTCGTAAAAGCAATGTTAAAACTTGTACACCTCCTGAGCAAGTTAAAGTTGAACCTAATATTGCTATTGTTAAAGATCTCTTGTCTGATAATATTGATGAGCATGTTATTTATTTCTGTGATGAAACTGCTAGAATTGCTAAACCTTGTGCTAAAGATAAACCTAGACCTGTGGTAGGCATGCCTGTTATTTATGTTAAAATAGGAGATCATTGTTATCATGGCTTATGTGATATGGGTGCCAGTGCTAGTGCAATACCTATTAGCCTTTATAGAGAAATTATGCATGATATTGCACCTATTGAGTTATAAGATATTGATGTCACAATTAAACTTTCCAATAGAGATACTATTTCACCAATGGGAATTGTTCGAGATGTTGAAGTCTTGTGTGGGAAAACTAAATATCCTGTTGATTTTCTTGTTCTTGGTTCCCCACAAGATAGCTTTTATCCCATTATATTTGGTAGACCCTTCTTAAATACTCTTAATGCTACCATAGATTGCAAAAGAGATGTTGTTACTATCGGTTTAGATGATATGACTCATGAATTTAATTTCTCTAAATTTAGTAGACAACACCGTGAAGAAGAATTACCTAGTAAGGATGAAATTATTGGTCTTTCTTCTATTGCCGTACCTCCTAGTGATCCTTTAGAATAATATTTGGTAGACCATGAAAATGATATGTTTATGAATGGAAGAAGGGAAATAGATGAAGTATTCTTTAAACAGGAACCTATTCTGAAACACAATTTGCCTGTTGAAATCCTAGTGGATCCTCCTCCACCCAAGGGTGATCCCGTGTTTGAGCTTAAACCGTTACCCGATACTCTTAAATATGCTTATCTTGATGAGAAAAAGATATATCATGTTATTATTAGTGCTAACCTTTCAGAGCATGAGGAAGAGAGATTATTGAAAACTCTGAAGAAGCACCATGCTGCTATTGGGTATACTCTTGATGATCTTAAGGGCATTAGTCCCACTCTATGTCAACATAAAATTAATTTGGAAGAAGATGTTAAACCAGTTTGTGATCATCAACGACGGCTGAACCCTAAAATGAAAGAAGTGGTACGAAAGGGGATACTAAAGGTCCTTGAGGCAGGTATAATTTATCCTGTTGCTGATAGTCAGTGGGTAAGTCCTGTCCATTGTGTCCCTAAGAAGGGAGGTATTACTGTTGTTCCTAATGATAAAAATGAATTGATTCCTCAAAGAATTATTACAGGTTATAGGATGGTAATTGATTTCCGCAAATTAAATAAGGCCACTAAAAAGGATCATTACCCCTTACCTTTTATCGATCAAATGCTAGAAAGATTATCTAAACATACACATTTTTGCTTTCTAGATGGTTATTCTGGTTTCTCTCAAATACCTGTATCAGCTAAGGATCAATCAAAGACTACTTTTACTTGCCCTTTTGGTACTTTTGCTTATAGATGTATGCCTTTTGGTTTATGTAATGCACCTGCTACCTTTCAAAGATGCATGATGGCTATATTCTCTGACTTGTGTGAAAAGATTTGTGAGGTTTTCATGGATGATTTCTCTGTCTATGGATCTTCTTTTGATGATTGCTTAAGCAACCTTGATCGAGTTTTGCAGAGATGTGAAGAAACTAATCTTGTCTTGAATTGGAAAAAGTGCGACTTTATGGTTAATGAAGGTATTGTCTTGGGGCATAAAGTTTCTGAAAGAGGTATTGAAGTTGATAAAGCCAAGATTGATGCTATTGAAAAGATGCCATGTCCCAAGGACATCAAAGGTATAAGAAGTTTCCTTGGTCACGCCGGTTTTTATAGGAGGTTCATTAAGGACTTCTAAAAAAATTCTCGGCCTCTGACTAATTTATTACAAAAATATACCATTTGTCTTTAATGAAGATTGTGTAGAAGCATTTGAAATACTTAAGAAAGCATTGATCTCTGCACCTATTGTTCAGCCACCTGATTGGAATTTACCCTTTGAAATTATGTGTGATGCTAGTGATTATGTTGTAGGTGCTGTTCTAGGGCAAAGAGTTGATAAGAAACTAAATGTTATTCAATATGCTAGTAAAACCCTAGACAATGCTCAAAGAAATTATGCTACCACTGAAAAAGAATTCTTAGCAGTTGTATTTGCTTGTGATAAGTTTAGACCTTATATTGTTGATTCTAAAGTAACTATTCACACTGATCATGCTGCTAATAAATATCTTATGGAAAATAAAGATGCTAAACCTAGACTTATTAGATGGGTTCTCTTGCTACAAGAATTTGACTTACATATTGTTGATAGAAAGGGAGCTGAGAATCCCGTTGCAGACAACTTGTCTAGGTTAGAAAATGTGCTTGATGACCCACTACCTAGTGATGATAGCTTTCCTGGTGAGCAACTAAATGTTATAAATGCTTCTCATACTGTTCCATGGTATGCTGATTATGCTAATTACATTGTTGCTAAGTTTATACCACCTAGTTTCACATACCAGCAAAAGAAAAAGTTCTTCTATGATTTGAGGCGTTACTTTTGGGATGACCCACATCTTTATAAAGAAGGAGTAGATGGTGTTATTAGATGTTGTGTACCTGACCATGAACAGGAACAGATCCTATGCAAGTGTCACTCCGAAGCTTATGGAGGACACCATGATGGAGATAGGACTGCACATAAGGTATTGCAATCTGGTTTTTATTGTCCTACTCTCTTCAAGGATGCACGTAAGTTTGTCTTATCTTGTGATGAATGTCAAAGAATTGGTAATATTAGTAGACGTCAAGAAATGCCCATGAACTATTCACTCATTATTGAACCATTTGATGTTTGGGGCTTTGACTATATGGGACCTTTTCCTTCCTCTAATGGTTATACACATATTTTAGTTGCTGTTGATTACGTTACTAAGTGGGTAGAAGCTATTCCAACTAGTAGTGCTGATCATAACACTTATATTAAAATGCTTAAAGAAGTTATTTTTTCCAGGATTTGGAGTCCCTAGATATTTAATGACTGATGGTGGTTCGCATTTTATTCATGGTGCTTTCCATAGAATGCTTGCTAAATATGATGTTAATCATAGAATTCCATCCCCTTATCACCCTCAGTCTAGTGGTCAAGTAGAATTGAGTAATAGAGAACTCAAATTAATTTTGTAAAAGACTGTCAATAGGTCTAGAGAATTGGTCCAAGAAACTTGATGATGCATTATGGGCCTATAGAACTGCATATAAAAATTCTATGGGTATGTCTCCGTATAAAATGGTCTATGGAAAAGCATGCACTTACCTCTCAAACTAGAACACAAGGCATATTGGGCTATTAAAGAGCTCAATTATGATTTTTAAACTTGCTGGTGAAAAGAGGTTATTTGATATTAGCTCACTCGATGAATGGAGAACCCAAGCCTATGAAAATGCCAAGTTGTTTAAAGAAAAAGTTAAAAGATGGCATGATAAAAGGATACAAAAGCGTGAGTTTAATGTAGGTGAATATGTATTGCTATACAACTCTTGTTTAAGATTTTTTGCAGGAAAACTTCTCTCTAAATGGGAAGGTCCTTACGTTATTGAGGAGGTCTATCGTTCCGGTGCCATAAAAATCAATAACTTCGAAGGCACAAATCCGAAGGTGGTGAACGGTCAAAGAATCAAACATTATATCTTAGGTAATCCCATAAATGTTCAAACCAATATTATTGAAACCGTAACCCCGGAGGAATACATAAGGGACACTTTCCGGAACGTTTCAGACTCCGAAAAGGAATAGGTATGTGGTACGGTAAGTAAACCGACTCCAAAACAGTTTTTAAGGCAATATTTCTCCATTTTGGAATATTTCGAAAAATAGAAAAATAAGAAGCAGTCTGGGAAGGACACGAGGGCTCCACGATGGTGTGGAGGGCGCGCCCTACCCCCTGGGCGCGCCCCCTACCTCGTGTGCTCTCCGGACTCCATTTTTGTACACGACACGTATTTTGGTCGGTAAAAATTCATTATATAATCTCCAGGGGGTTCTGACTCCCGTATCACGCAAAAATCTCCTGTCTTTGTTTCGAGCTGTCCTGCTGCAGATTTGAGCAACATGTCGTCCCAGGATTCGGAAGGAGAGAGCTATGTGGCTGATTACCTTGCAGACCCTAAAGTCTATGGGGATGTGGAGCATTGTGGTTGGAGGACGGAAGAAGAAGAGGACTATGAACCTAAGGGAAAGGAGGAGACGAGCTCAGATGAAGATGAAGTCCCACTGCCTCAACCTGGGGACATGCATGTGGAGTTCAAAAAGTCAAGCCTCCCGGATAAGGTAAAGAAACCTAAGATCGAGTTCGTCCCTTTTCGCCTCTTGCAGGAAAACAAGCAGGAACTATGCAAAAAGATACTGAGCCTAGAGCAAGAGATCGATGACCTAAGGGATCAAATTCTGTCCTCAAACGCAAATTAGGGAAGAAACCTATGCCATCAACAAAACCATTACCTTCTCCACCAACAAAGAAGAATTGAGCATCGGGTATGGGCACTCCCCTTGGCAACTGCCAAGCTTGGGGGAGTGCCCCGGTATCGTATCACCATCACTTTTATCTTTACCGTTTTTCTTAGTTCGATCCTTTTGATAATATCTTGATCTAGTAGAATAAAAGCTTTTAGCATGATCTAGTTGTGAGTTTTGCTTTATGATCCTTTTATGTAATCGAGTCCGTGAGCTATATATAATAAAGATTAGTGTCGTGTCAAGGGCTTGATTATTTTGCCATGATCCTAAGTGAATAAAAGAAAAGAGAAATAAATAAAAAGAAACAAAGAGATCATATGGATCTTATGGATAGTAATGAGCTCACATAGAAAGAGTATGATGAATAAAAATTGTTGAGAGTTGACAAACATAGTTCTGGTCATCGTTGCAATTAATAGGAAGTAATAAAGAAAGAGGGTTCTTCACATATAAATATACTATCTTGGACATCTTTTATGATTGTGAGCACTCATTAAAATATGACATGCTAAAGAGTTGACGTTGGACAAGGAATACAATGTAATGGGTTATGTTTTCTTACATCCGAGATAAAATATATTGTCTTGGATCCTCCAACATGTTGAGCTTGCCTTTCCCCCTCATTCTAGCCAAATTCATTGCACCAAGTAGAAATACTACTTGTGCTTCCAAATACCCTTAAACAAGTTTTGCCATAAGAGTCCACCATACCTACCTATGGATTGAGTAAGATCCTCCAAGTAAGTTGTCATCGGTGCAAGCAATAAAAAATGCTCTCTAAATATGTATGACTTATTAGTGTGGGAGAAAATACGCTTTATACGATCGTGCGATATGGAAGAAATAAAAGCGACAGACTGCATAATAAAGGTCCATATCACAAGTGGCAATATAAAGTGACGTTCTTTCGCATTAAGATTTTGTGCATCCAACCATAAAAGCGCATGACAACCTCTGCTTCCCTCTGCGAAGGGCCTATATTTTACTTTCACTTCCTACCTTGCATAAGAGTCATGGTGATCTTCACCCTTCCTTTTTACATTTTATCCTTTGGCAAGCACGGTGTGTTGGAAAGATCCTGGTATATATGGCTAATTGGATGTGAGTTTTCATGAACTATTATTGTTGACATTACCCTTGAGGTAAAACGTTGGGAGGCAAAACTATAAGCCCCTATCTTTCTCTGTGTCCGATTAAAACTCCATACCCATAAGTATTGCGTGAGTGTCAGCAATTGTGAAAGATTATATGATAGTTGAGTATGTGGACTTGCTGAAAAGCTCTTATACATTGACTCTTTCCTATGTTATGATAAATTGCAATTGCTCCAATGACTGGGATTATAGTTTGTTAGTTTTCAATGAAGTTTATGATTCATACTTGAAATTGTGATTGAATTATTACTCTAGCATAAGAGATTATATGACAAGAATTATATAAGTTGCTGTTCTAAGAATGATCATGATGCCCTCATGTCCGTATTTTATTTTTATCGACACCTCTATCTCTAAACATGTGGACATATTTTTTGATTTTGGCTTTCGCTTGAGGACAAGCGAGGTCTAAGCTTGGGGGAGTTGATACGTCCATTTTGCACCATGTTTTTATATCGATATTTATTGCATTATGGGCTGTTATTTCACATTATGTCATAATACTTATGCCCATTCTCTCTTATTTTACAAGGTTTACATAAAGAGGGAGAATGCCGGCAGCTGGGATTCTGGGCTGGAAAAGGAGCAAATATTAGAGACCTATTCTGCACAGCTCCAAAAGTCCCAAAACTTCCATATGTTTCATGCCGGTAGAGGAAGGCATTGGGAAGTAATAAGTAGATGATGGGTTGCTAGAGTGACAGAAGCTTAAACCCTAGTTTATGCGTTGCTTCGTAAGGGGCTGATTTGGATCCATATGTTTCATGTTATGGTTAGGTTTACCTTAATACTTTTGTTGTAGTTGCGGATGCTTGCAATAGAGGTTAATCATAAGTGGGATGCTTGTCCAAGTAAAGACAGTACCCAAGCACCGGTCCACCCATGTACCAAATTATCAAAGTACCGAACGCGAATCATATGAACGTGATGAAAACTAGCTTGATGATATTCCCATGTGTCCTTGGGAGCGCTCTTCTCTATATAAGAGTTTGTCCAGGCTTGTCCTTTGCTACAAAAAGGATTGGTCCACCTTGCTGCACTTTATTTACTCTTGTTACTTGTTGCTCGTTACAAATTATCCTATCACAAAACTATCTGTTACCACTTATTTCAGTACTTGCAGAGAATACCTTGCTAGAAACCGCTTATCATTTCCTTCTGCTCCTCGTTGGGTTCGACACTCTTACTTATCGAAAGGACTGCGATAGATCCCCTATACTTGTGGGTCATCACCATGTACTGTTGCTACTGCTCGCCGCCGCCGTGCACATGGAAAGAGCAGCTTTCCAATGTGCACATGCTACAGGCTATGAGGCTAAGCTCACACAAGGTGCCGCTCTCGTCTTTGCTATGCTCTATGCTTCTTTTCTTTTTTGAGCCGGGCATGCTGTGCTCTGTGCTATTGCCATTGATGGATCTGAGGAAACGGAATAGCAGGAGAGAGATGGGATCGAGGAAGAATGGCTATGATGCGTTGATCAGCACCAACAGTGAAAGAAGCAGGTTTCCAGCTAGGATTGTGCTTTTCCCGGTGTGCCAAACGTATCTAGGGTTCGAGTAGGCCGGGACCAAAGAGGTCAGGGTACAGACTTCAGGGATTTAGAGGTGAGGGTTCATTTGCGTCGGCCTCTACAACCTCAAGGTTTATTTCAGACTTTTCTCGTAGTAACATGGTGGGGAGTAACATATATGTGATAACATAGTGGGGAGTAACATATATGTGATAACATGCAACACTTCATTTATTAGACTATAGACTCATCTTGCTTTGATATGTGTGATGTTACTCATACTAGTAGTAACTAGCTATGTTACCACATGCCTCTCCTTTTTCATTTATTGCTTGCCACATCATCTTTTTTATCTAAATATATGTGATGTTACTACCTATGTTACTCCCATTGTAGATAGTCTTATAATAAAGAGATGTGTTTGTTTGTTTTTAGTGGAATTGTTTGCTTTTATATTTCTTGGCTGTTTTGGGTTAGATTTCCTTTTATCGTTACGCTTTTTTGGTGTTAGGGGCTGGCTGGCTTTCGTTCCTCAATTCTTGTATCACTATGTTTAATTAGAAAAAACAAAATGATTAAGACCAATCAGTGTGACCTATAAACATAACCGCCTTAATGAATTAACTGACTTGTTTTACTTATTAAAATAAAAATCTTAAAAATCTAAAATTTGACATGTTAGTATTCTAAGTTGAAAAGTCTAGTAAAGTAAGAAATATTTTTTATGTATCCTTAAATGACATAGGGTTAAATGTTAAATGAGGGTTCTTATGTCTCATAAAAATTGTTTGTTACGGTGAGGTGATCCAACCGGCCCACAAAACCGTTGGAGCCACAGATCCAACCCACCTAGGGTTTGGATAGCAGCCACAAGGCGAGCCACATGGGCCAAGGAGGTCAGCACAGAGAGTTCGACGAGCAAACTTAACTCATCGGTGAGATTTGGTCGAGACCACTAGGGAGTAGGGACCAACCCTCTCTAGAGCCGACTGTTTGGTTGCTTCCCTGAGTTAAATTTGCCCGACCTGAAGGTTTCCTGGGACGTGCCTGAACCCTGTTTGGTTGGTGTCCTGAGCCACCAAGTTGTAGCCTGGCCTGTAAAAGCAGACGAAGCAATTAGCCAGACCTGGCCACCGGTAACGTAGTTAGCCTGAGTCAGGCCTCCTATTTCTTATGCCTGACTCTACCTGCCCCAATGCCTGGCAATAAAATAATATTTCTTTAAGATAGATCGAATGGGTGTGGAGTTTCTTATGCACTAACTATACTGGAACATGGCAGCATAGCTCAGGCGCAAACCAAACAGCACATCTCTCCGGCTGCCTGGTCAGGCTACCTTCACTCTGATTTTCAGGCTACATTCATGCTCCACATTTTGTCAGGCATACAACTCAGGGCAGCAACCAAACAGCCCTACACCGTCAGCGGTCACCGTGATGCGGAGGCACCAGGGAAAGCACGACAGCCCCTGACGGCATCGAGTCATCCTTAGACTCTGCTTTCTCATATCCAAGAGCTCATAAGCAACTGGTCGCGCCCTGCTACCTCTTGAGCTTGCATTGGTTTTCCCTGAAGAGGAAGGGATGATGTAACAAAGTAGCGTAAGTATTTCCCTCAGTTTTTGAGAACCAAGGTATCAATCCAGTAGGAGGCCACGCTCAAGTCCCTCATACCTGCACAAAACGATAGCTACTCGCAACCAACGCGATTAGGGGTTGTCAATCCCTTCACGGTCACTTATGAGAGTGAGATCTGATAGATATAATATTTTTGGTATAAAGATGCAAAGTAAAAAGTAAAGGCAAAGTAAAAAAGCAAAACAAGATTAAAGTGATGGAGATTGATATGATGAGAATAGACCCGGGGGCCATAGGTTTCACTAGTGGCTTCTCTCAAGAGCATAAGTATTCTACGGTGGGTGAACAAATTACTTTTGAGCAATTGACAGAATTGAGCATAGTTATGAGAATATCTAGGCATGATCATGTATATAGGCATCACGTCCGTGACAAGTAGACCGAAACGATTTTGCATCTACTGCTATTACTCCACTCATCGACAGCTATCCAACATGCATCTAGAGTATTAAGTTAAAAACCAGAGTAATGCCTTAAGCTAGATGACATGATGTAGAGAGATAAATTCATGCAATATGAAATAAACCCCATCTTGTTATCCTCGATGGCAATGATGCAATACGTGCCTTGCTGCCCCTTCTGTCACTGGGAAAGGACACCGCAAGATCGAAGCCAAAGCTAAGCACTTCTCCCATGGCAAGAACTACCAATCTAGTTGGCCAAACCAAACGGATAATTCGAATAGACTTGCAAAGATAACCAATCGTACATAAAAGAATTCAGAGAAGATTCAAAAATTATTCATAGATAGACTTGATCATAAACCCACAATTCATCGGTCTCAACAAACACACCGCAAAAAGAAGATTACATCGAATAGATCTCCACAAGAGAGGGGGAGAACTTTGTATTGAGATCCAAAAAGAGAGAAGAAGCCATCTAGCTACTAACTATGGACCCGGAGGACTGAGGTAAACTACTCACACTTCATCGGAGAGGCTATGATGATGTACAAGCCCTCCATGATGACGGCCCTCTCCGGCGGAGCTCCGGAACAGGCCCCAAGATGGGATCTCGTGGATACAGAAATTCGCAGCGGTGGAATTAGGTTTTTGGCTCCGTCTCTGTTCGTTTGGGGTACGTAGGTATATATAGGAGGAAGAAGTACGTCTGTGGAGCATCGAGGGGCCCACGAGGCAGGGGGCGCCCTAGGGGGGCGCCCCCCACCCTCGTGACCGCCTCTCTGATGCCTTGGCGTAGGGTCCAAGTCTCCTGGATCACGTTCGATGAGAAAATCACGTTCCCGAAGGTTTCATTCCGTTTGGACTCCGTTTGCTATTCCGTTTCTTCGAAACACTGAAATAGGCAAAAAAACAGCAATTCTGGGCTGGGCCTCCGGTTAATAGGTTAGTCCCAAAAATAATATAAAAGTGGAAAATAAAGCCCAATATAGTCCAAAATAGTAGATAATATAGCATGGAGAAATCAAAAATTATAGATACGTTGGAGACGTACCAGGCATCCCCAAGCTTAATTCCTGCTCGTCCTCGAGTAGGTAAATGATAAAAGAGAATTTTTGATGCGGAGTGCTACTTGGCATAATTTCAATGCAAATCTTCTTAACTGTGATATGAATATTCAGATTCGAAAGATTCAATACAAAAGTTTATATTGACATAAAAATAATAATACTTCAAGCATACTAACAAAGCAATTATGTCTTCTCAAAATAACATGGCCAAAGAAAGTTATCCCTACAAAATCATATAGTCTGGCTATGCTCTATCTTCACCACACAAAGTATTTAAATCATGCACAACCCCGATGACAAGCCAAGCAATTGTTTCATACTCTAACTTTTTCAAAACTTTTTCAATCTTCACGCAATACATGAGCGTGAGCCATGGATATAGTACTATAGGTGGAATAGAATGGTGGTTGTGGAGTAGACAAAAAGGAGAAGATAGTCTCACATCAAGTAGGCGTATCAACGGGCTATGGAGATGCCCATCAATACATATCAATGTGAGTGAGTAGGGATTGCCATGCAACGGATGCACTAGAGCTATAAGTATATGAAAGCTCAAAAAGAAACTAAGTGGGTGTGCATCCAACTTGCTTGCTCATGAAGACCTAGGGAAATTTGAGGAAGTCCATCATTGGAATATACAAGCCAAGTTCTATAATGTAAAATTCCCACTAGTGTATGAAGGTGATAGCATGAGAGACTCTCTACTGTGAAGATCATGGTGCTACTTTGAAGCGCAAGTGTGGTAAAAGGATAGTAACATTGTCCCTTCTCTCTTTTTCTCTCATTTTTTTTATTTTTTATTTTTATTTGGGCCTTTTCTCTTTTTTTGGCCTCTTTTTATTTGGGCTTCTTTGGCCTCTTTTTTATTTATTTTATTTTTCGTCCGGAGTCTCATCCCGACTTATGGGGGAATCATAGTCTTCATCATTCTTTCTTCACTGGGACAATGCTCTAATAATGATGATCATCACACTTTTATTTTTCTTACAACTCAACAATTACAACTCAATACTTAGAACAAAATATGACTCTATATGAATGCCTTCGGCGGTGTACCGGGATATGCAATATGACAATGATGGAGTGTGTCATAATAAACAGAACGGTGGAAAGTTGCATGGCAATATATCTCGGAATGGCTATGGAAACGCCATAATAGGTAGGTATGGTGGCTGTTTTGAGGAAGGTATATGGTAGGTGTATGATACCGACGAAAGGTGCGCGGTATTAGAGAGGCTAGCAAAGGTGGAAGGGTGAGAGTGTGTATAATCCATGGACTCAACATTAGTCATAAAGAACTCATATACTTATTGCAAAAATCTAGAAGTTATCAAAGCAAAGTATTACGTGCATGCTCCTAGGGGGATAGATTGGTAGGAAAAGACCATCGGTCATCCCCGACCGCCACTCATAAGGAAGACAATCAATAAATAAATCATGCTCCGACTTCATCACATAACGGTTCACCATACGTGCATGCTACGGAAATCACAAACTTTAACACAAGTATTCTTTAAATTCACAACTACTCAACTAGCATGACTTTAATATTATCACCTCCATATCTCAAAACAATCATGCTTCAATCTTTTCTTAGTATTCAACACACTCAGAAGAAAGTTTCACAAATCTTGAATACCAAGCATATTATTATTAAGCAAATTACCATGCTATTAAGGGACTCTCAAAATAATTTAAGTGAAGCATGAGAGATCAATAGTTTATTTAAAACAAATCCACCACCGTGCTCTAAAAGATCTAAGTGAAGCACATAGAGCAAAATTATAGCGCTCAAAAGATATAAGTGAAGCACATAGAGCAAAACTACTTAGCTCAAAAAGATATAAGTGAAGCACATAGAGTATTCTATCAAATTCTAATTCATGTATGGCTCTCTCAAAAGGTGTGTACAGCAAGGATGATTGTGGCATAGTAAGACACAAAGACACAAATAATACAAGACGCTCCAAGCAAAACACATATCATGTTGGTGAATAAAAATATAGCTCCAAGTAAATTACCGATGGAAGTGGATGAAAGAGGGGATGCCTTCCGGGGCATCCCCAAGCTTTGACTTTTTAGTGTCCTCAGATTATATTGGGGGTGCCATGGGCATCCCCAAGCTTAGGATCTTGCCACTCCTTGTTCCATAATCCATCAACAGAATTCACCCAAAACTTAAAAACTTCACAACACAAAACTTAAAGTAGAAAACTCGTGAGCTCCGTTAGCGAAAGAAAACAAAAGACCACTTCAAGGTACTGTAATGAACTCATTCTTTATTTATATTGGTGTTAAACCTACTGTATTCCAACTTCTCTATGGATTATAAACTATTTTACTAACCATAGATTCATCAAAATAAGCAAACAACACACGAAAAACAGAATCTGTCAAAAACAGAACAGTCTGTAGTAATCTGTAGCTAGCGCAAGATCTGGAACCCAAAAATTCTAAAATAAATTTCTGTACGTGAGTAATTTATCTATTAATCATATGCAAAAATAATTAACTAAATATCACTCTTCAAATAAAAATTACATAAGTTCTCGTGAGCGCTAAAGTTTCTGTTTTTTTACAGCAAGTTCAACAAGACTTTCCCCAAGTCTTCCCAACGGTTCTAATTGGCACAAACACTAATTAAACACAAAAAACACAACCAAAATAGAGGCTAAATAATTTATTTATTAATAAACAGGAGCAAAAAGCAAGGAATAAAAATAAAATTGGGTTGCCTCCCAACAAGCGCTATCGTTTAACGCCCCTAGCTAGCCATAAAAGCGAGGATAGATCTAGGTATTGCCATCTTTGGTAGGCAATCCATAAGTGGCTCTCATGATAGTTTCATATGGTAATTTTATTTTCTTTCTTGGAAATTGTTCCATGCCATTTTTTAATGGAAATTGAAATCTAATATTCCCTTCCTTCATATCAATAATGGCACCAACCGTTCTAAGGAAAGGTCTACCAAGAATAATAGGGCAAGAATGATTGCAATCTATATCAAGAACAATGAAATCTACGGGCACATAATTTCTATTTGCAACAATAAGAACATCATTAATCCTTCCCATTGGTTTCTTAATTGTGGAATCCGCAAGATGCAAGTTTAGAGAGCAATCATCAAAATTACGGAAATCTAGCAAATCACACAAAGTCTTGGGAATGGTAGAGACACTAGCACCCAAATCACACAAAGCATAAAACTCATGATATTTAATTTTAATTTTAATAGTTGGTTCCCACTCATCATAGAGTTTTCTAGGGATAGAAACTTTCAACTCAAGTTTTTCTTCATAAGATTGCATCAAAGCATCAACAATATGTTCGGTGAAGGCTTTATGTTGACTATAAGCATGTGGAGAATTTAGCACGGATTGCAACAAGGAAATACAATCAATTAAAGAACAACTTTCATAATTAAATTCCTTGAAATCCAATATAGTAGGTTTAGCAACATCTAGATTTTTATTTCTTTCAATCCCACTTTCATCAATTTCATCATAAAGATCTAAATACTCTGAATTTTTAGAACGCCTTTTAGGTAAAGGAAGATCATATTCAGTTTCATCAAGATTCATATTGCAAAACAAAGATTTAATAGGTGACACATCAATAACTTTTAGATCTTCATCTTGATTTTCATAGGAATTGGAAGAACACGCTTTAATAAAGGCATCTTTGAAAGCACGCATCCTAGCGGTTCTTTCCTTGCACTCATCAATGAAAATTCTCATGGATTTGAGAGACTCATTGATATCATGCTTAGGAGGAATAGATCTTATCTTTAAATAATCAATCTCAATAGAAATTCTATCAACGTTCCTAGCCAAATCATCAACTTTAAGCAATTTCTCTTCAAGCAAAGCATTAAAATTCTTTTGTGAATTCATAAACTCTTTAACACTATTCTCAAATTCAGAGGGCATCTTATTATAATTTCCATAAGAGTTGTTGTAGGAATTTCCATAATTATTAGAAGGATTACTAGGATATGGCCTAGGATTAAAATTCCCTCTATAAGCGTTGTTACTAAAATTATTCCTACCAACAAAATTCACATCCATAGATTCATTGTTATTCTCAATCAAAGTAGACAAAGGCATATCATTAGGATCAGAAGAAACACTCTTAGTAGCAAATAATTTCATAAGTTCATCCATCTTTCCACTCAAAACATTGATTTCTTCTATCGCATGCACTTTTTTATTAGAAGATCCTTCAGTATGCCATTGAGAATAATTAAACCATAATATTATCTAGGAGTTTACTAGCATCTCCTAAAGTGATTTCCATAAAAGTGCCTCCCGCGGCCGAATCTAAAAGATTTCTAGAAGCAAAATTCAATCCGGCATAATAATTTTGTATAATCATCCACAAATTCAAACCGTGAGTAGGGCAATTACGTATCATTAATTTCATTCTCTCCCAAGCTTGTGGAACATGTTCATGATCAAGTTGCTTAAAGTTTATAATATCATTTCTAAGAGAGATGATCTTAGCGTGAGGGAAATACTTAGAGGTAAAAGCATCTTTGCACTTGTTCCAAGAATCAATACTATTTTTAGGCAAAGACGAAAACCAAGCTTTAGCACGATCTCTAAGCGAAAAAGGAAATAGCTTCAATTTAACGACATCATTATCGACATCTTTTTTCTTTTGCATATCACATAAATCAACGAAGCTATTCAGATGAGTAGCGACATCTTCACTAGGAAGGCCGGCAAATTGATCTTTCATAACAAGATTCAACAAAGCAGTATTAATTTCACAAGATTCAGCATCGGTAAGAGGAGCAATCGGAGTGCTAAGGAAATCATTATTATTGGTATTGGTGAAGTCACACAATTTAGTATTATCTTGAGCCATCGCGACAAACAAGCAAACTAGCACATGAGCAGACAAGAGCAAACGGGCAAAAGAGGCAAATAATGAGGGAGGATAGAGAGAGAGAGAGAGAGAGAGAGAGAGAGAGGGCGAATAAAACGACAAGGGTGAAGTGGGGGAGAGGAAAACGAGAGGCAAATGGCAAATAATGTAATGCGAGAGATAGGGATTGTGATGGGTACTTGGTATGTTGACTTTTTGCGTAGACTCCCCGGCAACGGCGCTAGAAATCCTTCTTGCTACCTCTTGAGCTTGCTTTGGTTTTCCCTGAAGAGGAAGGGATGATGCATCAAAGTAGCATAAGTATTTCCCTTAGTTTTTGAGAACCAAGGTATCAATCCAGTAGGAGGCCACACTCAAGTCCCTCGTACCTGCACAAAACGATAGCTACTCGCAACCAACGCGATTAGGGGTTGTCAATCCCTTCACGGTCACTTACGAGAGTGAGATCTGATAGATATAATATTTTTGGTATTTTTGGTATAAAGATGCAAAGTAAAAAGTAAAGGCAAAGTAAAAAGCAAAACAAGATTAAAGTTATGGAGATTGATATGATGAGAATAGACCCGGGGGCCATAGGTTTCACTAGTGGCTTCTCTCAAGAGCATAAGTATTCTACGATGGGTGAACAAATTACTATTGAGCAATTGACAGAATTGAGCATAGTTATGAGAATATCTAGGCATGATCATGTATATAGGCATCACGTCCGTGACAAGTAGACCGAAACGATTCTGCATCTACTACTATTACTCCACTCATCGACCACTATCCAACATGCATCTAGAGTATTAAGTTAAAAACAGAGTAACACCTTAAGCAAGATGACATGATGTAGAGAGATAAATTCATGCAATATGAAATAAACCCCATCTTGTTATCCTCGATGGCAACGATGCAATACGTGCCTTGCTGCCCCTTCTGTCACTGGGAAAGGACACCGCAAGATCGAACCCAAAGCTAAACATTTCTCCCATGGCAAGAACTACCAATCTAGTTGGCCAAACCAAACGGATAATTCGAAGAGACTTGCAAAGATAACCAATCATACATAAAAGAATTCAGAGAAGATTCAAATATTATTCATAGATAGACTTGATCATCAACCCACAATTCATCGGTCTCAACAAACACACCGCAAAAAGAAGATTACATCGAATAGATCTCCACAAGAGAGGGGGAGAATTTTGTATTGAGATCCAAAAAGAGAGAATAAGCCATCTAGCTACTAACTATGGACCTGAAGGTTTGAGGTAAACTACTCACACTTCATCGGAGAGGCTATGATGATGTAGAAGCCCTCCGTGATGACGGCCCTCTCCGGCGGAGCTCCGGAACAGGCCCCAAGATGGGATCTCGTGGATACAGAAAGTTGCGGCGGTGGAATTAGGTTTTTGGCTCCGTCTCTGTTCATTTGGGGGTACGTAGGTATATATGATAACCCACAAGTATAGGGGATCGCGACAGCTTTCGAGGGTAGAGTATTCAACCCAAATTTATCGATTCGACACAAGGGGAGCCAAAGAATATTCTCAAGTATTAGCAGCTGAGTTGTCAATTTAACCACACCTGAAAACTTAGTATCTGCAGCAAAGTGTTTAGTAGCAAAGTAATATGATAGTGCTGGTAGCGGCAACAAAAGTAAAGGCAACAAAAGTAATGTTTTTGGTATTTTGTACTGATTGTAACAGTAGCAGCGGGAAAGTAAATAAGCGAGAACCAGTATATGGAAAACTCGTAGGCACCGGATCAGTGATGGATAATTATGCCGGATGCGGTTCATCATGTAACAGTCATAACATAGGGTGACATAGAACTAGCTCCAATTCATTAATGTAATGTAGGCATGTATTCCGTATATGGTCATACAGGCTTATGGAAAAGAACTTGCATGACATCTTTTCTCCTACCCTCCCGTGGCAGTAGGGTCCTATTGGAAACTAAGGGATATTAAGGCCTCCTTTTAATAGAGAACTGAAACAAAGCATTAGCACATAGTGAATACATGAACTCCTCAAACTACGGTCATCACCGGTAAGTATCCCGATTATTGTCACTTCGGGGTTAACGGATCATAACACATAATAGGTGACTATAGACTTGCAAGATAGGATCTAGAACTCTCATATATTCATGAAAACATAATAGGTTCAGATCTGAAATCATGGCACTCGGGCCCTAGTGACAAGCATTAAGCATAGCAAAGTCATAGCAATATCAATCTCAGAACATAGTGGATACTAGGGATCAAACCCTAACAAAACTAACTCGATTACATGATAAATCTCATCCAACCCATCACCGTCCAGCAAGCCTATGATGCAATTACGCACGCACGGCGGTGAGCATCATGAAATTGGTGATGAAGGATGGTTGATGATGACGACGGCGACGAATCCCCGTCTCCGGAGTCCCGAACGGACTCCAGATCAGCCCTCCCGAGAGGTTTTAGGGCTTGGCGGCGGCTCCGTATCGTAAAATGAGATGATTTCTTCTCTCTTATTTTTTTTCTCTGAAAGCAAATATATAGAGTTGGAGTTGGCGTCGGAGGGTCTCCAGGGGGCCCACGAGGTAGGGGGCGCGCCCTAGGGGGGCGCCCCAACCCTCATGAGAAGGGTGTGGGCCCCCTGGTCTTCATATTTGGCGAGGATTTTTTTTATTTTTTCTAAGACCTCCCGTGGAGTTTCAGGTCATTCCGAGAATATTTGTTTTCTGCACATAAAACAACATCATGGTAATTCTGCTGAAAACAGCGCCAGTCCGGGTTAGTTCCATTAAAATCATACAAGTTGGAGTCCAAAACAAGGGCAAAAGTGTTTGGAAAAGTAGATACGACGGAGACGTATCAACTCCCCCAAGCTTAAACCCTTGCTTGTCCTCAAGCAATTCAGTTGCCAAACTGAAAGAAAGAAAGAAAAACTTTTACAAACTCTGTTTTCTCTTGTTGTTGTAACTATGTCGAGTCAGCATTCATGTTTTCAACATAGATCATAACTAACCACATTTGCAATAAGTCTGAGGTCTCACAATTACTCGTATCAATAGCATAATCAACTAGCAAGTCATAATAATAAATCTCGGATGACAACACTTTCTCAAAACAATCATAATATGATATAATAAAATGGTATCTCGCTAGCCCTTTCTGAGACCGCAAAACATAAATGCAGAGCACCTTTAAAGATCAAGGACTGACTAGACATTGTAATTCATGGTAAAAGAGATCCAATCATAGTCACACCCAATATAAATTAACAGTGATGAATGCAAATGACGGCTGTGCTCTCCAGTTAGTGCTTTTTAATAAGAGGGTGATGACTCAGCATAACAGTAAATGGATAGGCCCTTCACAGAGGGAAGCATGGATTTGTAGAGGTGCTAGAGCTCGGTTTTGAAATAGAGATAAATTGTATTTTGAGCGGTATACTTTCATTGTCAACGTAACAACTAAGAGATGGCGATATCTTCCATGCTAAACACATTATAGGCGGTTCCCAAATAGAATGGTAAAGTTTATACTCCCCCTCCACCAACAAGCATCAATCCATGGCTTGCTCGAAACAACGAGTGCCTCCAACATACACTAGGTCCCAGGGGGGTTTTGTTTGCAATTAATTTTGATTTAGTTTGCATAAAGCATGGGACTGGGCATCCCGGTGACCAGCCATTTTCTCGTGAGTGAGGAGCGGAGTCCACTCCTCTTGAGAATAACCCGCCTAACACGGAAGATAAGGACAGACTTTGTTGATACATGAGCTATTCGAGCATACAAAATAGAATGTTCATTTGAACGTTTAGAGTTTGGCACATACAAATTTGCTTGGAACGGCAGGTAGATACTGCATATAGGAAGGTATGGTGGACTCATCTGGAATAACTTTGGGGTTTAAGGGATTGGATGCACAAGCAGTATTCCCGCTTAGTACAGGTGAAGGCTAGCAAAAGACTGGGAAGCAACCAACTAGAGAGCGACAACAGCCATGTACATGCATTAAAATTAATAAACATTGGATGCAAGCATGAGTAGGATATAATCCACCATGAACATAAATATCGTGAAGGCTATGTTGACTTTGTTTCAACTACATGCGTGAACATGTGCCAAGTCAAGTCACTTAAATCAATGGAAGGAGGATACCACCCCATCATACAACATCATAATCATCTCAATAGCATGTTGGCACACAAGGTAAATCATTATAACTCATAGCTAATCAAGCATGGCACAAGCAACTATGATCTCTAATTGTCATTGCAAACATGTTTATTCAGAATAAGCTGAATTAAGAACGACGGGCTCATCATATTTACAAAAACAAAAGAGGTCGAGTTCATACCAGCTTTTCTCATCTCAGTCAGTCCATCATATATCATCATAATTGCCTTTCACTTGCACGACCTAACGGTGTGAATAATAATAAGAGTGTACGTGCATTGGACTAAGCTGGAATCTGCGAGCATTCAATAAACAGGAGAAGATAAGGCAATATGGGCTCTTGGTTAATTCAACAATAATGCATATAAGAGCCACTTCAACAATTTAATTATGGTCTTCTCCTACTGACCCCCAAAGAAAAGAAAAGAAATAAACTATTTACACGGGAAAGCTCCCAACAAGCAAAAGAAGAACGAGAAATATTTTTGGGTTTTCTTTTTAGTTATTACTACTACAGCAGAAAAATAAACTACTACTAATTTTTTTGGTTTTTCTTAAGGTTTACTAAACACACAAGAAGAAAGCAGGAAAAATAAAATAAACTAGCATGGATATTACAGTGAAAAAGTATGAGCACAGAGATCTAGCAATGAGTGTGTGTGAACATAAATATAATATCGGTGAGAAATATGTACTCCCCCAAGCTTAGTCTTTTGGCCTAAGTTGGTCTATGGCCATGGCTGGCCTGGCGGATATCCATAATAATAGTTGTTGGGGTCGTACTATGATGAAGAAGGATAGTTGGGATCATACTGATGTGCAGCGGTTATCGCCTGCTGAGCTGCAGCGTGGAGTCGGGCTGCCTCCGCTCTCCTCTCGTACTCTTCTGCCTCCTCTCTGGTAATAACATATCTTCCTTTTGTCTGTGAATCAAAGAAGGCAAGAGCAGGGAGAGTAATACGGAAAACACGTCGTTTATCAAAAATTAAGCGATATAAGAGAGGTGATTCAGGCCTCTCGACAAACTAGTGCGAAGCCATAGAGTTATAATCTAAATATGCAGGAGGCAACTCCATATCACCCTCACGAATGTCTATTTCAAGAAAATGAGCTAAGCGGGTTGCGTAAATTCCTCCAAAGAAATCTCCATTATGTCTATTATGATGCAACCTACGAGCTGCTAAGATCAGGGACACACATGTGACATGCTTCATCCTTATCATTTATGCATCTTCCAATGAAAAGAGCAAAATAACGTATAGCAGGAAAGTGAATGCTCCCTATGGTAGCCTGTGTTATTTCTCTGGATTCCCCCACAGTTATACTAGCCAGAATGTTTCTAAATTTAGATTTAGGGGGATCCCTAACACTACCCCATGATGGAAGTTCGCAGGCAGAAGTGAAATCCTCTAAGTCCATGGTATAAGATTTGTCATAAAGATCAAACATGACTGAAGGACAATTACGCGAAGATGAATACTCAAACCTCCTCACAAATGAACTTGTGAGATCATGATACTGGGGGCATTTATTAGCCTCAAAATCGTCAAGACCGGCATTGCGCAAATATGCTTTGAATTCTTCTTTAATTCCTGCACGGTCCATAAAATTTTCCGACGGCCATTCGCAAGGCCGTACTGGAGCGTCTCTTGGTGGATCCTCGTCAGCATCGCGCATAGCAATCCTAGGTCCTTGCTTCTTAGAGGAACCACCTTGGAACATCTTCCTAAGCATATTCTTTTTCTCTGAAAAATTCTAAAATTTTTAGTAACTTCAAACAAAAGTAAACCAACTTCAATAAAACTGATAGCAACTACTCCTACAAGTGCCTAGAGCCTATATCAAGCATTAGAACTACTTAGAACCATATAAATTTGACATGCAAGCTCAAGAACATGGTCACCTATGCAGCACAAATTTGCAAAGAATAAAGCACTAGAACAAAAACTAATTGGACCAATGGAGGAGTTACATACCAAGGAACAATCTCCCCAAGCAGTTTTGCGAGAGGTGCTTTGATCAAGGAGATCGAAAATCACAGCAAAAGTGGCTGGAACTCGTGCTTGAGTTGGTTTTTCGGGTTTGTGTGAGATAGAGGAAGAAGATGTGTGCTGAGATAAGTGGAGGAGGGCCACCGTGGGCCCACGAGGCAGGGGGCGCGCCCTATAGGGAGGGGGCGCCCACCACCCTCGTGGCCAGGTGGCAGCTCCTCCCGCGGTAATTTTTGCACAGTAAATTGTCAAATATTCTTGAAAAAATCATATTAAATTGGCATGGCATTCTGAGGACTTTTATTTTCAGGATATTTTTATATTGCACGGATAAGTCAGGAAACAGACAGAAAAATACTATTTTTACTTTATTTAATATAAATAACAGAAAGTAAAAGTGGGGTACAGAAGTTTGTGCTTCTAGTTTGATCCATCTCATGCTCATCAAAAAGAATCCACTAACAAGGTTGATCAAGTCTTGTTAACAAACTTATTCCGATAATCATGAAACCAGAGAAATTTCGAATAACACTAAGTTACCTCAATGGGGATATGCACATCCCCAATAATAAGAATATCATATTTCTTCTTGACAGTAGGAAGAGGAAATTCAAAACCTCCAAATATAATTGATGGAATTTTTCCAATAGAGTTGATACTATGAACTTGAGGTTGTTTCCTCGGAAAGTGTATCGTATGCTCATTACCATTAACATGAAAAGTGACATTGCCTTTGTTGCAATCAATAACAGCCCCTGCAGTATTAAGAAAAGGTCTTCCAAGAATAATAGACATACTATCATCCTCGGGAATATCAAGAATAACAAAGTCCGTTAAAATAGTAACGTTTGCAACCACAACAGGCACATCCTCACAAATACCGACATGTATAGCAGTTGATTTATAAGCCATTTGCAAAGATATTTCAGTAGGTGTCAACTTATTCAAGTCAAGTCTACGATATAAATAGAGAGGCATAACACTAACACCGGATCCAAGATCACATAAAGCAATTTTAATATAATTTCTTTTAATGGAGCAAGGTATAGTAGGTACTCCGGGGTCTCCAAGTTTCTTTGGTATTCCACCCTTAAAATTATAATTAGCAAGCATGGTGGAAATCTCAGCTTCCAGTATCTTTATTTTATTAGTAATGATATCTTTCATATATTTAGCATAAGGATTTGTTTTGAGCACATCAGTTAATCTCATACGCAAAAAGGTAGGTCTAATCATTTCAGCAAAGCGCTCAAAATCCTCATTATCCTTTTTCTTGGATGGTTTCGGAGGAAAAGGCATGGGTTTCTGAACCCAAGGTTCTCTTTCTTTACTATGTTTCCTAGCAACAAAGTCTCTTTTATCATAACGTTGATTCTTTGATTGTGGGTTATCAAGATCAACAGCAGTATCAATTTCTACATCATTGTCATTACTAGGTTGAGCATCATCATTACCAGATTGTGTTTCAGCATCAGACATAGATATATCATTTGGATTATCAGGTGGTTCAGCAATAGGCTCACTAGAAGTTTGCACAGTTCTATCATTTTTCTTTTTCTTCTTTTTAGAAGAACTAGGAACATCAATATATTTCTCTGAGAATCTTACTCGATTCTCTTAGGGTGGCCTTCAGGATACAAAGGTTCCTGAGTCATTCTACCAGTTCTAGTAGCCACTCTAACAACATAATCATTTTTCTTACTATTCATTTCATCAAGCACTTCTTTTTGAGCTTTAAGTACTTGTTCTACTTGAGTGGTAACCATAGAAGCATGTTTGCTAATAAGTTTAAGTTCACCTTTAATATCAGCCATATAATCACCCAAGCGTCTAATCATATAAGCATTTTCTTTTAATTGTCTACCAAAGTAAGCATTGAAGTCGTCTTGCTTAAACATAAAGTTATCAAACTCATCCAAGCACTGACTAGCAATTTTAGTAGGAGGAACTTCAGCTTTATCATATCAATAGAGAGAATTTACCTTTACTACCTGTGTCGGGATATCGGGATTAGGAGGTTCTTCAGTAAATAAATAATTGAGATCATATGTTCTTCAACAGGTGGTGAATTAAGACCATGTATTTCTTCAATAGGAGGTAAATTCTTAACGCCTTCAGCTTTAATACCTTTTTCTTTCATAGATTTCTTTGCCTCTTGCATATCTTCGGGACTGAGAAATAAAACACCTCTCTTCTTCGGAGTTGGTTTAGAGATAGGCTCAGTAATTGGAGAAGGAGCTGGCTCAGGAGGTGCCCAATTATTTTCATTTGTCAACATATTATTCAATAGAATTGCAGCTCCATCCGGTGTTCTTTCCCTGAAAAGAGAACCAGCACAACTATCCAGGTAATCTCTGGAAGCATCGGTTAGTCCATTATAAAAGATATCAAGTATTTAAGGTTTCTTAAGAGGATGATCAGGCAAAGCATTAAGTAACTTGAGAAGCCTCCCCCAAGCTTGTGGGAGACTCTCTTCTTTAATTTGCACAAAGTTGTATATTTCCCTCAAAACAGCTTCTTTCTTATGAGCAGGGAAATATTTAGCAGAGAAGTAATAAATCATATCCTGGGGACTACGTAGACAACCAGGTTCAAGAGAATTAAACCATATCTTAGCACCGCCCTTTAATGAGAACGGAAATATTTTTGAGTAAATAGAGGTAACGTGATCTCTCATTATTAGTGAACAGGGCAGCTATATCATTTAACTTAGTAAGATGTGCCACAATAGTTTTAGATTCATAGCCATAAAACGGATCAGATACAACCAAAGTAATTATATCAGGATCAACAGAGAATTCATAATCCTTTCAGGAACACATATAGGTGAAGTAGCAAAAGCAGGGTCGGGTTTCATTTTATCTCTAAGTGATTCTTTGTTCCATTTAATTAATAACCTCTTAAGCACATATCTATCTCTACAAGCTAAAATAGCTAAAGAAGCATCTTGATCAAATAAATAACCCTCAGTTATAACAGGTATATTTTCATCATCACTATCATCATCGTATTCAGATTCAACAATTTCTCTTTCTCTAGCCCTAGCGATTTATTCTTCTAGAAAATCACTAAGTGGCACAGTAGTATCAGGCATAGAAGCAGTTTCATCATAAGTATCATGCATAGCAGAAGTGGCATCATCAATAACATGCGACATATCAGAACGAATAGCAGAAGCATGTGTAGGTGTCGCAAACTTACTCATAACAGAAGGTGAATCAAGTGCAGAGCTAGATGGCAGTTCCTTACCTCCCCTCATAGTTGATGGATAGATATTGGTTTTTGGATCTCTCAAGTTCTTCATAGTGTCCAGCAGATATAAATCCCAAGTGACTCAAAGAATAGAGCTATGCTCCCCGGCAACGGCGCCAGAAAAGAGGTCTTGATAACCCACAAGTATAGGGGATCACGAAAGCTTTCGAGGGTAGAGTATTCAACCCAAATTTATTGATTCGACACATGGGGAGCCAAAGAATATTCTCAAGTATTAGCAGTTGAGTTGTCAATTCAACCACACCTGGAAACTTAGTATCTGCAGCAAAGTGTTTAGTAGCAAAGTAATATGATAGTGGTGGTAGCGGCAACAAAAGTAAAGGCAGCAAAAGTAATGTTTTTGGTATTTTGTAGTGATTGTAACAGTAGCAGCGGGAAAGTAAATAAGCGAGAACCAGTATA
Source organism: Triticum dicoccoides (assembly GCF_002162155.2). Taxonomy (NCBI): domain Eukaryota; kingdom Viridiplantae; phylum Streptophyta; class Magnoliopsida; order Poales; family Poaceae; genus Triticum; species Triticum dicoccoides. The sequence goes on from NC_041390.1 coordinate 545,687,379, forward strand.
TGGAAAACTCGTAGGCACCGGATCAGTGATGGATAATTATGCCGGATGCGGTTCATCATGTAACAGTCATAACATAGGGTGACACAGAACTAGCTCCAATTCGTCAATGTAATGTAGGCATGTCTTCCGTATATAGTCATACGTGCTTATGGAAAAGAACTTGCATGACATCTTTTGTCCTACCCTCCCATGGCAGCGGGGTCCTATTGGAAACTAAGGGATATTAAGGCCTCCTTTTAATAGAGAACCAGAACAAAACATTAGCACATAGTGAACACATGAACTCCTCAAACTACGGTCATCACCGGTAAGTATCCCGATTATTGTCACTTCGGGGTTAACGGATCATAACACATAATAGGTGACTATAGACTTGCAAGATAGGATCTAGAACTCTCATATATTCATGAAAACATAATAGGTTCAGATCTGAAATCATGGCACTCGGGCCCTAGTGACAAGCATTAAGCATAGCAAAGTCATAGCAACATCAATCTCAGAACATAGTGGATACTAGGGATCAAACCCTAACAAAACTAACTCGATTACATGATAAATCTCATCCAACCCATCACCGTCCAGCAAGCCTACGATGCAATTACTCACGCACGGCGGTGAGCATCATGAAATTGGTGATGGAGGATGGTTGATGATGACGATGGCGACGGATTCCCCTCTCCGGAGCCCCGAACGGACTCCAGATCAGCCCTCCCGAGAGGTTTTAGGGCTTGGCGGTGGCTCCGTATCGTAAAACGTGATGATTTCTTCTCTCTTATTTTTTTTCTCCGAAAGCAAATATATAGATTTGGAGTTGGCGTCGGAGGGTCTCCAGGGGGCCCAAGAGGTAGGGGGCGCGCCCTAGGGGGGGTGCCCCCCACCCTCGTGAGAAGGGTGTGGGCCCCCTGGTCTTCATATTTGGCGAGGATTTTTTATTATTTTTTCTAAGACCTCTCGTGGAGTTTCAGGTCATTCCGAGAATATTTGTTTTCTGCACATAAAACAACATCATGGTAATTCTGGTGAAAACAGCGTCAGTCCGGGTTAGTTCCACTAAAATCATACAAGTTAGAGTCCAAAACAAGGGAAAAAGTGTTTGGAAAACTAGATACGACGGAGACGTATCAATATATAGGAGGAAGAAGTACGTGGTGGAGCATCGAGGGGGCCACGAGGCAGGGGGGCGCGCCCTAGGGGGGCGCCCCCACCCTTGTGACCGCCTCTCTGATGCCTTGGCATAGGGTCCAAGTCTCCTGGATCACGTTCGGTGAGAAAATCACGTTCCCGAAGGTTTCATTCCGTTTGGACTCCGTTTGATATTCCGTTTCTTCGAAACACTGAAATAGGCAAAAAAACAGAAATTCTGGGCTGGGCCTCCAGTTAATAGGTTAGTCCCAAAAATAATATAAAAGTAGAAAATAAAGCCCAATATAGTCCAAAATAGTAGATAATATAGCATGGAGAAATCAAAAATTATAGATACGTTGGAGACGTATCACGCCCAAGGCCACCAACTGCACGGTCGAGCGACAGAGCTTGGCCAGAGATGGGAGAAAAAGAGGGGGACATTGCAGTAGCAGGGGAAGAGGAGAGAAAGGCAGAGTAAGGCCGGAGGGGGAGGGGGAGGTGGATAAGAGAGGAAGCCATCCTACGATGTGTTGAAAAACTTTGGCTTGAGTTTTTCAAAATGTATTCCTTGATGTTTGCCAGATATAGTGAATAGTCCGCATGTATTTCTTTTGGTAAAAAAGCTAAGCATTTCAGTCCTTCATCCGTAAACTTTTGTTGAAACTACTTTAACCATAAATTTGTACTGTACAAATGACGTCCTTCTGTTTTTTAAGAAGCAAAACATTTTTTTGAAGAAGCACGTCCTTCTATTTTTGAAAGGACCTGGGCGCCGAAATGCCCTATTCAGTCACCCTTGATTACATTAACAATCTAACGACCAGTAAGCATACTTAGCATTATTATTCAAAGGAAAAAAGTATATTTTTCGTTCCTAAATTATTTCGAGGGTATAGATATGATCCCTCAACTCTGAAACCAGCAAAACTCAGTCCCTCAACTTATTAAACCAGATTAGTTTAGTCCCTCGCGTGGTTTTCATGGTATCCTGCTTACGTGGACCTGGTTTTGACTTGACACGTCATATATGTTTGACCGTCGTATAACTAGTCCACAAACTCGCCACGATGCGCAGTTTGCCTGTTCATGGCGGTGCGCCGATGCAATGTCCGACGATCACCTGGACTGGAAGACGAACGATCTTAAGAACAGCTAAAGAACACATGAAGGAATTTGTGCCCCGATCTACTCTCGCCTCGCCCGCCCAGGACGTGCCATCCCACGTCAAGCGGTTCAAGATCACGCCCGCCCGCGCGCTACTGCCTCGTCATGAACACAGCAAGACTCAGGAATTTAATGGAGCTCTATTGGAAGCATTCTCCCCAACTCGAGGCCTCTGTTAAGGTGACCCTCTCTCTCTGTTTCTATTTTTATTTTTATTTGTGGCTGACGGTCTCTCGACTCTGAGGTAGCAGCTGGAAGTCTTACACCGGTGAAAGTGTGTCGTCGGGCGCCAAGGGTCTCTCACCTCCTTTTTGCTGATGACACACTCCTCTTTTTTAAGGCAAATGTGGAGCAAGCTTTGAGAGTTAAACATGTCATTGATACTTATGCTGCAAGTACCAGTCAACTCATTAATCCAGCAAAGTGCTCAATCCAATTTAGCAAGCTTTGTCCGCTATCAGATCAGGAAGCAACACACCAAATCCTTCATGTGGAGCAACAAGTGTTTGATGCAAAATACTTGGGTCTACCAACTCCGGAAGGTCGCATGAGTCGTGGTAAATTCCAGAGTCTTCAGGCCAAACTCACACAGTGTATATTGCTTTGGGGTGACAATAATCAAGCACGGAGTGGGAGAGAAATCCTTATCAAGTCGATCGCGCAAAAAATACCAACATATGTTATGGGAGTTTTTAAACTTCCATTATCTGTTTGTGATGACCTATCCAAGTTGATCCGAGACTTTTGGTGGGGAGCAGAAAATGGGAAGCGCAAAACACATTGGCTCAGTTGGGATAAGATGATCAGATCAAAAGGGCAAGGTGGAATGGGATTCCGAGATATGCGCATTTTTAATAAGGCACTACTGGCTCGTCAAGCTTGGCGGTTGCTGCAAACACCGCATAGTCTGTGTGCAGGCGTACTGAAGGCCCGATACTACCCACAAGGAAACCTACTAGACACTGTGTTTATAGGGCAACCCTCTTCAACTTGGTCTGCTATATCTTATGGGCTGGAACTTCTCAAGGAAGGCATGATATGGCGCATTGGTAATGGTGAACCGGTCCGCATCTGGCGTGACAATTGGATACCACGCTCGTCCTCACTCAAGCCGTTTAGCGCTCGAGGCCGGTCCAGACTAATCAGAGTTTCGAGCTTGCTTGACGAATGAGGTACATGGGATGTAGCTGCTGTGTGGGCTAAATTTCTACCGATCGATGCTAGGTCCATTTTATCCATCCGTACCTCACCACGACGTGAACCCGACTTTCTTGCCTGGCAGCCGGAAAAAAACAGTATCTTCTCTGTTAAGAGTGCTTATAAGCTTGTACTCAGCTTTACAGGGCATACTCGTTATGTGCCAGCCACAAGTACTAGGCCGAATGGTGATCGTGAGATTTGGAAGAAGCTGTGGAGTTTGCCAGTTCTTAGGTTCGTACTTTTGCACTGCGTGCAATTACTAATTCATTAGCAACAGAGGAGAACAAGAAAAATCATCATATCCCAGTCACTGGAGTATGCACGATCTGTGGGCAGGAACAAGAGGATGTAAAGCACGCTCTTTATCGCTGCCCGCCAGCTCAGGCTTTATGGAACGCCATGCATGACGTTTGGGACCTTCCCTCACATGCGATTATGGAGCGTCTACAAACTGAGTGGATCCCGGAGCTCTTATTCCCACGCACTGACCAAGTCTGTGCTCGTATCCTGATGGTCCTCTGGAGAGTATGGCATGGACATAATGAGCTTACTCATGACAAGCCATTTCCATCTGTGGAAGGATCCCAGATAACCCACAAGTACAGGGGATCGCAACAGTTTTCGATAGTAGAGTATTCAACCCAAATTTATTGATTCGACACAAGGGGGGCAAAAGAATATTCTCAAGTATTAGCAGCTGAGTTGTCAATTCAACCACACCTGGAAACTTAATATCTGCAGAAAAGTGTTTAGTAGCAAAGTAATATGATAGTAGTGGTAATGGTAGCAAAAGGTAACAATAGTAAAAGTAATGTTTTTGGTATTTTGTAGTGATGATAGCAATAGCAACGGAAAAGTAAATAAGCGAAGAACAATATATGGAAAGCTCGTAGGCAATGGATCAATGATAGAGAATTATGCCGGATACGGTTCATCATGTAATAGTCATAACCTAGGGTGACACAGAACTAGCTCCAGTTCATCAATGTAATGTAGGCATGTATTCCGAATATAGTCATACATGCTTATGGAAAAGAACTTGCATGACATCTTTTGTCCTACCCTCCCATGGCAGCGGGGTCCTTACAGAAACTAAGGGATATTAAGGCCTCCTTTTAATAGAGTACCGGAACAAAGCATTAACACATAGTGAATACATGAACTCCTCAAACTACGGTCATCACCGCTAAGTATCCCGATTATTGTCACTTCGGGGTTAGCGGATCATAACACATAATAGGTGACTATAGACTTGCAAGATAGGATCAAGAACTCTCATATATTGATGAAAACATAATAGGTTCAGATCTGAAATCGTGGCACTCGGGCCCTAGTGACAAGCATTAAGCATAGCAAAGTCATAGCAACATCAATCTCAGAACATAGTGGATACTAGGGATCAAACCCTAACAAAACTAACTCGATTACATGATAAATCTCATCCAACCCATCACCCTCCAGCAAGCCTATGATGGAATTACTCACGCACGGCGGTGAGCATCATGAAATTGGTGATGGAGGATGGTTGATGATGACGATGGCGACGGATTCCCATCTTCGGAGCCCCGAACGGACTCCAGATCAGCCCTCCCGAGAGGTTTTAGGGCTTGGCGGCGGCTCTGTATCGTAAAACGCAATGATTTCTTCTCTCTGATTTTTTTCTCCCCGAAACACAATATATAGAGTTGGAGTTGGAGTCGGAGAGGCACCAGGGGGCCCACGAGGTAGGGGGGGCGCGCCCTAGGGGGGCAAGCGCGCCCCCCACCCTCGTGGACAGGTGGTAGCCCCCCTGGCCTTCATCTTTTGCACGCATTTTTTATATTTTCCAAAAAGTTGCTCCGTGAAGTTTTGGGTCATTCTGAGAATGTTTGTTTCTGCACATAAATAACACCATGGTAATTCTGCTGAAAACAACGTCAGTCCGGGTTAGTTCCATTCAAATCATGCAAGTTAGAGTCCAAAACAAGGGCAAAAGTGTTTGGAAAAGTAGATAGGACGGAGACGTATCAACTCCCCCAAGCTTAAACCTTTGCTTGTCCTCAAGCAATTCAGTTGATAAACTGAAAGTGATAAAGAAAAACTTTTACAAACTCTGTTTGCTCTTGTTGTTGTAAATATGTAAAGCCAGCATTCAAGTTTTCAGCAAAGATTATAACTAACCACAATCACAATAACGCTTAGGTCTCAAGTTTACTCGTATCAATGGCATAATAAACTAGCGAGTCATAATAATAAATCTTGGATGACAACACTTTCTCAAAACAATCATAATATGATATAACAAGATGGTATCTCGCTAGCCCTTTCTGAGACCGCAAAACATAAATGCAGAGCACCTTTAAAGACCAAGGACTGACTAGACATTGTAATTCATGGTAAAATAGATCCGGTCAAGTCATACTCAATGTAAACTAATAATAATGAATGCAAATGACAGCGGTGCTCTTCAACTGGTGCTTTTTAATAAGAGGATGATGACTCAACATGAAAGTAAACTAGAACATTGATGGCGCGTGTTGCTGCGCCCGTCTATTTTGGCTCTTAGTTTTTATAGATATAACACACTTTGTATGCATTTGCTTGCATTGTTTTGAAATATTATGCTTTCCTATAGCTTGTAATTTTCTTTATTTATTCAAGATAATGGTAGTATACATAACTAAAGAGTGGAATACGATCGCTACTAAGCTCTTAGTAGTATGTAACTCACCTTCACTTGGGGAAGCATTGCAATTCTAGGTGAACATAAGCTTACATATAAATGTTGGCACTGACATAAGACAATCTGTACACGGTAAAAGAATTGGATGACTATGCACAATTTGGTTAAACAAAGCTCGTTTGTAGTTGCATACATGAATCGACATCCGCATAACTGACCCGAAATAATCCCCTGTTTAGCTGGTTCATTCATTGCCATTACATTAACACCTCAATGAATCAATGGTGAGTGAATTTCAATCGAAAATCGGTTGTTCGCCACCCAAGCCCCCGCCTCGTGGTGTCACCGGCCATGGCCCCATCTGGTCGCCCGGCGAGGGGCCCCATGTATCAGCCATAATAGAGTTTCACATTTCCCGGGCTCCAAAAGCCAGACATGACGTCCTGATGCTAACTCTAGCGATGTTGCGAGCATTAACATTATCAAGGAAAGGACGGTCACGTAGGCACCACTGTTTTTTTGGCTGGGTTGTAGGCTTGTACCCCATTAGGCCAATTTCACAACAGGATTTCGAAATTGTCACTGAAGTAGCGGCCCATCATGGATAGTGCTCGGTCGTAGTAAAGGAAGTGAGGACATGGGATTCAAAGGTAATCTGACAGCCGACATGGGCCAAAACTGAAGATTCGACAAGTACAAACACAAATAACCTAAACAGTGCATGTTTGTGATCTCTCTAAACATTAGATTTTTTTGTAAAATATATAGTTGTATAAGATATGAAAATTAAACACAAACTAAGATTTTCTAATTTTAAACACAATAATAAACTAAAACTTACCGGATTAACAAAACATAGCACCAGTAATTAGTTCTTCAAAGAGTAATAGAGGAAACACCTAGCAGGGCAAATATGGCCATTTCAGCTGCTTTACCACGTAATGTCCTCACTAATTTTCCAATTTTTAAAGATCGAGACTTAAAAGTATAACCCAACTACATGACCTGTAATGTTTCGATTGTTAAATAATCTCCTTTTGGGGCTCCATGATCACTGTCAAGGTTATATGTATCTTGATACTTGAAATATGATTCAAAACAAAAAAATTAAATCTACAAGAGCATTTCCTTAATTCAGCAAGCGTTCATGATCTCTGACTAAGACTGCAGATGCACAGTTAGCAAAAGTTGTAAACCATGCATTGTACAATTTTCTAAATTTGCATCGCTCACCAATCCTAGGTACTTAACTAAAGTCAGCTAATAGTCCCTTCTTGGAACACTCAGAATCTATTACCATATGTGTAAAGTGATGAATGAAACGTGTAGAATCCATTCGGGACTACTTATTCTTCCATAGATTAGTACCACAAATAAGAAATACGAATTCAATGGGAATGAATTAGGATTATTTTAATAGCAAATTATCTTTACTAAGCAGATATAACAGCTACATTTTCAGCTAGAAGATATACAATGCAAGGCACGCATATGCTCGTCGCCAATTCAGCAAGCTCATAGCAACTGTGTTATCTTCACGGGGACAGTGGTCGAGATACACCGCCACCGCTGCCGAGCCATGTTTCTAATCCTCCTCCATAGTCATGACTACCTCCATGTCAAGTTCAACAGCAAGGCGGTTACATCTCAACGGGAGTACTTGCAGTAGGCCATGTCTTAAACCATGAGATTCTGCCATATGACCATCCCGGACATAATACAGTTTCATACTTGAAGATACCTATAGAAAAACATTTACTGTCTTGGATGATTCCTCCATTAGAACCGCATCAATGATCTTCATATAAAGAGGCATCTATATTGAGCTAGATGTTGGCACCCTCCACCAAATTATTGTCGGTTTTGTCGTGCGCACTTGAGAAAAATGAAACGCTGAAACATTTATGGGCATCGCTATCCGAGAATGAATTGAAACACAATTAGCTACAAATATAGCTCCTGGGTCGATAGCTAATGTGCAATGCAACCCCTGCCTGTAGCTCTTTCGCTCTCTCTATTTTATTTTTCTTGTATATTCATTCAGAAAAAAAACTGTAAATATATTTAGTCACGACAAATTCCTAGTGTTTCGCATACAAAATGGTTGAAAAACACCGCATTTTTGTAGAGTTGTACATACCATTAGGCATCTGATTTACCTCCAGGAGATGTGGTAAAAATAATGATTGAAGATCATGTTGATGACGGAACGAAAGTTCATAGGGAAGGAAGCCCCTGTTGGAACAACAATACACGATTAGAACAATATCTCACACCAAATCAGTGTTTCTTAATCAAGTACTCTTATAATTGAAGAAACAATAATTATCTTGGAGCGAATATTTGTTCATGGTAAGGCTGTGTATCGATCTAATCCCACAGGTACTCGGTTTGATTTGGCGTTGCTACCTCATATATGCCTCTTGATAGTGACTCCATGAACTCACGAGTACATGTAGTCACCTCAAGGTTTCCACAAATTCAGTAAGCAATGCTGAAATCACTGCCCATGTCATAAAAAATGAAAGGGACACCCTCGGTATATGCCAATTTGTTGTTCAACATGATAAACAGAAGTGGCTCCATATGCCATAATAATTATATGAAGCTATGATTTATGTTTTTTTCATTTTGATCTGGGAAGCACAAATTTTTCATTTCATCCCTCAGCATCTTGTACAACATTTTTCATTCTTGTGCGCATTTTTCACTTGATAAATAACCTGCTACATAGGGCAGGAACAGTAGGTGGTACTTTTGATTATTTCAAACAATCATAGGGAGTGAAATCATATCATACAAATAAAAGGTATGTACTATAATGAAAAGAGAAAACTGATACGGATATGTTCGTTAGCCATTGGATGCCGGCAAATTCAGCTGGAAGAACGAAAGAAACCAAGCAGTACATAGCTCAAATTCCTACTTGGAGAGAAGCTGCAATCATTTCAAATTATAAATTAGGCATAGAACACATCGGTATATGTAGACAACAATTGAGACTTGGAACCTGCGCATCAACTTCTAACCAAGCAGAGCAGGCTGAAATCTGTCAACATGTCCAACCTGCAGTTTTTGAAAGAAAGAGCAGTAAGAATTCAGTGAAGAGGTGATGCAGCAAAGAGGGAGAATTGGAACGGCTGGAGACCTAAGCATCACCTATTGCTTCTGTGCTAGAGAATGGTTTGTGAAAATGAAAAGAGTGGAAAGGAGCAGCGGCAAGCTTGGGATTTTATAGGCCCGCATGAATATAAGGAGACACGATTAACCTCTCAATCAATCAATTGGCATGAATATGAATATGAAACTGACCTACCCAGAGCATCTATTGGCATTAATGGCCGATTAACCTCTCAATCAATCATCTTTCACGATTCAACTTCACGGTTGTTTGCCACCATGCCCAATCCCGTTGCGCAACTCGTGTCCGTGTAACCGAACAGATCAGGGAGGTGCTGTCCGTCGCATCGGTGGAAACCCAGCGCAGTCGCGATTGCAATCCGAACCCACACATCGGTTAGCACCCACGTCAGTCAACCATGGTGACGCGCCGCCACGCGAGGCTGTGAGCGAAACAGAGGGTCGCGAGCATCCAGTGTTTCTAGGGTTCTTCACTTTTGCGTTGGACGGGATCCTAGTACATGCCCAATAGGCTAGTAGGCCCAATTGAACCTCAGATGCCCAAAAAAACCACCAGAGCAGCGGCCCGAGATGGTTAGCGCTGTCACAAAGCCTGTATACGCGATTCAGATGCAATTAAGAGCAATTAGACAGCCAAGGAAGCCTATAAGTGAAGATCCAATGGATAGAAATACTAATGATCTGAGAGGGCAGGAAAAGTGCTCAGTTATAATGTATTTAAATAGATAGGCCCTTCACAGAGGGAAGCAGAGATTTGTAGAGGTGCCAGAGCTCGGTTTTTGAAATAGAGGTGAATAATATTTTGAGCGGTATACTTTCATTGTCAACATAACAACCAAGAGATGGCAATGTCTTCCATGCTACACACATTATAGGCAGTTCCCAAACAGAATGGTAAAGTTTATACTCCCCCTTCCACCAACAAGCATCAATCCATGGCTTGCTCGAAACAACGAGTGCCTCCAACTAACAAGAGTCCCAGGGGAGTTCTGTTTGCAATTATTTTGATTTAGTTTGCATAAAGCATGGGACTGGGCATCCCGGTGACCAGCCATTTATCTCGTGAGTGAGGAGCGGAGTCCACTCCTCTTGAGAATAACCCGCCTAATTAACATGGAAGATACGGACAGCCCTAGTTGATACATGGGCTATTCGAGCATACAAAACAGGATATTTATTTGAAGGTTTATAGTTTGGCACATACAAATTTACTTGGAACGGCATGTAGATACCGTATATAGGTAGGTATGGTGGACTCATTTGGAATAACTTTGGGGTTTATGGAGTTGGATGCACAAGAAGTATTCCCGCTTAGTACAGGTGAAGGCTAGCAAAATACTGGGAAGCGACCAGTTAGAGAGCGACAATAGTCATTAACATGCATTAAAATTAATCAACACCGAATACAAGCATGAGTAGGATATAATCCACCATGAACATAAATATCGTGAAGGCTATGTTGATTTTGTTTCAACTACATGCGTGAACATGTGCCAAGTCAAGTCACTTAAATCATTCAGAGGAGGACACCACCCTATCATACCACATCATAACCATTTTAATAGCATGTTGGAACGCAAGGTAAACCATTATAAATCATAGCTAATCAAGCATGGCATAAGAAACTATGATCTCTAGTAGTCATTGCAAACATGTTTATCCATAATGGGCTGAATCAGGAACGGTGAACTAATCATATTTACAAAAACAAGAAAGGTTGAGTTCATATCAGTTTTTCTCATCTTAGTCAGTCCATCATATATCATCATAATTGCCTTTCACTTGCACGACCGAATGATGTGAATAATAATAATAGTGCACGTGCATTGGACTAAGCTGGAATCTGCAAGCATTCAATAAACAGGAGAAGACCAGGCAATATGGGCTCTTTTGTCAGATCAACAATAATGCATATAAGAGCCACTTCAACAATTTAATTTATGGTCTTCTCCTATCGACCCCAAAGAAAAGAAAAGAAATAAAACTATTTACACGGGAAAGCTCCCAACAAGCAAAAGAAGAACATGAAATCTTTTTGGGTTTTCTTTTTAATTACTACTACAAGCATGGAAAGTAAACTAATTAAAAGCTACAACTAATTTTTTGGTTTTTCTTAAGGTAAATTAAACACACAAGAAGAAAGCATAAATAGGAAAATAAACTAGCATGGATGATACAATGAAAAAATATGAGCACCGACATCTAGCAATGAGTGAGTGAACATGAATGTAATGTCAGTGGGAAATACATACTCCCCCAAGCTTAGGCTTTTGGCCTAAGTTGGTCTATGGCCACGGCTGGCCTGGCTGATATCCGTAGTAGAAGTTGGGGTCGTACTGAGATGCAGTGGCTATCGCCTCCTAAGCTGTAGCGTGGCGACGAGCGGCCTCCACTCTCCTCTCGTACTCATCTGCCTCCTCTTTGGTAATAACATATCTTCCTTTTGCCTGATGATCAAAGAAGGCCGGAGCAGGGAGAGTAATATGGACAGCACGACGTCTGTCAAAGATTAGTCGATACTGGAGAGGTGATTCATTCCTCTCGACAAACTGGTGGTGAACCATAGAATTAAAGTCTGGGTAAGCAGGAGGTAATTCAATATCATCTTCGCATATGGCTACACCAAGAAAATTAGCTATGTGGGTTGCATAAATTGCACCAAAGAAATCTCCATTAAATCTATTAAGATGCAACCTACGTGCAACAATGGCTCCCAAATTATAAGATTTGTCTTCTAACACAGCACTCCTAAGAATACTGAGGTCAGGGACACACATGTGACATGCCTCATCTTTATCGTTAATGCATCTACCTATGAAGAGAGCAAAATAATGTATAGCAGGGAAGTGAATGCTCCCTATGGTAGCTTGTGTTATATCTCTAGATTCTCCCACAGTTATACTAGCAAGAAAATCTCTAAATTCAGATTTGTGAGGATCCCTTATACTACCCTATTGTGGAAGTTTGCAAGCAGTGGTAAAATCCTCTAAGTCCATAGTGTAAGAATTTTCATAAAGATCAAACAGGACAGTTGGAGAATTACGTGAAGATGAAAATTCAAACCTCCTCACAAAGGAACTAGTGAGATTGTGATACTGATTGCACTTCTCTTCTTCGAAGCTCACAAGATCAGCATTACGCAAATATGCGTTAAATTCTTCCTTAATTCCCGCTCGATCCATAAAGTTCTCAGAAGGCCATTCACAAGGACGCACTGGAGCGTCTCTTGGTGGCTCATCATCAGCATCGCGCATTGCAAGCCTGGGTCCTTGCTTCCTTGAAGAACCACCTTGGAACATTTTCCTAAGCATATTTCTTCCTCTGAAAAATTTCTGAAATTTTTAGTAACTTCAAAATAAAAGTAAACCAAACTCGATAATATTGATAGCAACTACTCATACAAGTGCCTAGAGCCTATATCATGCATCAAAACTATTTTTGACCATATAAATTTGACATTCAAGCTCAAGAACAGGGTCACCTAAGTAGCAAAAATTTGCAATGAATAAAGCACTAGAACAAAAACCAATTGGACCAATGGAGGAGTCACATACCAAAGAACAATCTCCCCAAGTAGTTTTGTGAGAGGTGCTTTGAGCAAGGAGATCGAAAATGGCAGCAAAACGAGCTTGGACTCGGGTTTGAGCTGGTTATTCGTGTTTGGGGGAGGAAGAAGAAGTGTATGGGTGAAAGGATAAGTGGAGGGGGGCCACCGTGGGCCCTGTAGGCAGGGGCACGCCCAGGGGGGTAGGGCACGCCCTCCACCCTCGTGGGCAGGTGGTTGACCTCCCCTGCTGTGTTCTCAGTGCCAAATATTCTGGAAAAAATCATATTTAAATTTCAGGGCATTTGGAGAACTTTTATTTTTGAGGTATTTTTATATTGCACGGATAATCAAATAACAGACGAAAAAATATTTATTTTTATTTTTCTTTTATTTAATATAAATAACAGAAAGGAAAAGGAGGGTGCAGAAGGTTGTGCCTTCTAGTTTCATCCATCTCATGATCATCCAAAGGAATCCACTAACAAGGTTGATCAAGTCTTGTTAACGAACTCATTCCGAATAACATGGAACCGGAGAAATTTCGAATAACACTATGTTACCTCAACGGGGATATGCACATCCCCAATAATAAGAATATCATATTTCTTCTTGACAATAGGAAGAGGAAATTCAAAACCTCCAAATATAATCGATAGAATCTTTCCAATAGAGTTGATACTATGAACTTGAGGTTGTTTTCTCGGAAAGTGTACCATATGCTCATTACCATTAACATGAAAAGTGACATTGCCTTTAGTGCAATCAATAATAGCCCTTGCAGTATTCAGAAAGGGTCTTCCAAGAATAATAGACATACTATCGTCCTCGGGAATACCAAGAATAACAAAGTCCGTTAAAATAGTAATGTTTGCAACTACAACAGGCACATCCTCACAAATACCGACAGCTATAGCAGTTGATTTATCAACCATTTGCAAAGATATTTCAGTAGGTGTCAACTTATTCAAATCAAGTATACGATATAAAGAGAGAGGCATAACACTAACACCGGCTCCAAGATCACATAAAGCAGTTTTAACATAGTTTCTTTTAATGGAGCATGGTATAGTGGGTACTCCTGGATCTCCAAGTTTCTTTGGTATTCCACCCTTAAAAGTATAATGAGCAAGCATGGTGGAAATTTCAGCTTCCGGTATCTTTCTTTTATTTGTAATTATATCTTTCATGTACTTAGCATAAGGATTGGTTTTGAGCATATCAGTTAATCGCATACGCAAAAAGATAGGTCTAATCATTTCAGCAAAGCGCTCAAAATCCTCATCATCCTTTTTCTTGGATGGTTTGGGAGGAAAAGGCATGGGTTTCTGAACCCAAGGCTCTCTTTCTTTACCATGTTTCCTAGCAACACAGTCTTTCTTATCATAACGTTGATTCTTTGATTGTGGGTTATCAAGATCAACAGCAGGTTCAATTTCTATATCATTATCATTACTAGGTTCAGCATCATCATGAACATTATTATTAACATTATCACTAGTTTCAGGTTCATTACTAGATTGTGTTTCAGCATCAGAAATAGAAATATCATTTGGATTCTCAGGTGTTTCAACAATAGGATCACTAGAAGCATGCAAAGTCCTATCATTTTTCTTTTTCTTTTTTTAGACGAACTAGGTGCATCTATATTATTTCTCTGAGAATCTTGCTCAATTCTTTTAGGATGGTCTTCAGGATACAAAGGTTCCTGAGTCATTCTACCACCTCTAGTCATAACTCTAACAGCACGATCATTATTCTTACTATTAAATTCATTGAGCAAATCATTTTGAGCTTTAAGCACTCGTTCTACTTGAGTGGTAACCATAGAAGCATGTTTACTAATAAGTTTAAGTTCACCTTTAACATTAGCCATATAATCACCCAAGTGTTCAAGCATATTTGAATTGTATTTCAATTGTATACCAAAATAAGCATTAAAATCTTCTTGCTTAGCCATAAATCTATCAAACTCATCTAAGCATGGGCTAGCAAACTTAGTAAATGGGATTTCAGCTTTATCATATCTATAGAGAGAACTTACCTTTACTACATGTGTTGGGTTATCAAGACCATGAGTTTCTTCAATAGGTAAAGGATTAAGATCATATGTTTCTTCAACAGGCGGTAAATTAAGACCATGTATTTCTTCAATAGGAGGTAAATTCTTAACATCTTCAGTTTTAATACCTTTTTCTTTCGTAGATTTCTTTGCCTCTTGCATATCTTCAGGACTGAGAAATAGAATACCCCTCTTCTTCGGAGTTGGTTTAAGAATAGGCTCAGGAACTGGCTCCAGAGGTGTCCAATTATTTTCATTTGTCAACATATTATTCAATAGAATTCCAGCTTCATCTGGTGTTCTTTTCCTGAAAACAGAACCAGCACAACTATCCAGGTAATCTCTGGAGGCATCGGTTAGTCCATTATAAAAGATATCAAGTATTTCATTTTTCTTAAGAGGATGATCAGGCAAAGCATTAAGTAATTGGAGAAGCCTCCCCCAAGCTTGTGGGAGACTCTCTTCTTCAATTTGCACAAAATTATATATATCCCTTAAAGCAGCTTGTTTCTTATGAGCAGAGAAATATTTAGCAGAGAAGTAATAAATCATATCCTGGGGACTACGCACACAACCAGGATCAAGACAATTAAACCATATCTTAGCATCACCCTTTAATGAGAACGGAAATATTTTAAGGATATAAAAGTAACAAGTTCTCTCATCTTTAGTGAATAGGGTGGCTATATCATTCAGTTTAGTAAGATGTGCCACAACAGTTTCAGATTCCTAACCATGAAAAGGATCAGATTCAACCAAAGTAATTATATCAAGATCAACAGAGAATTCATAATCCTTATCAGTAACACAGATAGGTGAAGTAGCAAAAGCAGGGTCAGGTTTCATTCTAGCATTTAGAGATTGCTTATTCCATTTAGCTAACAACCTTTTGAGTTCATATCTATCTTTGCAAGCTAAAATAGCTAAATAAGCTTCTTGATCAAAAACATAACCCTTAGGAATAACAAGTGATTCTTCATCATCACTTTCATCAGTATTATCAGATTCAATAGTTTCAATCTCTCTAGCCCTAGCAAGTTGTTCATCAAGAAAACCACCAAGTGGCATAGTAGTATCAAGCATAGAAGTAGTTTCATCATAAGTATCATGCATAGCAGAAGTGGCATCATCAATAACATGCGACATATCAGAACGAATAGCAGAAGCAGGTGTAGGTGTCGCAAGCTTACTCAAAACAGAAGGTGAATCAAGTCCAGAGCTAGATGGTAGTTCCTTACCTCCCCTCGTAGTTGAGGGATAGATCTTGGTTTTTGGATCTCTCAAGTTCTTCATAATGATAAGAAGATATATATCCCAAGTGACTCAAAGAATAGAGCTATGCTCCCCGGCAACGGCGCCAGAAAATAGTCTTGATAACCCACAAGTATAGGGGATCGCAACAGCTTTCGAGGGTAGAGTATTCAACCCAAATTTATTGATTCGACACAAGGGGGGCCAAAGAATATTCTCAAGTATTAGCAGCTGAGTTGTCAATTCAACCACACCTGGAAACTTAATATCTGCAGCAAAGTGTTTAGTAGCAAAGTAATATGATAGTAGTGGTAACGGTAGCAAAAGGTAACAATAGTAAAAGTAATGTTTTTGGTATTTTGTAGTGATGATAGCAATAGCAACGGAAAAGTAAATAAGCGAAGAACAATATATGAAAAGCTCGTAGGCAATGGATCGGTGATAGAGAATTATGCCGGATGCGGTTCATCATGTAACAGTCATAACCTAGGGTGACACAAAACTAGCTCCAGTTCATCAATGTAATGTAGGCATGTATTCCGAATATAGTCATACGTGCTTATGGAAAAAAGAACTTGCATGACATCTTTTGTCCTACCCTCCCGTGGCAGCGGGGTCCTTATGGAAACTAAGGGATATTAAGGCCTCCTTTTAATAGAGTACCGGAGCAAAGCATTAAATCATAGTGAAAACATGAACTCCTCAAACTACGGTCATCACCGGTAAGTATCCCGATTATTGTCACTTCGGGGTTAACGGATCATAACACATAATAGGTGACTATAGACTTGCAAGATAGGATCAATAACTCTCATATATTGATGAAAACATAATAGGTTCAGATCTGAAATCATGGCACTCGGGCCCTAATGACAAGCATTAAGCATAGCAAAGTCATAGCAACATCAATCTCAGAACATAGTGGATACTAGGGATCAAACCCTAACAAAACTAACTCGATTACATGATAAATCTCATCCAACCATCACCGTCCAGCAAGCCTACGATGGAATTACTCATGCACGGCGGTGAGCATCATGAAATTGGTGACGGAGGATGGTTGATGATGACGATGGCGATGGATTCCCCTCTCCGGAGCCCCGAACGGACTCCAGATCAGCCCTCCCGAGAGGTTTTAGGGCTTGGCGGCGACTCCGTATCGTAAAACGCGATGATTTCTTCTCTTTGATTTTTTTCTCCCCGAAACACAATATATAGAGTTGGAGTTGGAGTCGGAGAGGCACCAAGGGGCCCACGAGGTAGTGGGGCGCGCCCTAGGGGGGCAAGCGCGCCCCCACCCTCGTGGATAGGTGGTGGCCCCCCTGGCCTTCATCTTTTGCAGGTATTTTTTATATTTTTCAGAAAGTTGCTCCATGAAGTTTCATGTCATTCCGAGAATGTTTGTTTCTGCACATAAATAACACCATGGTAATTCTGCTGAAAACAACGTCAGTCCGGGTTAGTTCCATTCAAATCATGCAAGTTAGAGTCCAAAATAAGGGCAAAAGTGTTTGGAAAAGTATATACGACAGAGACATCAATCCCGATGGTTCTTATGCAGTTACCTGGCAAGTTTATTGCAGGTCCAGAACCAGACTACTGAGCAAATTATCAAAGGAAAAGGTGTACTGAATGGACCAGCCCCAGCTGTAATTTCGCATATAACACATGCTACAGCCTTAGTTGGGAGAGACCAACTGCTGGCATGCTGAAGCTGAATATTGATGGGTCATACAGTGAGAGTACATGAGTGGCAGGGGCAGGTATGATTCTCCGTGATGAGCATGGACGAATTGTTTTCTCTTCCTGCCGTTTTCTTAGTCGTTGCGGATCAGCACTTGAGGCGGAACTAAGTGCTTGTATGGAAGGCATGTCCCTTGCACTGGAGTGGAGTCAGCAGGATGTCCTTGTTGAAACAGATTCCATGGAGGTCGCTAAGATGATTAATAATCCATCTCGAGATAGCTCACAGCTGGGTCATCTAGTTGAGCACGTGAAGCATCTCATGAAGCAAGGGAGGCGTTTCGTTGTCAACAAAATCTTTCGGGAAATGAACCAAGCGAGCGATCTGCTTGCTCGTTTTGGTCATCTAGAGGAACGAACAACAGTTTGGTTAGGATCAGGGCCTGATGAAATATTAGACCTCATCCTACGGGATTGTAATGTGACTATTATTTAATCAATACAATCCCTTTACCCCGCAAAAAAGGACTCAGAAAAACAGAACCACCATGCAAGATTGTCACGTACGTATATGAAATAACAGAGAAAATGAACTAGAGTCCTGGGCTAACACAACACAAGTAAATCCTAACAGTCTGCCCGACATGAACGCCGGCTGGGTCTGCGTGCTCCACGAATCCAGCGACCTCGCGTGCAGGTAGTGCATCCCGTTCAGCTCCTCATACCCGTCGTCATCGACACCTCCGTTCGGCAGGCGCCTGACCTCCTCGTGCAGCGCGGTTTTAACCAATCCTTGACCATTCTCCAATGTCTCAAAGTGTACCGCCCACTTATGATCTTATTTGCACAATGGGCAAAGATCACAATTTGACCATCCGTGCTTGGTCAAATGGTTGGCTATGCCACATAGCTAACCACACAAAGGATTATATCGAGGAGCAATATATCAACGAGTGCAATTTGGGAGTCCGGCGACTTTGTCATGAGGTCACTAGCTCTTGAGTGGTCAAACTAAGTGTGATGTCTTAGATTGAATCTACTTTAGACTAAACTAGAGCTTCGATTCCTTCGTCGTCTTTGCCCTCGAAGTCGAAGTCCCTCTTGAAGTATCTATAAGTGGCTTTCGTTGGTTCGACTGCCCTCCACCTTGGTCTCCTAGTTTTGGACGACTCGAACTCCTCCTCGTTTGGTAGTCGTACGCCTTCCTTCTTGGGAGTTCATGGGACACTCGTTTGAAGTAGTTACCCGCAAGGATACGACCTCTCCGTGGAGCTTGGATCTGGGCCCACCCAGATGGCGTGTCTAGGGCTACAAGCGACACGATCTGGGGTAGAAGCCCACTTCCTGTCGACACAATGCTTCCACATAGTATGAGTCTATATAGGGAAAACACCCCTAAGATTAAAAGTAGAAAAATTAACATTGTGAACCCTTTAGCATCGAGCTTCCACATAATAGCATCACCCTCTTCACTTAACCGAAGGGAGGAGTTGTTGATAGTGTTCAACAATTAAACAGAGATGTTTGTAGGTTCCACGCGACAATAGGAGTATAGAACATATGAGGTCTCATTCCTTCTATTTCCTGCGTACAAGGTGGCTAGGGTTTAACCCTCTTCTCCAGCATGGCCCTTGTTCCCACCATCTTGGCACGGGGAGACGAAGGGGAACTCAGTTTCTCCGACCAATGTGTACTTTCCTTTTTTATAGATTTTTTGTTCACGTGTCTCAGCAGTGACGTTGGGCAGCGACAACATTGCAACAGTGGAATAAGTCCCTCCGATCTCCTCCCCGACCCGACAATGTTCGCCCCAAAATCGGCGATAGGCTTGTGAGGGTGTGGTCCCATGCATCTGGGCAGCTGGATCTATTGGGCGATGTGATGGTGCCGCCGGCGACGGACAAAGTATCAAACCTGATGTTGAATCTTGACAAGTGTTAAGTTGGTACGGGAGTGCCTTCTCTCTTTGTTAAGCCTCGGGCAGGGGCTCTTCCTTCCCGTTGGTTGTTTTGCAATAAATCTTTGCAACCTATTCACTAGGCGCGTCTCGGTCGACGTTCTTCAAGCGTGTGTTATGCCCTGCCTCTTGCCGCAGGTTTTTTGTTGTGGCTCATGTAGCCCATAATGGTGTGTGTTGTTTCTAGGATTTTGATTCGGTCTTTGCAACTGCTCCTTTCTAACTGCTCCTTTCTAACTACAATTTCTCTGACTAGGGGGCAGAAGGCGCCGCTCTGCAGCGGCTTCAATATTGTACTGGATCAACCATCTCCGTAGCCTAGCAATGTACTCCTCCGGCAGTGGACTCAAGAACCGAGCACGATGGTCAAGTCCGCCGCAATAGAATATGGAAGTGCTTCCAGTAAAAAGGCAATCTAATGGCGGCTGGTAACCTGGTACATTCATTCATTCATCCCATGACGAAAAAATCAAGCCCTCCTTGTTCACGGCCTAGCTTATCAGTCGTCACGATAGAGCAAGACACGAGATGGAAGTCTTGGTCTTGCAAGACTTTGTGGTCGCGCCACACATCTCATAGCTTGGTACGCACGGCTCCTGCATGGTGTCGCTACCAGGTTCACATCAAAAGATGGCAGGAAGCTGGGTGGCACGCTGGGCGCTGGACAGGTGAATGTAGCCTCTTTCGCACACTTTCTTTCCAGGATTTTGTACTCTTTTCTCTTTGGACCAAATGTCCAGATGGTTTACTTGATCGGGCTCTCCGGTCCATCTCCCACTATATAGCTGTTAACCGTCACCATTTCAAATAATAATAATAATAACTGCTTATTTCAAATAATAATAATAATAATTGTCAACCGTCGCATGATTCTCCCCGTGTCACTGGCTGTTACTTTTCTGTATCTTTGTTCCCTAGTTCTTCCAGTATTGTCACTCGTGACGGTAAAAACATGTCATCACTTGTGACGGTAGAAACATGTCATCACTCGTGACGGTTAGGGATGCAGAGCGGCGCCTTCCGCCCCCTAGTCAAAATAAATCTAGTTAGAGATTATCGCCTTACTCAGATTTAGCTCAGTTTGAACTAATCTTCAGCTGTTGCGAGACTTTGCGGGATGGTGCGCCAGGTATTCCAACCCAGCTGTTGCAATGTCCAGTTGATCTCGGACAGGACCAGAGGGCAAAAGATCGGCCCGCGAGAAATTTGTCAGTCAATTTTCTCCGGAAACACTGCATCCGAAACCATTGTGGAGGTGTTTGTTTCGTGCTACCGTAACGTAATCTGATTACAGCGTTAACAGGTCCCGCTAAATTGTGTTTGTTTTTATTGCTCTGTAATCCGTTAACATGGTATCAAATCCCAGCCTAATACAAAACCGATACGGCTGGAAATCTGCTATAACAGATTACGCTACAGCCATCTCCTCTCCGCACCAG
Organism: Triticum dicoccoides; assembly: GCF_002162155.2. Classification (NCBI taxonomy): domain Eukaryota; kingdom Viridiplantae; phylum Streptophyta; class Magnoliopsida; order Poales; family Poaceae; genus Triticum; species Triticum dicoccoides. The sequence continues at coordinate 545,708,607 of NC_041390.1, forward strand.
ATGCGATCGCACGAGCTATGCAGCCTCCTTCCTCGTTCCTCACGCGCGGCAAGGAAGCTTTGCCGGCGCTCTTTGTTTCCTCTCTGGCACCACGCCGTCATGGCCGGAACTTGGTCGGAGGAGCAGATCGACGGCGAGGCGGTCGGAGCGTCCAACGACTTCTCGACCATCGGCCAGCCTTGCGTCGAACTGGAGGTCCTGTACGTGCCTGTAGCGCCGGTCATGGTCTTGTCCAGCCGACGGCGGCTCGTCGCTCCTCAGCGTGCCTGCGGCGCCTCATCTCCTCCTTCAGCCTTGACGACAGGTCGCCGCTCGCCCGTGCCGGCGACGGCAGCGGCCGCGGTGGCGCTCACTCACGCTCTTACCGTCCGGGCCCTTGTACTCCGCCGCCATATCCAGCGGTGGCCCGCCACTGCCATCTCGGCCTGCCTTCCATGTTCACTGCCATAAATTCTTGAGCAATCCCGGTATTGATTGACGTTACAGTAGGTAGCCAAACAAATTGCATGTTTTGTCCATTCCGTTTACATTACCACCGTAAACTCATTACGTTTACGTTTGCGTTACCAATCCGGAACCAAACACCTCCTGTGCTTTATCAAAGTAAGTAGATATTGTTTCATACTTTCCACAACGACCACGTAGCAGCCGCATGCGCAACATCAGCACTTTCGTGCACGGGCTAGCAGCATTCTCAAAAGTGGGTCCGCTTTTCAAACCAATATAAGGCCCAATTCCATTCCACAATTCAGTGGCAATCACGCAGTAGAAAAATAAGTGACTACACATTTCAATTTCACTACAGTAAACAGATACCAAGTCCCTAAAAAATACATATGGGTTCAGAAACATTTTTTTTTCATTACGGGTGCCTCGTTCATTGATTAAAAAGAAGACATACAAGACTTTTTCAGATATAAAAGAATGACGAAAGATTAGAACTAAGGTCATTGCTCCCATGTCATAATTCTCCTAGTAAGTGTTTTGCGTAGCAATGAACCAAAGGTTTGCCTCCTGCTTGATGGCTTGCGGGTGAATTGTGGGTGCATAAGATTTGTTGCGAAAGACCCGTAGATTTCTTTCAATACAGATGCCCCAATCAATGAGCATGGTGATAGAGGACATCGCTCTTCTATTTACCTTCATTTCGTTTGACATGTTGGCTCACCAATCCTTTATAGATCACTTCGTCGCCCACCTTTACATGTCAATGCTCTCAAGGTTTAACCAATCCTTGGCTATTCTCGAATGTCTCAAAGTGTACCGCCCACTTATGATCTTACTCGCACAACGGGCAAAGGCCACAATTTGGCCATCCCCGCTTGGTCAAACGGTCGGCTATGCCGAATAGCTAACCACACAAAGGATTATATCGGGGAGCAATATATCAACAAGTGCAATTTGGGGGGTCCGACGACTCTGTCATGAGGTCACTAGCTCTTGAGGTGTTCAAACTAGGCGTGATGTCTTAGATTGAATCTACTTTAGGTTAAACTAGAGCTTCAATTCCTCCGTCTTCTTTGCCCTTGAAGTCGAAGTCCCCCCCCCCTCCTCATCCTATTCTTGAAGCATTTATAAGTGGCCTTGGTTGGTTTGACTGCCCTCCACCTTGGTCTCCTAGTTTTGGACGACTCGAACTCCTCCTCGTTTGGTAGTCGGACGCCTTCCTTCTTGGGAGTCCATGGGACACCCGTTTGAAGTAGTTACCCGTGAGGTCTCTTAGTTTTGGACGACTTGAACTCCTCCTCGTTTGGTAGTCGGATGCCTTCCTTCTTGGGAGTCCATGGGACACCCGTTTGAAGTAGTTACCCGCGAGGATACGACCTCTCCGCGGAGCTTGGGTCTAGGCCCGCCCAGATGGCCTGTCTAGGGCTACAAGCGACACGATCTGGGGTAGAAGCCCACTTCCTGTCGACACAACACTTCCACATAGTATGAATCTATATGGGGAAAACACCCTTGAAATTAAAAGTAGAAGAACTAACTCCGTGAACCCCTTTAGCATCAAAAATCCACATAATAGCACCCCATCTTCACTTAACCGAAGGGAGGGGATGCTGATAGTGTTCAACAATTAAACAAAAATGTTTGTAGGTTCCACGCGACAACAAGAGTTTAGAACATATGAGGTCTCGTTCCTTCTATTTCCTGCGTACAAGGTGGCTAGGGTTTAACCCTCTTCTCCAGCATGGCCCTTGTTCCCACCATCTTGGCTCGGGGAGACGAAGGGGAACTCAGTTTCTCCGACCAATGTGTACTTTCCTTTTTTATAGATTTTTTGTTCACGTGTCTCAGCAGTGACCACTAGTGCAGAACCGGGCAATAGCACCGTTTCGTAAGGCCCTTTAGTGCCGGTTTGGTAACCGGCGCTAAAGTGTAGGCACTAAAGCCCCCCCTTTAATATCGGTTCAGCACGAACCGGTGCTAAAGGGCAACCACGTGGCACGAGCCAGCTTCGGGGGCAGGAAGCCCTTTAGTACCGGTTGGTGTCACCAACCGGTATTAAAAGGTTGGGGGGTTTTGGTTTATGATTTCTTTTTCATTTAATTTTGTGTTTTCCATTTAATTCTTTTTCGTTTGCTGGTATTTTACAATACTACATATTGTACACGTTATGCATATATATAAATAGAATTTCTAGAAGAACCGATCATAATATATATATATATCATCGAATGTCTCACAACCACCATTAATTAATTCACACATGTATATATATATACACACACACACGCACACACAATTTCTCCTAATTGGTGCCTTCGAAGCCAGTGGCATTAGCCTAATTGGTGCCTTCGGAGCACGATAACAATTGGAAGTGGTTCATGGGGGCGGTAGCGGGTAATAGTATTCTCCTTTGGGATCTATGACCTGGTCGAGCAAAAATCCCGCTATTTTCTCTTGAATTGCTTGTATGCGCTCCGTTGGTAGGAGCTGCTCCCGCACCTCTTTGAACTGTTAAGAAGGAGATCAATATGCATGTGTATTAGTTGTGTGACTAGATATCGATAATGGTGTAAAAATTGTGAATAGTGATCTGACAAACGTACCCACTCCTGTCTTTGAGATTTGCTCCTTTCGGACGCCATCATGCGAATGTTCTCGCAAACGTAGTATGCACACAGATTATTCCCCGGCGCCTGCTTCAGGGCCTTTACGAGAATGGAATTTGATCAGATAATAATTAATCAAGCATGATAATTAAAGAGACGGCAGCTAGCTAGTACTACTTAATTACTTACCTGGGGTCGATACCATTTCAGATCTTGTTTCCATGGGCCTAGAGTGGCTCTGATGAACTTTTCCCAAGCCCTGCCCGCCGACAAAGAAAATGAATAAATGGGTTATTAAATAGTTGTTATCAGGAAATGACGAACTAATTAAATAGGCCGAGATATAGTTAATAATGATTGAAATTTCCTGTTGACTATCCCTTTCACGATGGTGTAGTCACTTGCTTTCTTAAATAGTGAGTCTAGTACTTCAACTGTTTCTTCATCAACTTTAATGATTAACAAAATCCAGTGAAATCTGCATGCACACACGTTTGCATGTCTTAATTAAGCGGGCATATGTAAGCAAAAACATGTAGCTAGCTAGTAGGCAAAAACAGAATTTGTAGTACAAGACAGTGTGACTCACTCGAAGTTGTAAGGAAGTAGTATATCTTTATTGTATTTGAGGCGCTTGAAGAACTGTAGCATGCTTTCCTCTACACTTTTTTTGTGATATGGATCTAATTTCCATGTGTATTCATTAATGGTATTTGGGTCAATGAACCCAATGCCATAGCGCCCACCTTTTTTCATTTCATAAATCTTCATCCTGCATAATACCACAGAAAAGAATATAGTGAGGATAATTACAGGTAATGATTGATCAAAATGATCACTACAGCTAGCTTGAGACTTAAATTACAGAAAGAAATCACTTACAGACAATAGCAACTGACGATAGATTTGTCGAGTGCGTCTTGATTGTATAGCTGAAACAGTTCTGAATACTCAATGGCCAGAGCTTTCTCATGGTAGTAATGCTCCTCCTTGACATTCACCATGAGGGACTCTTGATTGGAAATCTTGGTAATGTCCATGTACCATCGATGCAATTCATACATTCTCGTTGGGAGGTTCTTGATCTCGTCTGGCTCGACCAAAGGTTGGCCCCGGACATATTTCTGTTTTATTTCCTCCTCTCTAGTCGGAGACATGGGTTTGATATCGAGGAGTTGTCCAACAGTGATCCCGATCGCTTATGCCTGCGCAATATGCTCCTCGGTTATTACCACATCGCCCACCCCGGGAACGTTAATGGTTTGCCCACAATAATATTGGGCGCGCCTACTCTCATGTGTTGTTCGCACACCAAGCGAGGGGATTGATTTCACCGCCTGTTCTCCCAGCTAGGGAACGGTTTTACCGCTCCTTTTGCCAGCTGATTTGCTCGAGCTCGAGCTTGCCTCTTTCTGTAGACATGCTCGATTTAACTTCTTGATGTGGCGCTCATAGTCTGTGTCAACAGGCTTGGGAGCTGGTGCTCTAGCCATACGAATGAAGTGGCCAATCTTTTCCACAGGCACTTTCTCCCTTGGCGGCAATGGCAGTTTCAGAGCAAAATGGGCATCCACCTTGGCCTTCGATATGGCTACATTTTCCTCCTCGGACTTGTCGTAAGGCCTCTGCGGAAGAGGCGCGAGGCTTGGACCATATTGAAATCGCTTGCCTCCGCCTGTACCTCCAGTACTACCTCGACTTGTACCGCTACGCACCATAGCTGAGGCGGATCTCTTCCGTGATTGCTGAGGCGGCGTAGACGGCTGATGTTGCTGAGTTGGAGGAGGAGGAGTGGCCTGAAGCTGTGCCGTACTTGGAGGAGGAGTGGCCTGATGCTTTCCGGACTTGGAGGAGGAGGAGTGGCCTGAAGCTGTGCCGGACTTGGAGGAGGAGTGGCCTGACGCGTTGGTGGACTTGGAGGAGCGGGAGTCTGCTGACTCGGTGGCGGACTTCGACGAGGAGTCAGATGACGCGGTGTCGGTGGCCTTCAAAAGATGATGCAATCCTTTCTCCATAGGATGATACGATGGTTGGCCTCTCCCAGTGTGTGCTCATCGTCACCTCCAGGAATGTCAAGCTCTAGCCCCGAATATTGGTCCACCACCTCATCAACCAAGACACGAGCATAGCCCTCTGGAATCGGGTTGCAATGGAAGGTTGCCTTAGGGGGATTTGTAAAAGCAAGGGCGTCCGCCACCTTCATGGATATGTTCTTCATTTTGAATGTAGCTCGCAATTAGTGTTCTCCATGATGTCATCCACTGGGTAGCTATCCAGCAATGCATCGCCCGGGGCGGAACCCACACTGCTTCTCGGCATGGATGGGACAGTGCTATCCAATGGTGGATCATCCGCTAGCTGCTGCAGCTGCTGAGACCCCCTTTGCTGGCTAAGTGAGTCGATCTGCTCCTGCTGCCGCTAGAATTTGACCGCCAAGTCCGCGTGCGCTGATACTAGGCCTTGAAGGCGTTCATAGTCTAGCTTCCTCTGCTCCTCCATCTTCCTCTTCTTCTCCTCCGCAATCTTCTTTCTCGCACGGGTTCTGTAGTTGGCGTTCCAGTCCGAAAACCCCTCATACCACGGCATAGCGCCCATGCCTCGTGTTCTTCCCGAGTGTTCAGGATTTCCCAGGGCACGCGTAAGCTCGTCGTTCTCTTTGTTGGGCTCGAACACCCCCGATCGAGCCTCTTCTATTGCAACAAGTAGCTTATCTTCGGTTCCGTCTAGACATGCCTTCTTCGAAACTTTGCCTGTCTTCGGGTCCAACTCCCCCCCATGCGCATAGAACCAAGTCCTGCACCTGTGGGGCCAGCTCAATGTTTCTGGAGTGACACCTGCATCCAGCATCTCTTTCTCAGACTTATCCCACTTAGGCATGAAGGAAATATGCCCTAGAGGCAATAATAATGTTATTATTTTATTTCCTTATATCATGATAAATGTTTATTATTCATGCTAGAATTGTATTATCCGGAAACATAATACTTGTGTGAATACATAGACAAACCAAACGTCACTAGTATGCCTCTACTTGACTAGCTCATTAATCAAAGATGGTTATGTTTCCTAACCATAGACATGTGTTGTCATTTGATTAATGGGATCACATTATTAGGAGAATGATGTGATTGACATGACCCATTCCATTAGCTTAGCACCCGATTGTTTAGTATGTTGCTATTGCTTTCTTCATGACTTATACATGTTCCTATGACTATGAGATTATGCAACTCCCGTTTGCCGGAGGAACACTTTGTGTGCTACCAAACGTCAGAACATAACTGGGTGATTATAAAGGAGCTCTATAGGTGTCTCCAAAGGTACATGTTGGGTTGGCGTATTTTGAGATTAGGATTTGTCACTCCGATTGTCGGAGAGGTATCTCTGGGCCCTCTCGATAATGCACATCACATAAGCCTTGCAAGCATTGCAACTAATGAGTTAGTTGCAAGATGATGTATTACGAAACGAGTAAAGAGACTTGCCGATAACGAGATTGAACTAGGTATTGAGATACCGACGATCGAATCTCGGGCAAGTAAAATACCGATGACAAAGGGAACAACGTATGTTGTTATGCGGTCTGACCGATAAAGATCTTCATAGAATATGTAGGAGCCAATATGGGCATCCAGGTTCCGCTATTGGTTATTGACCGGAGACGTGTCTCGGTCATGTCTACATTGTTCTCGAACCCGTAGGGTCCGCATGCTTAAGGTTTTGATGACAGTTATATTATGAGTTTATGAGTTTTGATGTACCGAAGTTAGTTCGGAGTCCCAGATGTGATCACGGAAATAACGAGGAGTCTCGAAATGGTCGAGACATAAAGATCGATATATTAGACGGCTATATTCGGACACCGGAAGTGTTCCGGGTGATTTCGGAGAAAACCGAAGAGCCGGAGGGTTACCGGAACCCTACCGAGAGAAATAATGGGCCATATGGGCCTTAGTGGAGAGAGAGAGGGGCAGCCAGGGTGGGCCGCGCGCCTCCTCCCCCCTGGTCCGAATTGGACTAGGAGAGGGGGGGCGGTGCCCCCCTTTCCTTCTGACTCCTCCTGGCGCGCCAATAGGGGCCGGCCGGCCTCCTCCCCTTGCTCCTTTATATACGGGGGCAGGGGGCACCCCTAGACACACAAGTTGATCCACGTGATCGTATTCTTACCCGTGTGCGGTGCCCCCTTCCACCATAATCCTCGATAATATTGTAGCGGTGCTTAGGCGAAGCCCTGCGACGGTAGTACATCAAGATCGTCACCACGCCATCATGCTGTCGGAACTCTACCCCGACACTTTGCTGGATCGGAATCCAGGGATCGTCATCGAGCTGAACGTGTGCTAAAACTCGGAGGTGCTGTAGTTTTGGTGCTTGATCGGTCGGGCCGTGAAGACGTACGACTACATCAACCGCGTTGTGCTAACGCTTCCGCTGTCGGTCTACAAGGGTACATAGATCACACTCTCCCCTCTCGTTGCTATGCATCACCAGGATCTTGTGTGTGCGTAGGAAAATTTTGAAATTACTACGTTCCCCAACAGTGGCATCCGAGCCTAGGTTTTATGTGTTGATGTTATATGCACGAGTAGAACACAAGTGAGTTGTGGGCGATATAATACATACTGCTTACCAGCATGTCATACTTTGGTTCGGCGGTATTGTTGGACGAAGCGGCCCGGACCGACATTACGCGTACGCTTATGCGAGACCGGTTCTCCCGACGTGCTTTGCACAAAGGTGGCTAGCGGGTGACAGTTTCTCCAACTTTAGTTGAACTGAGTGTGGCTACGCCCGGTCCTTGCGAAGGTTAAAACAGCACCAACTTGACAAACTATCATTGTGGTTTTGATGCGTAGGTAAGATTGGTTCTTGCTTAAGCCCGTAGCAGCCACGTAAAACTTGCAACAACAAAGTAGAGGACGTCTAACTTGTTTTTGCAGGGCATGTTGTGATGTGATATGGTCAAGACATGATGCTAAATTTTATTATATGAGATGATCATGTTTTGTAACCAAGTTATCGGCAACTAGCAGGAGCCATATGGTTGTCGCTTTATTGTATGCAATGCAATTGCGCTGTAATGCTTTACTTTATCACTAAGAGGTAGCAATAGTCATGGAAGCATAAGATTGGCGAGACGACAACGATGCTACGATGGTGATCAAGGTGTCGCGCCGGTGATGATGGTGATCACAACGGTGCTTCGAAGATGGAGATCACAAGCACAAGATGATGATGGCCATATCATATCACTTATATTGATTGCATGTGATGTTTATCTTTTATGCATCTTATCTTGCTTTGATTGACGGTAGCATTTTAAGATGATCTCTCACTAATTATCAAGAAGTGTTCTCCCTGAGTATGCACCGTTGCGAAAGTTCTTCGTGCTGAGACACCACGTGATGATCGGGTGTGATAGGCTCTACGTTCAAATACAACGGGTGCAAAACAGTTGCACACGCAGAATACTCAGGTTATACTTGACGAGCCAAGCATATACAGATATGGCCTCGGAACACGGAGACCGAAAGGTCGAGCGTGAATCATATAGTAGATATGATCAACATAGCGATGTTCACCAATGAAACTACTCCATCTCACGTGATCGGACATGGTTTAGTTGATTTGGATCACGTAATCACTTAGAGGATTAGAGGGATGTCTATCTAAGTGGGAGTTCCTTAGTAATATGATTAATTGAACCTAAATTTATCATGAACTTAGTACCTGATAGTATCTTGCTTGTTTATGTTTGATTGTAGATAGATGGCCCGTGCTGTTGTTCCGTTGAATTTTAATGCATTCCTTGAGAAAGCAAAGTTGAAAGATGATGGTAGCAATTACACGGACTGGGTCCGTAACTTGAGGATTATCCTCATTGCTGCACAGAAGAATTACGTCCTGGAAGCACCGCTGGGTGTCAGGCCTGCTGCTGGAGCAACACCAGATGTTATGAACGTCTGGCAGAGCAAAGCTGATGACTACTCGATAGTTCAATGTGCCATGCTTTACGGCTTAGAATCGGGACTTCAACGATGTTTTGAACGTCATGGAGCATATGAGATGTTCCAGGAGTTGAAGTTAATATTTCAAGCAAATGACCGGATTGAGAGATATGAAGTCTCCAATAAGTTCTATAGCTGCAAGATGGAGGAGAACAGTTCTGTCAGTGAGCATATACTCAAACTGTCTGGGTATAATAATCACTTGATTCAATTGGGAGTTAATCTTCCAGATGATTGCGTCATTGACAGAATTCTCCAATCACTGCCACCAAGCTACAAGAGCTTCGTGATGAACTATAATATGCAAGGGATGAATAAGACTATTCCCGAGCTCTTCGCAATGCTGAAAGTTGCGGAGGTAGAAATCAAGAAGGAGCATCAAGTGTTGATGGTCAATAAGACCACTAGTTTCAAGAAAAAGGGCAAAGGGAAGAAGAAGGGGAACTTCAAAAAGAACAGCAAGCAAGTTGCTACTCAAGAGAAGAAACCCAAACCAGAACCTAAGCCTGAAACTGAGTGCTTCTACTGCAAGAAGACTGGTCACTGGAAGCGGAACTGCCCCAAGTATTTGGCGGATAAGAAGGATGGCAAGGTGAACAAAGGTATATGTGATATACATGTTATTGATGTGTACCTTACTAATTCTCGCAGTAGCACCTGGGTATTTGATACTGGTTTTGTTGCTAACATTTGCAACTCGAAACAGGGACTACAGATTAAGCGAAGATTGGCTAGGGACGAGGTGACGATGCGCGTAGGAAATGGTTCCAAAGTCGATGTGATCGCGGTCGGCACGCTACCTCTACATCTACCTTCGGGATTGGTATTAGACCTAAATAATTGTTATTTGGTGCCAGCGTTAAGCATGAACATTATATCTGGATCTTGTTTGATGCGAGACGGTTATTCATTTAAATCAGAGAATAATGGTTGTTCTATTTATATGATTAATATCTTTTATGGTCATGCACCCTTAAAGCGTGGTCAATTCTTATTAAATCTCGATAGTAGTGACACACATATTCATAATGTTGAAACCAAAAGATGCAGAGTTGATAATGATAGTGCAACTTATTTGTGGCACTGCCGTTTGGGTCATATCGGTGTAAAGCGCATGAAGAAACTCCATACTGATGGGCTTTTGGAACCACTTGATTATGAATCACTTGGTACTTGCGAACCGTGCCTTATGGGTAAGATGACAAAAACACCATTCTCCGGTACTATGGAGAGAGCAACAGATTTGTTGGAAATCATACATACAGATGTATGTGGTCCGATGAATGTTGAGGCTCGTGGCGGATATTGTTATTTTCTCACCTTCACAGATGACTTAAGCAGATATGGGTATATCTACTTAATGAAACATAAGTCTGAAACATTTGAAAAGTTCAAAGAATTTCAGAGTGAAGTTGAAAATCATCGTAACAAGAAAATAAAATTCCTGCGATCTGATTGTGGAGGAGAATATTTGAGTTACGAGTTTGGTGTACATTTGAAACAATGCGGAATAGTTTTGCAACTCACGCCACCCGGAACACCACAGCGTAATGGTGTGTCCGAACGTCGTAATCGTACTTTACTAGATATGGTGCGATCTATGATGTCTCTTACTGATTTACCGCTATCGTTTTGGGGTTATGCTCTAGAGACGGCCGCATTCACGCTAAATAGGGCACCATCAAAATCCGTTGAGACGACGCCTTATGAACTATGGTTTGGCAAGAAACCAAAGTTATCATTTCAAAAAGTTTGGGGTTGCGATGCTTATGTGAAAAAGCTTCAACCTGATAAGCTCGAACCCAAATCGGAGAAATGTGTCTTCATAGGATATCCAAAGGAAACTATTGGATACACCTTCTATCACAAATCCGAAGGAAAAACTTTTGTTGCTAAATTCGGAAACTTTCTAGAGAAGGAGTTTCTCTCGAAAGAAGTGAGTGGGAGGAAAGTAGAACTTGATGAGGTAACTGTACCTGCTCCATTATTGGAAAGTAGTACATCACAGAAACCAGTTTCTATGACACCGACACCAATTAGTGAGGAAGCTAATGATGATGATCATGAAGCTTCAGAACAAGATACTACTGAACCTCGTAGATCAACCAGAGTAAGATCCGCACCAGAGTGGTACAGTAATCCTGTTCTGGAAGTCATGCTACTAGATCATGATGAACCTACGAACTATGGAGAAGCGATTATGAGCCCAGATTCCGCAAAATGGCTTGAAGCCATGAAATCTGAGATGGGATCCATGTATGAGAACAAAGTATGGACTTTGGTTGACTTGCCCAATGATCGGCAAGCAATTGAGAATAAATGGATCTTTAAGAAGAAGACTGACGCTGACGGTAATGTTACTGTCTACAAAGCTCGACTTGTCGCAAAAGGTTTTCGACAAGTTCAAGGGATTGACTATGATGAGACCTTCTCATCCGTAGCGATGCTTAAGTCTGTCCAAATCATGTTAGCAATTGCCGCATTTTATGATTATGAAATTTGGCAGATGGATGTCAAAACTGCATTCCTGAATGGATTTCTGCAAGAAGAGTTGTATATGATGCAACTGGAAGGTTTTGTCGATCCAAAGGGACCTAACAAAGTGTGCAAGCTCCAGCGATCCATTTATGGACTGGTGCAAGCCTCTCGGAGTTGGAATAAATGCTTTGATAGTGTGATCAAAGCATTTGGTTTTGTACAGACTTTTAGAGAAGCATGTATTTACAAGAAAGTGAGTGGGAGCTCTGTAGCATTTCTGATATTATATGTAGATGACATATTACGAATCGGAAATGATATAGAATTTCTAGATAGCATAAAGGGATACTTGAATAAGAGTTTTTCAATGAAAGACCTCGGTGAAGCTGCTTACATATTGGGCATTAAGATCTATAGAGACAGATCAAGACGCTTAATTGGACTTTCACAAAGCACATACCTTGACAAAGTTTTGGAAAAGTTCAAAATGGATCAAGCAAAGAAAGGATTCTTGCCTGTGTTACAAGGTGTGAAACTCAATGCCCGACCAATGCAGAAGATAGAGAGAAAATGAAAGATGTTCCCTATGCTTCAGCCATAGGCTCTATCATGTATGCAATGTTGTGTACCAGACCTGATGTGTGTCTTGCTATAAGTCTAGCAGGCAGGTACCAAAGTAATCCAGGAGTGGATCACTGGACAGCGGTCAAGAACATCCTGAAATACCTGAAAAGGACTAAGGATATGTTTCTCATATATGGAGGTAACAAAGAGCTCATCGTAAATGGTTACGTTGATGCAAGCTTTGACACTGATCCGGACGATTCTAAATCGCAAACCGGATATGTGTTTACATTAAACGGTGGAGCTGTCAGTTGGTGCAGTTCTAAACAAAGCGTTGTGGCGGGATCTACATGTGAAGCGGAGTACATAGCTGCTTCGGAAGCAGCAAACGAAGGAGTCTGGATGAAGGAGTTCATATCCGATCTAGGAGTCATACCTAGTGCATCGGGTCCAATGAAAATCTTTTGTGACAATACTGGTGCAATTGCCTTGGCAAAGGAATCCAGATTTCACAAGAGAACCAAGCACATCAAGAGATGCTTCAATTCCATCCGGGATCTAGTCCAGGTGGGAGACATAGAGATTTGCAAGATACATACGGATCTGAATGTAGCAGACCCGTTGACTAAGCCTCTTCCACGAGCAAAACATGATCAACACCAAAGCTCCATGGGTGTTAGAATCATTACTGTGTAATCTAGATTATTGACTCTAGTGCAAGTGGGAGACTGAAGGAAATATGCCCTAGAGGCAATAATAATGTTATTATTTTATTTCCTTATATCATGATAAATGTTTATTATTCATGCTAGAATTGTATTATCCGGAAACATAATACTTGTGTGAATACATAGACAAACCAAACGTCACTAGTATGCCTCTACTTGACTAGCTCATTAATCAAAGATGGTTATGTTTCCTAACCATAGACATGTGTTGTCATTTGATTAACGGGATCACATTATTAGGAGAATGATGTGATTGACATGACCCATTCCATTAGCTTAGCACCCGATCGTTTAGTATGTTGCTATTGCTTTCTTCATGACTTATACATGTTCCTATGACTATGAGATTATGCAACTCCCGTTTGCCGGAGGAACACTTTGTGTGCTACCAAACGTCAGAACGTAACTGGGTGATTATAAAGGAGCTCTATAGGTGTCTCCAAAGGTACATGTTGGGTTGGCGTATTTTGAGATTAGGATTTGTCACTCCGATTGTCGGAGAGGTATCTCTGGGCCCTCTCGGTAATGCACATCACATAAGCCTTGCAAGCATTGCAACTAATTAGTTAGTTGCGAGATGATGTATTACGAAACGAGTAAAGAGACTTGACGGTAACGAGATTGAACTAGGTATTGAGATACCGACGATCGAATCTCGGGCAAGTAAAATACCGATGACAAAGGGAACAACGTATGTTGTTATGCGGTCTGACCGATAAAGATCTTCGTAGAATATGTAGGAGCCAATATGAGCATCCAGGTTCCGCTATTGGTTATTGACCGGAGACGTGTCTCTGTCATGTCTACATTGTTCTCGAACCCGTAGGGTCCGCACGCTTAAGGTTTCGATGACAGTTATATTATGAGTTTATGAGTTTTGATGTACCGAAGTTAGTTCGGAGTCCCGGATGTGATCACGGACATAACGAGGAGTCTCGAAATGGTCGAGACATAAAGATTGATATATTGGACGGCTATATTCGGACACCGGAAGTGTTCCGGGTGATTTCGGAGAAAACCGGAGAGCCGGAGGGTTACCGGAACCCTACCGGGAGAAGTAATGGGCCATATGGGCCTTAGTGGAGAGAGAGAGAGAGGGGCAGCCAGGGTGGGCCGCGCGCCTCCTCCTCCCTGGTCCGAATTGGACTAGGAGAGGGGGGGGCGCCCCCCTTTCCTTCTCCCTCCCCACTTCCTTCCCCCTCCTAGTAGGAGTCCTACTCCTACTAGGAGGAGGACTCCTCCTGGCGCGCCAATAGGGGCCGGCCGGCCTCCTCCCCTTGCTCCTTTATATACGGGGGCAGGGGGCACCCCTAGACACACAAGTTGATCCACGTGATCATATTCTTAGCCGTGTGCGGTGCCCCCTTCCACCATAATCCTCGATAATATTGTAGCGGTGCTTAGGCGAAGCCCTGCGATGGTAGTACATCAAGATCGTCACCGCGTCGTCGTGCTGACGGAACTCTTCCCCGACACTTTGCTGGATCGGAGTCCGGGGATCATCATCGAGCTGAACGCGTGCTAAAACTCGGAGGTGCCGTAGTTTCGGTGCTTGATCGGTCGGGCCGTGAAGACGTACGACTACATCAACCGCGTTGTGCTAACGCTTCCGCTGTCGGTCTACAAGGGTACGTAGATCAAACTCTCCCCTCTTGTTGCTATGCATCACCATGATCTTGCGTGTGCGTAGGAAAATTTTGAAACTACTACGTTCCCCAACAAGGCATTCCCACCGCATAGCCACCTGGCCCCAGCTTATGGAACTTATCCTTTTTTGCGGCATTGGCCTTGTTTATTGTCGACCGTTCCTTAGATAATTCCGAATCCTTGAATTTCACGAAATTGTCCCAATGAGCACTTTGCTTCTCCAGTGTTCCCTCGAATACTGGAGTCTTCCTTCCTCCCTTGACGTACTTGGCCCATTCACGAATCTTGTGGTTCTTGAATGCAACCACCATCTTCCTAAGAGCAGCGTCCTTGAATTTCTCCACATCTGCATCTGTGAAATGATCTGGTAGGGTGAAATGTTCCATGAGAGTTTCCCAAAGCAGAAGTTTTTGTCTCTCGTCAACAAAAGTAACTCCTGGATGTGGCTTTGCTGGCTCTCTCCATTCTTGAAGGGATATCGGGAGTTGGTCCTTCACAAGAACTCCGCACTGATGAATGAACTTGTCCGTAATCTTCTTAGGCGCTAATGGTTCGCCATTAGATTTGATGGCCTCGATATTGTACTTTACGCCCTCCTTCAACTTTTTGTTCGGGCCTCGTTTCCTGTTGCCTGAAGATTTGCTTGATCCGGATGGCTGAAAGAAGAAAGATCGATTCGTTAATATATCTGCAAGTCATTTAAAACATGTGATGATCACCAGATGCCTGCTTATATAAATATATATACCTCGCCGGTCTTTGTTGTTTCAAGATCAACATTTTCTTCGTCATGTTCATAGTTCATGACTTCATCAATTCGGTCGTCGCTATCGAATATCATATCACCCTCCCCGGTGTTGTTTAGATATTCGGAGCCGTCATAATCTTCTTCATTCTGATCATCATCTGGCCCGCGAGGATTGTGTATGATATTGAACAGGGCCTCTTCTCCCTCTCTGCCGTTATTGTCCGCCATAGGTTTTGTTTAACTAATCCAAAAGAAATATATTCAAATTACAATGCATGGATGCAATCAATTAATAAGGAAAAACTGAATCAATCATAGTACATAATAAGCATCATCGAATATAATCTCGAATACGTCGTCTCGAATAATAGATATAATCTCGAATACATCGTCTCGAATAATAGATATAATCTCGAATACATCGTCTCGAATAATAGATATAATATCGAATACATCACTAGCTAGCTAGCTAGCAAGCTAATAAAGATCGAATACTACAGAGTAATCTAGGCCACTCGCGGTTCCTGAGGTGCGGGCGGTGGACACCCAAAGAGAAGGAACCATCACTGGATCATAGCTCGGGTGATCTCCCAAAAGAACCTGCCAGGTATCGAAGAACCTGACGTCCATAGCAGCCATGTAGCGATGGACGTGCTCGTCCTCCTCCCTGACACGGCGACGTACCACCTCCGGCGGGGCCGGCTCCCTCCGCACCGAAAGTGGCCCACGCGAACGCCACCAAAGGAGATGAGGGTCGACGACGGGACCCGGGGCCGGGTTCCTCACCAAGCGTCGCGCCCCTGAAGGTAGCACCTCCCAGTGCCAACCCGACGGAGCCCAGTCCCGGACATGGGTCCTCTGAAGCAGGACGTCGTCGCGAACGGGTCGACGGCGAGGATGCGGGCCGGGCATTGTCGACAACAAATACTATATGCCGCAAAAGTAAAGTAACATTTTTTAAATGATGGATTGTGATTTCATATATGCAAATTCTAAATTTTATAACTAAAAATATAAGAAACTAAAAAAACATCGATCATTGTCTAACAATTTGAAATTAATCTAATTCATCTAGCTAAAACTAACATTTCTAAAATTTCTAACATTTCTATATAACTAACATTTCTATAACATTTGTATAAAAACAGAAAAAACCTTTAACATTATATATATTATAACTAACATTTCTATATACTATTTGACATTAATCTAATCTAATTAATTAATTCATCTAAAACTTTGTATGAAAAACAGAAAAACTAAAAAAACTAAAAACTAAAAACAAAAAAATTGTGTGTGTGTGCGCGTGTAGTGTGTGTGTGTGTGTGTGCATGTAGTGTGTGTGCGCGCGCGCGCGTGTGTGCGCTACGGCCGCTGTCGGCGCGCGGTGGCTTTGATCGATTGGAGGGAGGAGAGGGGCCGGGGGAGGGGCTCACAGCTTGTGCGGGCGAGGTCGAGGCGACGGCGACGGCGACGATGAGGCGAGGTCGCGATCCAAGGCGACGGTGGCGAGGCGAGGGGGCGGCGACGGGGGCGTCGCAGAGTCGACGGGGACAATGCGATGAGGACGCGGGCGTCGCGGAGTCGACGGGGATGGCGCGATAGGGGCGGCGACGGCGCGGGACGGGGCGGCGGTAGAGAGAAGTGAGATGAGAAACTGAAATTTTTCGAAGTGTTTCTTATATAGAACCCACCTTTAGTACCGGTTGGTAGTACCGGTTGGAGCCACCAACCGGTACTAAAGGTCCGTTTTGGCCAGGCGAAGCGGCAGGAACCGCACCCCCTTTAGTACCGGGTCGTGGCACCAACCGGTACTAAAGGCCCCCCCTTTAGTACCGGTTGGAGCCATGACCCGGTACTAAAGGGTGTGTGCTGCCAGGCGAGGGGCGCAGAAGTTTAGTCACACCTCGCTAGCCGAGGGGCACTCGCACCTGCTTATAAGCCCCGCCGTCGCTGCTGTCTCGAGCTCCTCTCTTAAGCAGGCCTTCTGGGCCTACCTCTTCTGCGATGCCCTGTTGGGCCTACTAGGCTAGTGGGTCTGCATCCTGACCCAACTAGAATTTGGGTTTCTAGTCGTATGCAGGACGCTGTGGCCCAGTAGGTGGGCTTTTTTTTTCTTTTTTTTTTCTTTATTTATTTTTGTTTTATTTATTTTAGAGTTGTTTTTTGTTGTATTTAGAGTTTGTTTGTGAATATTTTTGCTTTAGGTACAAAAAATTACAAACATTCTGTTAGTACCGGTAGTTTACAAATTTGAATAGTTTAAATTTTGAATTATTTGAAATTTGTGTGAATCACTAGTTTGTGAATAACTTAACTTTGAAAATAGATTTTTCAGTGATTATTTTTTCTTATGTTTAATATTAGTGTGTTTTATCATTATATTTAATTTGGTAATGCTTAGGTTATTTAAAAAATGAAATGCCTTTGTAACGGATGAGTTTTCGTCCGAAACCCTGATACTTCGAAAGAGATTGTCCATTTTGTACACGAAGTGCATCCAGTTTTTGCGGTAACCCTCTCTACTTTTTTGCACATGCTATGTGGGTGAAATTATGATGCCATGCCAACTTTCAACCTTTTCTGAGTTCATTTGAAAGGCTTTTCAATTTCAGGGTCATTTAGCTGGAAAAAATCAGTAAATGCATGAAAGAACTTGCTTGGACATAAAATTTCTTCGCGTTTCAAATGCCAAAACACATAACTAGCTACCCTAACTATTACAGAGATTCCCTCCTGGGTGTTAAACACAGAAGAAAGTGATGATAGTGAAGCCGATCACATCCCAGATCTTTGGGTGTAAAACTTTTTCTTCGCGTGTGTCTTGTTGCGCCGTAGCCATGAAAAATCTTCATCATTTAACTGGATGCTCGGGTCAATATTCACTGTAACTGGAGCAATTTCATCAAACTTTTCATAATCTCCTGACATGTCTGTCTTGTCATCCACTCCCACGATGTTTCTCTTCCCAGAAAGAACTATGTGCCGCTTTGGCTCATCGTACGATGCATTCGCTTCCTTATCTTTTCTTTTTCTCGGCTTGGTAGACATGTCCTTCATATAGAAAACCTATGCCACATCATTGGCTAGGACGAATGGTTCGTCTGCATACGCAAGATTGTTGAGATCCACTGTTATCATTCCGTACTGCGGATCTTCCGTTACCCCGCCTCGTGTCATATTGACCCATTTGCACCGAAACAAAGGGACCTTCAAACCATGTCGATAGTCAAGTTCCCATATGTCCTGTATATAACCATAATATGTTTCCTTTCCCGTCTTGGTTTCTGCATCAAAGCGGAAACCACTGTTTTTGTTGGTGCTCTTCTTATCTTGGGCGATCGTGTAAAATGTATTACCATTTATCTCGTAACCTTTGAAAGTCATTATATTCGAAGATGGTAACTGGGACAGCAAGTACAGGTCATCTTCAATAGAGGCGTCATGCATGGTATGTGTCTGCAACCAGCTGGCGAAACTCCTGGTTTGTTCACGTGTAATCCAGTCATCAGACCGCTCCGGGTGTTTGGAGCGTAGCAAATTCTTATGTTCATCCATATACGGAGCCACCAAGGCGGAATTCTGTAGAACTGTGTAGTGTGCTTCAGTGAGAGAACGTCCGTCCATACATATTATTTGTTCCCCTCCTAGCGTGCCTTTTCCATCCAGTCTGCCCTTATGCCGCGATTCAGGAACACCAATCGGCTTAAGGTCAGGAATAAAGTCAATACAAAACTCAATGACCTCCTCATTTTCATGGCCCTTGGAGATGCTTCCTTCTGGCCTAGCATGGTTATGAACATATTTCTTTAAGACTCCCATGAACCTCTCAAAGGGGAACATATTGTGTAGAAATACAGGACCCAAAACGTTAATCTCTTCACATAGGTGAACTAGGACGTGCGTCATGATGTTGAAGAAGGATGGTGGGAACACCAACTCGAAACTGACAAGACATTTCACCAAATCATTCTCTAACCTTGGTATGATTTCTGGATCGATTACCTTCTGAGAGATTGCACTGAGGAATGCACGTAGCTTCACAATGGCTAATCGAACGTTTTCCGGTAGAAGCCCCCTCAATGCAACCGGAAGCAGTTGCGTCATAATCAAGTGGCAGTCATGAGACTTTAAATTCTGGAACTTTTTCTCTGCCATGCTTATTATTCCCTTTATATTCGACGAGAAGCCAGACGGTACCTTAATACTGAGCAGGAATTCAAAGAAGATTTCCTTCTCTTCTTTGGTAAGAGCGTAGCTTGCATGTGTTGGGGAACGTAGTATTTCAAAAAAATTCCTACGCACACGCAAGATCATGGTGATGCATAGCAACGAGAGGGGAGAGTGTTGTCTATGTGCCCTCGTAGACCGAAGCGGAAGCGTTGACGCAACATAGAGGAAGTAGTCGTACGTCTTCCCGGTCCAACCGATCCAAGCACCGTTACTCCGGCACCTCCGAGTTCTTGACACACGTACAGCTCGATGACGCACCCCGGGCTCCGATCCAGCAAAGCTTCAGGGAGGAGTTTTGTCAGCACGACAGCGTGGTGACGATCTTGATGTTTAACCGTCACAGGGCTTCACCTAAGCACCGCTACAATATGATCGAGGTGTAATATCGTGGACGGGGGCACCACACACGGCTAAGGAACGATCACGAAGATCAACTTGTGTGTCATGGGGTGCCCCCTGCCCCTGTATATAAAGGAGCAAGGGGGGAGGGGCGGCCGGCCTAGGAGTGGGCGCGCCAAGGGGAGTCCTACTCCCACCGGGAGTAGCACTCCCTCCTTCCTTGTTGGAGTAGGAGAAGGGGAAAGAGGGGGAGAGGAAGAAGGAAAAGGGGGCTGCGCCCCTTGTCCAATTCGGACCAGAGGGGGGGCGCAGGCCTCCTTCCTTTTGGCCTCTCTCCTCTATTCCCGTATGGCCCAATAAGGCCCATATACTCCCCGGCGAATTCCCGTAACTCTCCGGTACTTCGAAAAATACCCGAATCACTCGGAACCTTTCCGAAGTCCGAATATAGTCGTCCAATATATCGATCTTTACGTCTCGACCATTTCGAGACTCCTTGTCATGTCCCCGATCACATCCGGGACTCCGAACTCCTTCGGTACATCAAAACTCATAAACTCATTATATAACTGTCATCGAAACCTTAAGCGTGCGGACCCTACAGTTCGAGAACAATGTAGACATGACCGAGACACGTCTCCGGTCAATAACCAATAGCGGAACCTGGATGCTCATATTGGCTCCTACATATTCTACGAAGATCTTTATCGGTCAGACCGCATAACAACATACGTTGTTCCCTTTGTCATCGGTATGTTACTTGCCCGAGATTCGATCGTCGGTATCTCAATACCTAGTTCAATCTCGTTACCGGCAAGTCTTTTTACTCGTTCCGTAATACATCATCTCGCAACTAACTCATTAGTTGCAATGCTTGCAAGGCTTATGTGATGTGCATTACCGAGAGGGCCCAGAGATACCTCTCCGACAATCGGAGTGACAAATCCTAATCTCGAAATACGCCAACCCAACATGTACCTTTTGGAGACACTTGTAGAGCACCTTTATAATCACCTAGTTATGTTGTGACGTTTCGTAGCACACAAAGTGTTCCTCCGGCACACGGGAGTTGCATAATCTCATAGTCATAGGAACATGTATAAGTCATGAAGAAAGCAATAACAACATACTAAACGATCGGGTGCTAAGCTAATGAAATGGGTCATGTCAATCAGATCATTCACCTAATGATGTGATCCCGTTAATCAAATAACAACTCTTTGTCAATGGTTAGGAAACATAACCATCTTTGATTAACGAGCTAGTCAAGTAGAGGCATACTAGTGACACTCTGTTTGTCTATGTATTCACACATGTATTATGTTTTCGGTTAATACAATTCTAGCATGAATAATAAACATTTATCATGATATAAGGAAATAAATAATAACTTTATTATTGTCTCTAGGGCATATTTTCTTCAGTCTCCCACTTGCACTAGAGTCAATAATCTAGATCACATCACCATGTGATTAACATCGATAGTTCACATCATCATGTGATTAACACCCATAGTTCACATCGCCATGTGACCAACACCCAAAGGGTTTACTAGATTCAGTAATCTAGTTCACATCACTATGTGATTAACACCCAAAGAGTGCTAAGGTGTGATCATGTTTTGCTTGTGAGAGAATCTTAGTCAACAGGTCTGCCACATTCAGATCCACATGTATTTTGCAAATTTCTATGTCAACAATGCTCTGCATGGATCTACTCTAACTAAATGCTCCCACTTTCAATATGTATCTAGACCGAGACTTAGAGTCATCTAGATTAGTGTCAAAACTTGCATCGGCGTAACCCTTTACGACGAACCTTTTTCACTTCCATAATCGAGAAACATATCCTTATTCCACTAAGGACAATTTTTGACCGCTGTCCAGTGATCTACTCCTAGATCACTATTGTACTCCCTTGCCAAACTCAGTGGTAGGGTATACAATAGATCTGGTACACAGCATGGCATACTTTATAGAACGTATGACCAAGTCATAGGGAATGACATTCATTCTCTTTCTATCTTCTGCCGTGGTCGGGCTTTGAGTCTTACTCAATTTCACACCTTGTAACACAGGCAAGAAACTCTTTCTTTGACTGTTCTATTTTGAACTACTTCAAAATCTTGTCAAGGTATGTATTTATTGAAAAAACTTATCAAGCGTCTTGATCTATCTCTATAGATCTTGATGCTCAATATGTAAGCAACTTCACCGAGGTCTTTCTTTGAAAAACTCCTTTCAAACACTCCTTTATGCTTTGCAGAATAATTCTACATTATTTCCGATCAACAATATGTCATTCACATATACTTATCAGAAATGATGTAGTGCTCCCACTCACTTTCTTGTAAATACAGGCTTCACCGCAAGTCTGTATAAAACTATATGCTTTGATCAACTTATCAAAGCGTATATTCCAACTCCGAGATGCTTACACCAGTCCATAGATGGATCGCTGGAGTTTGCACATTTTGTTAACACCTTTAGGATTGACAAAAACTTTTGGTTGCATCATATACAACTCTTCTTTAAGAAATCCATTAAGGATTGCAGTTTTGTTATCCATTTGCCAGATTTCATAAAATGCGGCAATTTCTAACATGATTCGGACAGATTTAAGCATAGATACGAGTGAGAAACTCTCATCGTAGTCAACACCTTGAACTTGTCGAAACCTTTTTGCGACAATTCTAGCTTTGTAGATAGTAACACTACTATCAGCGTTCGTCTTCCTCTTGAAGATCCATTTATTTTCTATGGCTTGCCGATCATCGGGCAAGTCAACCAAAGTCCATACTTTGTTCTCATACATGGATCCCATCTCAGATTTCATGGCCTCAAGCCATTTTGCGAAATCTGGGCTCATCATCGCTTCCTCATAGTTCGTAGGTTCGTCATGGTCTAGTAACATAACTTCCAGAACAAGATTACCGTACCATTCTGGTATGGATCTCTCTCTGGTTTACCTACGAGATTCGGTAGTAACTTGATCTGAAGTTACATGATCATCATCATTAGCTTCCTCACTAATTGGTGTAGTAGTCAGAGGAACAAATTTCTGTGATGAACTATTTTCCAATAAGGGAGAAGGTACAATTACCTTATCAAGTTTTGTACTTTCCTCCCACTCACTTCTTTCGAGAGAAACTCCTTCTCTAGAAAGGATCCATTCTTAGCAACGAATGTCTTGCCTTCGGATCTGTGATAGAAGGTGTACCCAACTGTCTCCTTTGGGTATCCTATGAAGACATATTTCTCCGATTTGAGTTTGAGCTTATCGAGATGAAACTTTTTTACATAAGCATCGCAACTCCAAACTTTAAGAAACGACAGCTTAGGTTTCTTGCCAAACCATACTTCATACAGTGTCGTCTCAACGGATTTAGATGGTGCCCTATTTAACGTGAATGCAACTGTCTCTAATGCATAACCCCAAAACGATAGTGGTAGATCGGTAAAAGACATCATAGATCGCACTATATCTAATAAAGTACGGTTATGACGTTTGGACACACCATTACACTATGGTGTTCCAGGTGGCGTGAGTAGTGAAACTATTTCACATTGTTTTAATTAAAGGCCAAACTCGTAACTCAAATATTTGTCTCCGCGATCAGATCATAGAAACCTTATTTTTCTTGTTACGATGATTTTCCACTTCACTCTGAAATTCTTTGAACTTTTCAAATGTTTCAGACTTATGTTTCATCAAGTAGATATACTCATATCTTCTCAAACCATCTGTGAAGATCAGAAAATAATGATACTTGTCACGAGGCTCAATATTCATCGGACCACATACATCAGTATGTATGATTTCCAACAAATCTGTTGCTCGCTCCATTGTTCCGAAGAACAGAGTCTTAGTCATCTTGCCCATGAGGCATGGTTCGCAAGCATCAACTGATTCATAATCAAGTGATTCTAAAAGCCAATCAGCATGGAGTTTCTTCATGCGCTTTACACCAATATGACCTAAACGGTAGTGCCACAAATAAGTTGCACTATCATTATTAACTTTGCATCTTTTGGTTTCAATATTATGATTATGTGTATCACTACGATCGAGATACTATTTTCATTGGGTGTGGAACCATATAAGGTTTTATTCATGTGAACAGAACAACAATTTATTCTCTTACTTAAATGAATAACCGTATTACAATAAACATGATCAAATCATATTCATGCTCAACGCAAACACCAAATAACACTTATTTAGGTTCAACACTAATCCCGAAATTATAGGGAGTGTGCAATGATGATCATATCAATCTTGGAACCACTTCCAACACACATCGTCACTTCACCCTTAACTAGTCTCTGTTTATTCTGCAACTCCCGTTTCGAGTTACTAATCTTAGCAACTGAACTAGTATCAAATACTGAGGGGTTGCTATAAACACTAGTAAAGTACACATCAATAACATGTATATCAAATATACTTATGTTCACTTTGCCATCCTTCTTATCCGCCAATCACTTGGGGTAGTTCCGCTTCCAGTGACCAGTCCCTTTCCAGTAGAAGCACTTAGTCTTAGGCTTAGGACCAGACTTGGGCTTCTTCACTTGAGCAGCAACTTGCTTGTTGTTCTTCTTGAAGTTCCCCTTCTTCCCTCTGCCCTTTTCTTGAAACTAGTGGTCTTGTCTACCATCAACACTTGAAGTTTTTGTCGATTTCTACCTTCGTCAATTTCAGCATTACGAAGAGCTTGGGAATCATTTCCGTTATCCCTTGCATATTATAGTTCATCACGAAGTTCTACTAACTTGGTGATGGTGACTAGAGAATTCTGTCAATCACTATCTTATCTGGAAGATTAACTCCCACTTGATTCAAGCGATTGTAGTACCCAGACAATCTGAGCACATGCTCACTAGTTGAGCGATTCTCTTCCATCTTTTAGCTATAGAACTTGTTGGAGACTTCATATCTCTCAACTCGTGTATTTGCTTGAAATATTAACTTCAACTCCTGGAACATCTCATATGGTCCATGACGTTCAAAACGTCTTTGAAGTCCCGATTCTAAGCTATTAAGCATGGTGCACTAAACTATCAAGTAGTCATCATATTGAGCTAGCCAAACGTTCATAACGTCTGCATCTGCTCCTGCAATAGGTCTGTCACCTAGCGGTGCATCAAGGACATAATTCTTCTATGCAGCAATGAGGATAAACCTTAGATCACGGATCCAATCCGCATCATTGCTACTAACATTTTTCAACACAATTTTCTCTAGGAACATATCAAAAATAAAACAAGGGAGCTAAACGCGAGCTATTGATCTACAACATAGATATGCTAATACTACCAGGACTAAGTTCATGATAAATTAAAGTTCAATTAATCATATTACTTAAGAACTCCCACTTAGACAGACATCCCTCTAATCCTCTAAGTGATCACGTGATCCAAATCAACTAAACCATGCCCGATCATCACGTGAGATGGAGTAGTTTCATTGGTGAACATCACTATGTTGATCATATCTACTATATGATTCACGCTCGACCTTTCGGTCTACGTGTTCCGAGGCCATATCTGTATATGCTTGGCTCGTCTAGTATAACCTGAGTATTCCGCGTGTGCAACTGTTTTGCACCCGTTGTATTTGAACGTAGAGCCTATCACACCCGATCATCACGTGGTGTCTCAGCACGAAGAACTTTCGCAACGGTGCATACTCAGGGAGAACACTTCTTGATAATTTAGTGAGAGATCACCTTATAATGCTACCGTCAATCAAAGCAAGATAAGATGCATAAAAGATAAACATCACATGCAATCAATATAAGTGATATGATATGGCCATCATCATCTTGTGCCTGTGATCTCCATCTCCGAAGCACCGTCATGATCACAATTGTCACCGGCGCGACACCTTGATCTCCATCGTAGCATCGTTGTCATCTCGCCAATCTTATGCTACCACGACTATCGCTACCGCTAAACCCGGGCATGGGCAGCCCGGCCCGACGACCCGGCCCGAGCCCGGCCCGAAAAACCCGGGCCGGGCCGGGCCGGGCTTGACACTCGGGCCGGGCTCGGGCTTTGTTTTGCAGCCCGAAAGGTAGTTCGGGCCGGGCTCGGGCTTCTCTTTTTCTCTTTTTCGGGCCGGGCTTTCGGGCTTCGGGCCGGGCTTGCACGTACACGTACTAAAAAACACCGTTCGGGCCGGGCTTTCGGGCTTCGGGCTTGAGTTCGGGCCGGGCTCGGGCTTGAAATCAGGGAGTATTTCGGGCTTCGGGCCGGGCTCGGGCTTGAGAAATGAAGGTCGGGCTTTTACAAGCCCGGCCCAAAACCCGGCCCGGCCCGACGTTTGCCCAGGTTTGGCTACCGCTTAGTGATAAAGTAACGCATTACAGCGCGATTGCATTGCATACAATAAAGCGACAACCATATGGCTCCTGCCAGTTGCCGATAACTCGGTTACAAAACATGATCATCTCATACAATAAAATTTAGCATCATGTCTTGCCATATCACATCACAACATGCCCTGCAAAAACAAGTTAGACGTCCTCTACTTTGTTGTTGCAAGTTTTACGTGGCTGCTACGGGCTTAAGCAAGAACCAATCTTACCTACGCATCAAAACCACAACGATAGTTTGCCAAGTTGGTACTGTTTTAACCTTCGCAAGGACCGGGCGTAGCCACACTCGGTTCAACTAAAGTTGGAGAAACGGTCACCCGCAAGCCACCTATGTGCAAAGCACGTCGGGAGAACCGTTCTCGCGTAAGCGTACGCGTAATGTCGGTCCGGGCCGCTTCATCCAACAATACCGCCGAACCAAAGTATGACATTGCTGGTAAGCAGTATGACTTATATCGCCCACAACTCACTTGTGTTCTACTCGTGCATATAACATCAAACCATAAAAACCTAGGCTCGGATGCCACTGTTGGGGAACATAGTAATTTCAAAAAATTTCCTACGCACACGCAAGATCATGGTGATGCATAGCAACGAGAGGGGAGAGTGTTGTCTACGTACCCTCGTAGACCGAAGCGGAAGCGTTGATGCAACATAGAGGAAGTAGTCGTACGTCTTCCCGGTCCAACCGATCCAAGCACCGTTACTCCGTCACCTCCGAGTTCTTGACACGCGTACAGCTCGATGGCGCACCCCGGGCTCCGATCCAGCAAAGCTTCGGGGAGGAGTTTCGTCAGCACGACGGCGTGGTGACGATCTTGATGTTTAACCGTCGCAGGGCTTCGCCTAAGCACCGCTACAATATGATCGAGGTGTAATATCGTCGAGGGGGGCACCGCACACGGCTAAGGTACGATCACGAAGGTCAACTTGTGTGTCATGGGGTGCCCCCTGCCCCCGTATATAAAGGAGCAAGGGGGAGGGGCGGCCGGCCTAGGAGTGGGCGCGCCAAGGGGAGTCCTACTCCCACCGGGAGTAGGACACCCCCCTTCCTTGTTGGAGTAGGAGAAGGGGAAAGAGGGGGAGAGGAAGAAGGAAAAGGGGGCTGCGCCCCTTGTCCAATTCGGACCAGAGGGGGGGCGCAGGCCTCCTTCCTTTTGGCCTCTCTCCTCTATTCCCGTATGGCCCAATAAGGCCCATATACTCCCCGGCGAATTCCCGTAACTCTCCGGTACTTCGAAAAATACCCGAATCACTCGGAACCTTTCCGAAGTCCGAATATAGTCGTCCAATATATCGATCTTTACGTCTCGATCATTTCGAGACTCCTCGTCACGTCCCCGATCTCATCCGGGACTTCGAACTCCTTCGGTACATCAAAACTCATAAACTCATTATATAACTGTCATCGAAACCTTAAGCGTGCGGACCCTACGGTTCGAGAACAATGTAGACATGACCGAGACACGTCTCCGGTCAATAACCAATAGCGGAACCTAGATGCTCATATTGGCTCCTACATATTCTATGAAGATCTTTATCGGTCAGACCGCATAACAACATACGTTGTTCCCTTTGTCATCGGTATGTTACTTGCCCGAGATTCGATCGTCGGTATCTCAATACCTAGTTCAATCTCGTTACCGGAAAGTCTCTTTACTCGTTCCGTAATACATCATCTCGCAACTAACTCATTAGTTGCAATGCTTGCAAGGCTTATGTGATGTGCATTACCGAGAGGGCCCAGAGATACCTCTCCGACAATCGGAGTGACAAATCCTAATCTCGAAATACGCCAACCCAACATGTACCTTTTGGAGACACCTGTAGAGCACCTTTATAATCACCCAGTTACGTTGTGACGTTTGGTAGCACACAAAGTGTTCCTCCGGCACACGGGAGTTGCATAATCTCATAGTCATAGGAACATGTATAAGTCATGAAGAAAGCAATAGCAACATACTAAACAATCGGGTGCTAAGCTAATAAAATGGGTCATGTCAATCAGATCATTCACTTAATGATGTGATCCTGTTAATCAAATAACAACTCTTTGTCAATGGTTAGGAAACATAACCATCTTTGATTAACGAGCTAGTCAAGTAGAGGCATGTAGTGACACTCTGTTTGTCTATGTATTCACACATGTATTATGTTTCCGGTTAATACAATTCTAGCATGAATAATAAACATTTATCATGATATAAGGAAATAAATAATAACTTTATTATTGCCTCTAGGGCATATTTCCTTCAGCATGACCCTGATGTATGCCGTTTTTCCGTGCATACGTTGCTGGTCCTCCCGTGCCTCAGGTGTATCTTTTATCTTCCCATACACGCCCAAGAAGCCAAGCAGGGTCACACAAAGATTCTTCGTCACGTGCATCACATCGATTGTGGAGCGGACCTCTAGGTCTTTCCAATAGGGCAGGTCCCAAAATATAGATTTCTTCTTCCACATGGGTGCGAGTCCGTCAGCGTCATTTGGAACAGGTTGTCCACCAGGACCCTTTCCAAAGACCACCTTCAAATCCTTGACCATATCATGTACATCAGCATCAGTACGGTGGCGAGGCTTCGTTCGGTGATCCACCTCACCTTTGAAATGCTTGCCTTTCTTTCTTACGGGATGCCTGCTCAGAAGAAATCGACGATGTCCCAGGTACACATTTTTCTTACAATTAGCCAAATATATACTGTCGGTATCGTCCAAACAGTGCATGCATGCGCGGTATCCCTTGTTTGTCTGTCCTGAAAGGTTACTGAGAGCAGGCCAATCATTAATGGTCACGAACAGCAACGCCTTTAGGTCAAATTCTTCCCCCATGTGCTCATCCCACGCACGTACACATGTTCCATTCCACAGTTGTAAGAGTTCTTCAACTAATGGCCTTAGGTACACATCAATGTTGTTGCCGGGTTGCTTAGGGCTTGGATGAGCACTGGCATCATAATGAATTTCCGCTTCATGCACAACCAAAGAGGAAGGTTATACAAACATAGAGTCACGGGCCAGGTGCTATGGTTGCTGCTCTGCTTTCCAAAAGGATTAATGCCATCTGCGCTTAGACCAAACCATATGTTCCTTGCGTCATCTGCAAACTCCTTCCCGTACTTTCTTTCAATTTTTCTCCACTGCGACCCATCAGCGGGTACTCTCAACTTTCCGTCTTTCTTACGGTCTTCTCTGTGCCATCGCATCGCCTTGGCATGCTCTTTGTTTTGGAACAAACGTTTCAACCGTGGTATTATAGGAGCATACCACATCACCTTGGCAGGAATCTTCTTCCTGGGGCGCTCGCCCTCGACATCACCAGGGTCATCACGGCTGATCTTATAGCACAATGCACCGCATATTGGGCAAGCGTTCAAATCCTCGTACTCACCGCTATAGAGGATGCAATCATTAGGGCATGCATGTATCTTCTGCACCTCTAACCCTAGAGGGCAGACAACCTTGTTTGCTTCGTACGTACTCTCGGGCAATTCGTTGTCCTTTGGAAGCATATTCTTTATAATTACCAGCAACTTCCCAAATCCCTTGTCAGATACACCATTCTCTGCCTTCCATTGTAGCAATTCCAGTGTGGTGCCCAGCTTTTTCTTGTCACCTACGCAATTCGGGTACAACAATTTTTTGTGATCCTCTAACATGCGCTGCAACTTCTTATTCTCCAAATCACTTGCGCAGTTTCTCTTTGCATGGGCAATGGCCCGACCTATATCATCAACGCGCTCATCCGATGCCTCTTCTTCATCTTCTTCCCGCATTGCCGGCTCAGCTTCTTCCCGCATTATCGGCTCAGCTTCTTCCCTCATTGTTATATCATCGTATTCAAGGAACCCATGGCCAGGATAGCTGTCATCGCCCTCTTCTTCTTCATTGTCTTCCATCATAACCCCTCTTTCTCCATGCTTGGTCCAAACATTATAGTGGGGCATGAAACCGGACTCAAACAGGTGGACGTGAATGGTTCTTGACGTAGAGTAATTGTGACCATTCTTACAGCCAGCACATGGACAAGGCATAAAACCATCCGCCCGCTTGTTTGCCTCAGCCGCAAGCAGAAAAGTACGCACGCCATTAATGAACTCGAGAGAGCATCGGTCATCGTACATCCATTGTCGGCTCATCTTCAATACACAACACCGAAAACACCAAATTAATACAATACATAAAGTTCATACATAAAGTTCATACATAAAGATCATACAACACTTAAATGCAACAAACAAATAACTCTCTAGCTAAAGAATTTAAATGCAACAACAAATGTGATCAAGATCGCAACTAAGGTAACAATTGATCCAACATCATAATGATACCAAGCCTCACTATGAATGGCATATTTTCTAATCTTTCTAATCTTCAAGCGCATTTTCTCCATCTTAATCTTGTGATCATCGACGACATCGGCAACATGCAACTCTAATTCCATCTTCTCCCCCTCAATTCTTTTCAATTTTTCCTTCAAATCCTCGTTTTCTCTTTCAACTAAATTTAACCTCTCCACAATAGGGTCGGTTGGAATTTACAGTTCAACTACCTCCTACATACAAATATCTATGTCAACTTGATGGGCATAATTTGTCATAAACATGAAATGTAATGAATAGTTTTAAAAGAGAATATACCACATCCGAATCATAACCCGGACGAGGGCCGACGGGGACGGATATCAAAACCATGGCACTATGTATAACAAACAACGTATGGGTAAGATAATTATACGAGTAACTATATCCAAATCACACAAACATCAATTTTTTATATAAAACTTCATGAACAAGAGGCTCACCACAAGGTGGTGCCGGCGAGGGGACGTTGCGAGCGATCGACAGTGGTTACGACGGATATTTAGAAGGTACTAAGTAAACCACACCTACATATGCAAAACTAAGTGTTATTTTTTACCTCAAATTGCATATAAGTCAAATACTAGCACATATATATAATTCCTCCCTAATTACTAAACTCAAAAATCAATCACTATATAAAGCATTGCACGAGCTAAGCTAGCAATGAGAGATGAAAGGACAAAGTTGCTAACCTTTGTGATCATTTGAATGGATGGGGGCCTTCAAATCTTGACAAATTTTGGGCAAAATGTGTGATGAGCTTGAGAGGAAGAGGGAAAAGAACAGAGAGGAGAGGGGAAAGGGGAAGAACAGAGCGAGCTCGGGTGGACGAAGGGTCTATGTAGGACGACCTTTAGTACCGGTTCGTGATACGACCAGGGTACTAAAGGTGATGGAGGGGCCCCGGACTGACAACATCCTGCCACCACTCACTTTAGTACCGGTTCGTGGCACGAACCGGTGCTAAAGGTTCGCCACAAACCGGTACTAATGAGAGTGGCTGGCTAGCCGTTGGAACCGACACTAATGCACACATTAGTGCCGGCTTGAATTCAAACCGGCACTAATGTGCTTCACGTTTGACCATTTTTCTACTAGTGGACGTTGGGCAGCGACAACATTGCAGCAGTGGAATAAGTCCCTCCGATCTCCTCCCTGACCCGACAATGTTCGCTACAAAATTTGGGGGTCCGGCGACTTTGTCACGAGGTCACTAGCCCTTGAGGTGGTCAAACTAGGCGTGATGTCTTATATTGAATCTACTTTAGGTTAAACTAGAGCTTCGATTCCTCCGTCTTCTTTGCCCTTGAAGTCGAAGTCCCCCCTCCTCATCCTATTCTTGAAGCATTAATAAGTGGCCTTGGTTGGTTTGACTGCCCTCCACCTTGGTCTCCTAGTTTTGGACGACTTGAACTCCTCCTCGTTTGGTAGTCGGATGCCTTCCTTCTTGGGAGTCCATGGGACACCCGTTTGAAGTAGTTACCCGCGAGGTCTCTTAGTTTTGGACGACTTGAACTCCTCCTCGTTTGGTAGTCGGATGCCTTCCTTCTTGGGAGTCCATGGGACACCCGTTTGAAGTAGTTACCCGCGAGGATACGACCTCT
This sequence comes from Triticum dicoccoides, assembly GCF_002162155.2. Classification (NCBI taxonomy): domain Eukaryota; kingdom Viridiplantae; phylum Streptophyta; class Magnoliopsida; order Poales; family Poaceae; genus Triticum; species Triticum dicoccoides. The sequence continues at coordinate 545,740,749 of NC_041390.1, forward strand.
CCGCGGAGCTTGGGTCTAGGCCCGCCCAGATGGCCTGTCTAGGGCTACAAGCGACATGATCTGGGATAGAAGCCCACTTCCTGTCGACACAACACTTCCACATAGTATGAATCTATATGGGGAAAACACCCCTATAATTAAAAGTAGAAGAATTAACTCTGTGAACCCCTTTAGCATAAAAAATCCACATAATAGCATCCCCCTCTTCACTTAACCGAAGGGAGGGTATGCTGATAGTGTCCAACAATCAAACAAAAATGTTTGTAGGTTCCACGCGACAACAAGAGTTTAGAACATATGAGGTCTCGTTCCTTCTATTTCCTGCGTACAAGGTGGCTAGGGTTTAACCCTCTTCTCCAGCATGGCCCTTGTTCCCACCATCTTGGCATGGGGAGACGAAGGGGAACTCAGTTTCTCCGACCAATGTGTACTTTCCTTTTTTATGGATTTTTTGTTCACGTGTCTCAGCAGTGACGTTGGGCAGCGACAACATTGCAGCAGTGGAATAAGTCCCGCCGATCTCCTCCCTGACCCGACAATGTTCGCTTCAAAATCGGCGGTAGGCTTGTGAGGGTGTGGTCCCATGCATCTGGGCAGCTGGATCTATTGGGCGATGTGATGGTGCCGCTGGCGGCGGACAAAGTATCAAACCTGATGTTGAATCTTGACAAGTGTTAAGCTGGTACGGGAGTGCCTTCTCTCTTTGTTAAGCCTCGGGCGGGGGCTCTTCCTTCCCGTTGGTTGTTCTGCATCAAATCTTTGCAACCTATTCACTAGGCGCGTCTCGGTCGATGTTCTTCAAGCGTGTGTTATGCCCTGCCTCTTGCCGCAGGTATTTTGTTGTGGCTCATGTAGCCCATAATGGTGTGTGTTGTTTCTAGGATTTTGATTCGGTCTTTGCAACCGCTTCTTTCTGACTACAGTTTCTTTGGTGATGAGGTAGACGGAGTTGTTCATGTCGGTGGGCTAAGAAGATGGGGTTGAAAGTCTTTGGATACTACGGAATGTATTCCTTGATGTTTGTCAGATATAGCAAAAATCCGGAATGTATTTCTTCAGATGAAAAAGCTAAGCCCTTCATTACTTTAGCCATGTATAAACTTGTGTGCTGTACAAATGACGTCCTTTTGTTTTTTGAAAAGGACTTGCCAAACGCAAACATAAACATGAGCAGGAGGAAATTACCAAGTCACCCTTGATTATAACAATCTACCGACCAGGACTGCTGTATTGTCATTCGAAGGACAAGTCGGGCCACGTGTCGAACTCCGGCGACCCGAGGTCGGGCAGCCCGTCAAACACGCCCGGCGGCGCGCACTGCGGCGGGTGCGCCAGCGGCTGCACCACTGCCGGGACGCTGCCGGTGACAGTTGCCGCGTCCGAACGGTGGCCCTGCAGCGCACCGCCGCACCCATGCGCAGCGGCGGCGGCCAGGGAGCGGCCGGCGGCGTGGGCCCGGCGCGGCAGTGGCCTGAAGATGGCGGCCGGCGGGAAGCCGGTGAGCTCCTGCACCATGGCGCGGAAGTTGGACACGTCGGTGGCCACCACGGTGGTTGACGACCGGCGCGACGCCGACGCCGAGTGCTTCCTCCTGGCGCGCCGCGGCGACGGCTGCTGCTGCTGCGCGTCCGCGGGGACCTGGCCGCCGGCCGTCCGCGTCGCCGCCGTGTTGCATGGCTGGTACTTGGCGCTGGACTCCATGATACGCGCCGCCGTGGCCGAGCGGTCTCGGCCGTCGCAGGAGTACATCGCCGGGAGGTGTCTAGGAATTAGGATGTCCGCGAACTTGCCAGGGGGGTCCGTTTGACGTGCGCATTTATAGCAAGCCAGGCAGGAATTGACCTGAAGAATCAACAGTGGCACCACTTCATTTTCTAGCACCAGCAGTTTGGCTGAGCAGT
>NC_041390.1:545742985-545745420 GCF_002162155.2 Triticum dicoccoides
CTGGTGAGTTGATTATCTTTATTTTAGCCCAGGCTTGCAGAGTCGTGGTTGTTCTGACTACCTGTGCAATCAGCGGCGGCATCGTTTACGTTAACCTACGTTATCTTTTGGGCGGCGTTTTTTTTTTTTGGAAATTAACTTAAGCCTATCTATCTAGATGCGCATTTCAGAGGCGTTCTTATCTACATCAAGGTGATGCAGATAGAGTTTTTTTTTCCTTAAAGAAAAACTGATCGTTTGCCTCCGAACCGAAGGTACCGAGCTGATTCAGAAACAAGCCAGAAGCAGGCAGATCAAACCGTTGGAGGGGCGTTGCGAAATGGGGCGTGCGATGCGACCGGCCGGTCTATGTTGGTCGGACGATTCGGCTTGGTTGGTGCTCCGTCCGGTGCCTTTCCGGTCGAGTAGGACGGACTCTGCCGCGTATTGCCCTACGCCATGTTGCACACGCTCGTTCATCCGTCTTAATGTCCCTCTCGCGCCAGATTAATGTCTTCAGTTCAGGTGTTACTTGGACTGTTCTCTGTGGAATTACTGCGGATCGACGGAGGCTTAATCCAAACATGCATGTCTCACAGAATTCCACAGCTAGATAACACTTTTTACCTTCGGTTATAGGTAAGCTACTACTATAACAGTTGAATTCACCGGAGAGTCGTCTGGAGAAGACGGTCGTCGCACGGTCGGAACGGCACTGGCTTGCACGCTTTTCTCTACGCACTTAATTACTGCGAGACCTTGGATGGTCAAGCTCAGCCAAAGAAAGAGCTCACGGCCGGCCGGTCGAAGCATGTCACGGTCACCCGAACCCGGCCAAATTAGTTAAATCGTCCACAGCTACAGCTCCCCTCTGTTTACATCGACACGTGTGCTTCGAGCCGTATCGGATCTACTATCATCTACACACACACACACACACGGTCACTGTCCGTTCCTGACGCCATGCTACAGCAGATGCATGCACTGAACCTGGAATTCAGACGTACAAATGTACTAGTGTAATGCAACGGGCGATGTCAATATACTCACTAAATAAATGTTGTTCAACAAGAGTCCGCAAGCATGGGATAAACATGGACTGCGCATGCACCTTTTTTTTTTTGCGGGTGCACGCACGCAAAAAATTTTCTGAAGGAAAAGAATTGACTTGCGCACACACTTGAGAAGCTAGCTACTCCTAGTCGGTATTGCGCGCATGCAGCTTGGGCGGTGGTAGTTTTTAGTGCTGCGCCGATACGCAGGAAAAAGTCGTGCTGGTGCCGCTGCCACAAGGTCGTCTTCTAACAAAAGGAAGCGTATACTCCCTCTTCTTTTTATTCCGCGTATAAATTTTGGTCAAAGTCAAACTACACAAAGTCTGATCAAATTTATATTAAAAAATATGAACATCTATAATATTATAATTATATAATATAAAAATACATTTCATAATGCATCTGAAAATATTGATTTCATATTGTGAATATTGATATGTTTTAATATAAAGTTAGTCAAACTTTACAAAGCTTGACTTTGACCAAACCTTATATGCAGACTAAAAAAACGGAGGGAGTATGTGCCTGCTGCAGTGCACGGCCTCGCGTTATCACTAAGCTAAGTGCTCGCTAAAATGGTTGGAAAATGGGGACAGGGCACTCGTGCACGCGCTCAGGTACATTGACTCCGAACGTCCATTTCGGACTCTCAGCTCTGGTTCATGCTTCGCTTTGGTCCAACTCGCGATCGCCGGCAAATCTGGCGTGCGTACGTCGGTACGTGGGCATAGGCGGCGGCTTGCGCGGTAGATACGCCGCCGGCGGCGGCAAAGGGCACATGTTGCGATGATTGGCTCTTGTTCTTTTTTGCCGGCATGCTGGGGTGTGGTGAGTTACCCACGTGATCGGTGCCTAGGCGAATTAGACACACCGTCGTTTTGGCTGGCGTTTGGTTGTGCGGGAGGGCTGCGGAGCTGCTTCACCGTCGAGGGAGCGGTTCGTCGCGCCGTTGCCCTTCACTCCGTGGGCGTTGCCTCTCCTGCCTTTGCTTGCCCGGGGAGAGAAGTTTTCTTTTTAGAAAGTATGCTTGTATTGAAATAACGAAATAATACAAAGTCTTTGAATTGTACTAGCAGACCCTAACACGTATGAAGAATCTAAAAAACAGACAACGCCCTAAAATAACCAGTAAAACACGAAGATCTCCCGAGCTCTGTGTCATTATTCCTAAATCTTATGACAAGACATCTGCAACACAGGAATTTGCAACCAGATACAAACATGTCGTCATCTTCAACCACGGCATAATCGTCGCGACGCTGCTTCCCTTTTTCTTCAGACCGGCGCCAAAAGGATAAAGACACACATCTACATCCAACACGCCTGCATCAGTCTCCGTCATCTATGGCTTTGAATACAGCTATATCCGCCCCTTCTAGATGGAAGAGAATTAGGATCCAC
>NC_041390.1:545745779-545816877 GCF_002162155.2 Triticum dicoccoides
GGAGGGGAGGGGGAGGGGCGGCTGCCCCGAGCCCCCCAAAGTTTGGGGCCCGCTCCCAGGTATTACGCAGGTAGCGGCTATCGATCGCTGTTCGCTTTTTAGTTGTCTACTTCGTTCTCCTCGATCGCTCTACGAATAATACATAAACAAATGCTGCACTTAGCCTGAAGCTAGTTGGGCACTCTTCAAAATAATACATAAACAACTTTTAAGCTCTATGAATTTCCAAAAAATGAACAAGTGCTGTTATACAAACATTTTTCCCAATTATGACTATTTTAAAAATATACCATGAATTTCTAAGAAAGGAATATTTTTATAATTTTGAATATTTTGAAAAATATTTGTATGATGATTATGGAAATGTTTTTTATAATTCATAAGTATTATTTTAGAACAATAATACATGAACAATATTTGAAAGTTGTCTTATTATTGAGATTATTATTTACATACGACAATTTTCTAAAAAAGAAAACAAAAAGTGCAAACTGGGCCACGCGGACCGCAGTCCATTTCTGCTCCACAAGCGCTATTGTTATTGTTGGGGAACGTAGCAGAATTTTAAAATTTTCTACGCATCATCAAGATCAATCTATGGAGTCATCTAGCAACGAGGGAGAGAGGAGTGCATCTACATACCCTTGTAGATCACGAGCGGAAGCGTTCAATAGAACGGGGTTGATGGAGTCGTACTCGATGTGATTCAAATCACCGATGGCCTAGTGCCGAACGGACGGCACCTCCGCGTTCAACACACGTACGGTTGGGAGACGTCTCCTTCTTCTTGATCCAGCAAGGGGGAAGGAGAGGTTGATGAAGATCCAGCAGCACGGTGGCGTGATGGTGGAAGCAACAGTGATCTCGGCAGGGCTTCGCCAAGCGCTCGGAGACGGAGGAGTGTCACGGGAGGGAGAGGGAGAGGCCAGGGGCTTGGGGTGCGCAGCCCTCCCTCCCCCCACTATATATAGGGTGCCTAGGGGGGGGCGGCGGCCCTAGGAGATCCAATCTCCTAGGGGGGCGGCGGCCAAGGGGGTGCCTTGCCCCCCAAGGCAAGGGTGGCGCCCCACCCCTAGGGTTTCTAACCCTAGGCGCAGGGGAGGCCCAAGGGGGGCGCACCAGCCCACTAGGGGCTGGTTCCCCTCCCACTTCAGCTCATGGGGCCCTCCGAGATAGGTGGCCCCACCCGGTGGACCCCTGGAACCCTTCCGGTGGTCCCGGTACAATACCGGTGACCCCGAAACCTTCCCGATGGCCGAAACTGGACTTCCTATATATATAAATCTTTATCTCCGGACCATTCCGGAACTCCTCATGACGTCCGGGATCTCATTCGGAACTCCGAACAACTTTCGGGTGACCGTGTGCTAATATCTCTACAACCCTAGCATCATTGAACCTTAAGTGTGTAGACCCTATGGGTTCGGGAGACATGCAGACATGACCGAGAAGCCTCTCCGGTCAATAACCAACAACGGGATCTGAATACCCATGTTGGCTCCCACAAGCTCCACGATGATCTCATTGGATGAACCACGATGTCGAGGATTCAATCAATCCGTATACAATTCTCTTTGTCAATCGGTACGTTACTTGCCCGAGACTCGATCGTCGGTATCCCAATACCTTGTTCAGTATCGTTACCGGCAAGTCACTTTACTCGTACCGTAATGCATGATCCCGTGATCAATCACTTGATCACTTTGAGCTCATTATGATGATGCATTACCGAGTGGGCCCAGAGATACCTCTCCGTCATACGGAGTGACAAATCCCAGTCTCGATTCGTGCCAACCCAACAGACACACTCGGAGATACCTATAATGTACCTTTATAGTCACCCAGTTACGTTGTGACATTCGGCACACCCAAGGCACTCCTACGGTATCCGGGAGTTGCACAATCTCATGGTCTAAGTAAATGATACTTGACATTCAGAAAAGCTACAGCAAACGAACTACACGATCTTTGAGCTAACCTTAGGATTGGGTCTTGTCCATCACATCATTCTCCTAATGATGTGATCCCGTTATCAATGACATCCAATGTCCATAGTCAGGAAACCATGACTATCCTTTGATCAACGAGCTAGTCAACTAGAGGCTCACTAGGGACGTGTTGTGGTCTATGTATTCACACATGTATTACGATTTCCGGATAACACAATTATAGCATGAACAATAGACAATTATCATGAACAAAGAAATATAATAATAACCATTTTATTATTGCCTATAGGGCATATTTCCAACAGTCTCCCACTTGCACTAGAGTCAATATTCTAGTTACATTGTGATGAATCGAACACCCATGCAGTTCTGGTGTTGATCATGTTTTGCTCTAGGGAGAGGTTTAGTCAACGGATCTGCTACATTCAGGTCCGTATGTACTTTACAAATCTCTATGTCTCCATTTTGAACACTTTCACGAATGGAGTTGAAGCGACGCTTGATATGCCTGGTCTTCCTGTGAAACCTGGGCTCCTTGGCAAGGGCAATAGCTCCAGTATTGTCACAGAAGAGAGTCATCGGGCCCGACGCATTGGGTATGACTCCTAGGTCGGTAATGAACTCCTTCACCCAGACTGCTTCTTGTGCTGCCTCCGAGGCTGCCATGTACTCCGCTTCACATGTAGATCCCGCCACAACGCTTTGCTTGCAACTGCACTAGCTTACTACCCCACTGACGGTGTCCTGGACTAGGGGGTACTCACCACGTCGTCTCCCGATATATTAGATTGGGCCGAGGACCCCCGTGGTCGTATACTCATGGGCCAGTTCGGACGGCTGCCGCATACAAGGAAGATTCCACAAGACTTGGCGATCAAGACAAGGACTTCTCCCCACCGGCGTATTCGGCTAGGACTCTTGTTATCCTAGGCCTCCGGTGCATTATATAAACCGAGGCCAGGCTAGTCGATAGATATACAATATATACAACAATCATACCATAGGCTAGCTTCTAGGGTTTAGCCTCCTTGATCTCGTGGTAGATCCACTCTTGTACTACCCATATCATCAATATTAATCAAGCAGGACGTAGGGTTTTACCTCCATCAAGAGGGCCCGAACCTGGGTAAAACATCGTGTTCCCTGCCTCCTGTTACCATCCGGCCTAGACGCACAGTTCGGGACCCCCTACCCGAGATCCGCCAGTTTTGACACCGACATTGGTGCTTTCATTGAGAGTTCCGCTGTGTGATTGACAAAAGGATCGATGGCTCGCCTGCAGATCAACTGCGACTTCGGCATCTTCGTCACCAGTTCGACTGGTCACCTTGGTTCGACCAAGAATTGCGCCCCGTGTTCGGATCACCATGTTCGGACGAGGGCCTTTATCAAACATCAACTCCGATCTCTATCAAGATCACGGAGGAATCATCTATGGAGCTCGGGGGCTCAACGTCAACATTGCCCTCAAGCGACCGTGCTGTTTTTTTTGGACAGCGAACTCGTATCTGCCACCACCACCTCCTCGAGTATCGCTTTGACGATCGCTTTGGTGGAATTGTGCGGAATTGAGTCTACAACAACCCTGGAAAATTTTGTCGAGTTCCAATGCAGGAACCTCTGGCAATCCACGATATACCGGTGCCCTGTCAAATCTGGACGTGAATTTGGATGAGTTTAGGGCGTGGTGTCCAGCTTCTAGCTCGGACGTCCTTTGGAAGATCCAACCGTTGATCGGCTGCGGAATTCCTATATCTACCAACTCTCAAAATTTCGGCTCAATCCGACTGTCCAAACTCCAGGAACCTTCCGATTAGTGCATCACTTTTCGGATCTGTTTTCTGCGCGAAAACGAATCCGACCCGAGTTCATCTTTTTTATGAATAGGATTTCGGACATCCCTTTTGAAGGAAGTTTTGTATGGGGTATTGTGTTTTGTTCCCGAACACATCCCACTAACTGTAAGATCTTTTGAACATGATCTTCAACATCATGCTGGTGTCAAACCAATCCGGCAATATTACTCCACGGCTGCCGACCTGCGCTAGACACGACGTCACTTTGTTGAGCCGAGCTCAACTTCTTCGGATCATCATCTCGGCAAGCCGAACAAGAGCCCGGCATCGCGAAGGATAAATCATCACCAACATCGCCGCCCCACGGATTACACGGAGCGGGCATACCGGCATCGCCGCACAGTCGCTTCATCAAGCCGGCATCGACCACGTCACGACCTGCATCGACAGGGCCGCACTATTGCTTCTTCAAGCTGGTGTCCATCACGCCGACCTACTTCGACTCATCGGCTGACATCGAGGCTTCGACATCTCGGCTGGACCGGGGGCTTCGTCATCTCTTCATCAACCTACTCCGGACACTTCGGCGTCACTAGACGACCAGCTCCGTCACGTTAGCTGGGCCGAGGGCTTTGCCTCGGAGAGTCAACCTTTACCAGCATTGCCATGCCGTTGTTTTATCGCCCATCAGGCACTGGGTGTGCGGAGCGGGTCCCAATTTTAGGAATCACCTTCCTTCGGATTGCTACAACAAATAAACCAGGTGCTATTAATCCCAGTATTTTTTGCTTGTTTGGGTTCATTTTTCCCAAGGAATTATTACTCTGGTTTGTCCGTCATATGTACACAGGTCTATCAAATGGTGGCTGCATTAACGACAGTCGCATGGTGGTTCGGTTAGTTTCCGTACATAGTCCGGCGAACGCCGCACTCGGAGCTCGGACCGACCTGCGAATTCAGGCTTTGCCACGCCTTTACCGCATCACGCCGATGCCCTACATCGACATTGACTTCGGCGCCAGGCCATGTTTCTTTTATTACTCACTTTGCATAAATTATTTATTATGCAACGATTTTTTTTAATTATCATTATTACTATTATCTCCGGTTTGCACTATTTTTTGTGCATAGGAAAATGATCCGGGGACTTCGGCGTCACTCTGCCGGTCTGCATTGACCGTGCTATGTCACCACTTCGGCGTGTCGAGCGCTCCACTCCGCCACCTCGGGACCGGCTTAAGGGATGGAACCTTGCCCTGCATCAAGCTCGGACCGCGTCATCAATACCGAACACATTAACCAGCTAAGTCGCTTTTATGCTCAAAGCTTTAATTTCTAACTTGTGTTCGGTTCGACCAAGCATTATACTCTTTTGGAAAAAAGTTGCTTCGAAAAAATTTCCTTGTCCAAACTTTGTTTGTGACACATAAATTGAAATACCCCGTTTACTTGGGGGCTTCCTTTATGAAGCTTTTCCTGTTGCATATGATTATACTTGTACGGCTTCGTTCCTTGTTCGTGTATTACGCCACAATATGCACCATATTGACTTAAGCGATTTGCAAGCTGGGTTGCCTCGCTCCTGTGTTTACCCCTACGTTCCCAATTGTTCGGCTAGGGAGTAAAGGGAGAACCTCTGCGATTGTCACGATCGGGTCACCCAAGCCGGACCTCAGACTGGGTGAAGCCAAAAGCTAGCGCTCTTATAGTTATTCAATGATGGTCGGCACACAACGGAACTCATGAGTACAAAAAATCTATTGCACAAGTCTCATAATAACAATGAGCACCGAAGAAAGGTATCGGTGGGGGTACTATTTTCTTCGAAGATGCTTCTTACTCTTCGCAGTAATATAGCATAAGTTCCCTGAGCGCGCTTTGTCTGTTACAGCCTTATGGCCTGATTGCCTGGTTATTGGAAACACCGTCGATATTCTCGACCGATGGAGTACATAACACTTTTCAATCCTTGACCGAAGAGGGAGAAGCTGACGGTCGGTTAAGACGCGTTTAAAGTTCGGTTGAACATAGATATGATATAAGTACTTCGGTACATGCATTCATTCTTCTACCCAAGTTACTTGGGGGCTCCTAAGTTTATTTGAGCCGTCTTATAATAAGTGTTCTTCTTCTTAGTCGTTGCAAAGTTTTATTTTTATTATTTATTACTCCTTTTTTCGACACGAGTGTGCGGTCACTAGTCGGGGAGCCTAATTTCTCTCTCAAAACCGCTAGAGTTTAGTTTGCTAAACTGGCCTGATGAGAAGTACTCCTCCCTCGGGATAGGAGGTTGAAGCCATAGGCTGACCAGCTCGAAGTCTTGAGATAGGATGTATCATGTTAAAGCACGACATAAGCACTTCTTTTTTCTAAGACCAACTTTCGGATTGGCAGTGAACACTTGATATTGTTCGGACGTCATGTTTTTACTGACGTTTCTTGGTTTTCCAAGTTTTTTGGCACTTCTAAATTATTTGTGCTTTTCCAGCATTAGTCTCGCAGTGCAACGCCGGACACCTTTAGGGATTCGGCAAAAACATTCTCAGATATCGCTATATACGCATCGGTTTCGAATTGTGTCTTCGGTCAATAGTTGGGTTGCCCGGCTCCTGCACTTGCTTCCTACGTTCCGTTTTGTTCGGCTAGGCGTGCAAAGGGAGAACCACTGCGATTGTGCTTCTAGCTCACATGGTTAAGCACCTCAGTGGAGAAAGCCGAAAACTGACTTTCACAATAAGCGTAAACTGGTCAGCGATCCGATGACTATGTTAAATGATGGGCCATTCATAACATTGGCCGAAGTGTTTACTGCTTGACCCCGACTGTCGCCGAACACTATCGGGGGCTATTAACTGGCCTCCCAAACTAAATCCTCGATATTTTGCTCTTACATTCGAGCTGAGGTTTCATGATCATGCTTAGCATGACAACCCAAAGAAAGGAACCAATAGCGGGACTATTTTCTTTGGAATACATTTCTTCTGTTAAACAGTGATATAACTCTCTGCGTACCTTTGTTTATAAAACCGTATGGCCAGATTTCCTTGTTTGTTGTAAATCTTTGCCCTCATAAAGGCTTTATAAAGTAGGACAAACACTCCTCGGCTACTGGCCAAGGAGGTGGAAGCCGATGGTCGGCCAACAAAGTTTTGTACAATGTGGATCCGAGCATTAATGACGTAAAGTACTTGGATACATAGAGTCATTACACATAATTTGTGATTTTACTATGGATATTGATCCTTAATTCGGCCACCCGTGCCCGCATTAAGGCTCGGGGGCTACTGGGCTTCGGGCTTATTATTTACAAATATTAAAGGGGCACATCGATCCCCTGATCTGGTGTTGCCACCCGACCAATGTCTCAGGGGCTACTGCATTGCTTGTCTAATGAAGAAAATTTTATGTGCAATATAGTTTCCGAGGAGATTAGATCCTCAGGTTGGTCGGCCGCACCCAACCTGAGTCTTGAGGACTGAGCACGCCGCTTTTGTGTCCCGAAGTATTCTGCCGAGCTAGGACTTGATCCTCAGGCCGATTTTGCAAATCAACCTGAGTCTCAGCGGCTACTGGGATCAGCGGTCTTATATCATCCTTCATGTGCATCTCGGGTTTTAGACCGATACACACCTTGAGGGCTACTGGCTATATATCTCGGCAGAGAATAAATTGCACCGAAGAAAAATATTGGCAAAAAATCGGCCCACAGTCGGGGTGGTGCACCACCTCGGAAGCAGTCTGGCATAAAGCTCGGGCGCTAGTGGTTGGCTCCATAGAGGGCATTTCCGGCATTAAGCTCGGCTAAACTCCTTCAACTTTTTTGAACCAAGGTGATATGACACCTCAGATATAGTCCGGCGTTGGAGCTAGGACACTGTCCGGCGTTGGAGCTCGGATATAGTCCGGTGTTGGAGCTCGGGTACAGTCCGGCGTTGGAGCTCGGATACATTCTGGCGTTGGAGCTCGGATACATTTCGGCATTGGAGCTCGGAAGCGGTCCGGCATTGGTGCTCGGCCGCAAAAGATACCTCGAATGCAGTTCGGCGTTAGAACTCGGACGCAAGAGGACCCTGCCTCCCGGGAACAACTTCAAACCCGAGGTGTGGCATAAAAATAAACAAGGCATTGATAAAGGCCAGAAACTTAAAGGGGCTCCTCGGATACCCGGCGTATAAACTCGAATGCATTTCGGCGATCCTCAAGATCGAAGATAAAGAAGATTTGTTGAACCAGTTTTCAAGACCGGCAACCGAAGATGAAGAACAGTTCGGAAGAATCGAGGAGCGTCCCTAACTTGAAGACCGGTTCAGGGGGCTACTGATGGTGTCCTGGACAAGGGGGTACTCACCATGTTGTCTCCCGATATATTAGATTGGGCCGAGGACCCCCGTGGCCGTATACTCATGGGCCAGTTCGGACGGCTGCCACATACAAGGAAGATTCCACAAGACTTGGCGATCAAGACAAGAACTTCTCCCCACCGGCGTATTCGGCTAGGACTCTTGTTATCCTAGGCCTCCGGTGCATTATATAAACCGAGGCTAGGCTAGTCGATAGATATACAATATATACAACAATCATACCATAGGCTAGTTTCTAGGGTTTAGCCTCCTTGATCTCATGGTAGATCCACTCTTGTACTACCCATATCATCAATATTAATCAAGCAGGACGTAGGGTTTTACCTCAAGAGGGCCCGAACCTGGGTAAAACATCGTGTTCCCTGCCTCCTGTTACCATCCGGCCTAGACGCACAGTTCGGGACCCCCTACCCGAGATCCGCCGGTTTTGACACCGACACCCACCATTCAAAATATACACGTATCCGGTTTGTGACTTAGAGTCATCCAGATCTGTGTCGAGGCTAGCATCGACGTAACCCTTTACGACGAGCTCTTCGTCACCTCCATAAACGAGAAACATTTCCTTAGTCCTTTTTAGGTACTTCAGGATATTCTTGACCGCTGTCCAGTGTTCCATGCCGGGATTACTTTGGTACCTTCCTACCAAACTTACGGCAAGGTTTACATCAGGTCTGGTACACAGCATAGCATACATGATAGACCCTATGGCCGAGGCATAGGGGACGACACTCATCCTTTCTCTATCTTATGCCGAGGTCGGGCTTTGAGCCGTGCTCAATCTCGTACCTTGTAATACAGGCAAGAACCCCTTCTTTGACTGATCCATTTTGAACTTCTTCAATATCTTGTCAAGGTACGTACTCTGTGAAAGACCAATGAGGCGTCTCGATCTATCTCTATAGATCTTGATGCCTAATATATAAGCAGCTTCTCCAAGGTCCTTCATTGAAAAACACTTGTTCAAGTAGGCCTTTATGCTTTCCAAGAATTCTATGTCATTTCCCATCAACAGTATGTCATCCACATACAATATGAGAAATGCTACAGAGCTCCCACTCACTTTCTTGTAAATGCAGGCTTCTCCATAAGTCTGCATAAACCCAAACGCTTTGATCATCTCATCAAAGCGAATGTTCCAACTCCGAGATGCTTGCACCAGCCCATAAATCGAGCGTTGGAGCTTGCACACATTGTCAGCATTCTTAGGATCGACAAAACCTTCCGGCTGCATCACATACAATTGTTCCTTAAGGAAACCATTAAGGAATGTCGTTTTGACGTCCATTTGCCATATCTCATAATCATAGAATGCAGCAATTGCTAACATGATTCGGACGGACTTTAGCTTTGCTACAGGTGAGAAAGTCCATCGTAGTCAACCCCTTGAACTTGTCGATAACCCTTAGTGACAAGCCGAGCTTTATAGATGGTCACATTACCATCCGCGTCTGTCTTCTTCTTAAAGATCCATTTATTTTCTATGGCTCGCCGATCATCCGGCAAGTCAGTCAAAGTCCATACTTCGTTTTCATACATGGATCCTATCTCAGATTTCATAGCTTCCAGCCATTTGTCGGAATCCGGGCCCGCCATCGCTTCTTCATAGTTTGAAGGTTCACCGTTGTCTAACAACATGATTTCCAAGACAGGGTTGCCGTACCACTCTGGTGCAGAACGTGTCCTTCTGGACCTACGAAGTTCAGTAGCAACTTGATCTGAAGTTTCATGATCATCATCATTAACTTCCTCTCTAGTCGGTGCAGGCACCTCGGGAACATTTTCCTGTGTTGCGCCACTTTCCGGTTCAAGAGGTAATACTTCATCGAGTTCTACTTTCCTCCCACTTACTTCCTTCGAGAGAAACTCTTTCTCTAGAAAGGATCCATTCTTGGCAACAAAGATCTTGCCTTCGGATCTTAGGTAGAAGGTATACCCAATAGTTTCTTTAGGGTATCCTATGAAGACGCATTTTTCTGACTTGGGTTCGAGCTTTTCAGGTTGAATTTTCTTGACATAAGCATCGCATCCCCAAACTTTTAGAAACGACAGCTTAGGTTTCTTCCCAAACCATAATTCATACGGTGTCGTCTCAACGGATTTCGACGGAGCCCTATTTAAAGTGAATGCGGCAGTCTCTAAAGCATAGCCCCAAAATGATAGTGGTAAATCGGTAAGAGACATCATAGATCGCACCATATCTAATAGAGTGCGATTACGACGTTCGGACACACCATTACGCTGAGGTGTTCCAGGCGGCGTGAGTTGTGAAACTATTCCACATTTTCTTAAGTGTGTGCCAAATTCGTGACTCAAGTATTCCCCCCCACGATCTGATCGCAAGAACTTGATTTTCCTGTCACGTTGATTCTCAGCCTCACTCTGAAATTCCTTGAACTTTTCAAAGGTCTCAGACTTGTGTTTCATTAAGTAGACATACCCATATCTACTCAAGTCATCAGTGAGGGTGAGAACATAATGATAACCACCGCGAGCCTCAACACTCATTGGACCGCACACATCTGTATGTATGATTTCCAATAAGTTGGTTGCTCGTTCCATTGTTCCTGAGAATGGAGTCTTGGTCATCTTACCCATGAGGCATGGTTCGCACGTGTCAAATGATTCGTAATCAAGAGACTCTAAAAGTCCATCTGCATGGAGCTTCTTCATGCATTTGACACCTATGTGACCAAGGTGGCAGTGCCACAAGTATGTGGGACTATCATTATCAACCTTACATCTTTTGGTATTCACACTATGAATATGTGTAGCATTACGCTCGAGATTCATTAAGAATAAACCATTCACCATCGGAGCATGACCATAAAACATATCTCTCATATAAATAGAACAACCATTATTCTCGGATTTAAATGAGTAGGCATCTCGAATTAAACGAGATCCTGATACAATGTTCATGCTCAAAGCTGGCACTAAATAACAATTATTGAGGTTTAAAACCAATCCCGTAGGTAAATGTAGAGGTAGCGTGCTGATGGCGATCACATCGACCTTGGAACCATTCCCGACGCGCATCGTCACCTCGTCCTTCGCCAGTCTCCGCTTATTCCGCAGCTCCTGTTTTGAGTTACAAATGTGAGCAACCGCACCGGTATCAAATACCCAGGAGCTACTATGAGTACTGGTAAGGTACACATCAATTACATGTATATCACATATACCTTTCGTGATGCCGGCCTTCTTGTCCGCTAAGTATTTGGGGTAGTTCCGCTTCCAGTGACCACTTCCCTTGCAATAAAAACACTCAGTCTCGGGCTTGGGTCCATTCTTTGGCTTCTTCCTAGCAGCTTGCTTACCGGGTGCGGCAACTCCCTTGCTGTCCTTCTTGAAGTTCTTCTTACCCTTGCCTTTCTTGAACTTAGTGGTTTTATTCACCATCAACACTTGATGTTCCTTTTTGACTTCTACCTCTGCTGATTTCAGCATTGCAAATACTCCAGGAATGGTCTTTTCCATCCCCTGCATATTGAAGTTCATCACAAAGCTCTTGTAGCTTGGTGGAAGCGACTGAAGGATTCTGTCAATGACCGCGTCATCCGGGAGATTAACTCCCAGCTGAGTCAAGCGGTTATGCAACCCAGACATTTTGAGTATGTGCTCGCTGACAGAACTATTTTCCTCCATCTTACAGCTGAAGAACTTGTTGGAGACTTCATATCTCTCGACCCAGGCATGAGCTTGAAAAACTATTTTCAGCTCTTCGAACATCTCATATGCTCCGTGTCTCTCAAAACGCTTTTGGAGCCCCGGTTCTAAGCTGTAAAGCATGCCGCACTGAACGAGGGATTAATCATCAGCACATGTCTGCCAAGCATTCATAACGTCTTGGTTCTGTGGAACGGGTGTGTCACCTAGCGGTGCTTCTAGGACATAATCTTTCTTTGCAGCTATGAGGATGATCCTCAGGTTCTGGACCCAGTCCGTATAGTTGCTGCCATCGTCTTTCAGCTTGGTTTTCTCTAGGAACGCGTTGAAGTTGAGGACAACATGGGTCATTTGATCTACAAGACATATTGCAAAGATTTTACACTAAGTTCATGATAATTAAGTTCATCTAATCAAATTATTAAATGAACTCCCACTCAGATAGACATCCCTCCAGTCATCTAAGTATAACATGATCCGAGTTAACTAGGCCATGTCCGATCATCACGTGAGACGGACTAGTCAACATCGGTGAACATCTTTATGTTGATCGTATCTTCTATACGACTCATGCTCGACCTTTCTGTCTTCTGTGTTCTGAGGCCATGTCTGTACATGCTAGGCTCGTCAAGTCAACCTAAGTGTATCGCGTGTGTAAATCTGGCTTACACCCGTTGTATTCGAACATTAGAATCTATCACACCCGATCATCATGTGGTGCTTCGAAACAACGAACCTTCGCAACCGTGCACAGTTAGGGGGAACACTTTCTTGAAATTATTTCGAGGGATCATCTGATTTAAGCTACCGTCATTCTAAGCAAATAAGATGTAAAACATGATAAACATCACATGCAATCAAATAGTGACATGATATGGCCAATATCATTTGCTCCTTTGATCTCCATCTTCGGGGCTCCATGATCATCGTTGTCACCGGCATGACACCATGATCTCCATCATCGTGTATTCTTGAAGTTGTCTCGTCATCAATTACTTCTACTACTATGGCTAACGCTTTAGCAATAAAGTAAAGTAATTACATGACGTTTATGTTGACACGCAGGTCATAAATAAATAAAGACAACTCCTATGGCTCCTGCCGGTTGTCATACTCATCGACATGCAAGTCGTGATTCCTATTACAAGAACTTGATCAATCTCATACATCACATATATCATTCATCATTCATCACAATCTTTGGCCATATCACATCACAAAACACTTGCTGCAAAAACGAGTTAGACGTCCTCTAATTGTTGTTGCAAGTTTTTACGTGGCTGCTATAGGTTTCTAGCAAGACCGTTTCTTACCTACGCCAAAACCACAATGTGAATTGCCAATTTCTATTTACCCTTCATAAGGACCCTGTTCATCGAATATGATCCGACTAAAGTGGAAGAGACAGACACCCGCCAGCCACCTTATGCAACTAGTGCATGTCAGTCGGTGGAACCGGTCTCACGTAAGCGTACGTGTAAGGTTGGTCCGGGCTGCTTCATCCCACGATGCCGCCGAATCAAGATAAGACTAGTAACGGCAAGCAAATTGACAATATCGACGCCCACAACTACTTTGTGTTCTACTCGTGCATAGTAACTACGCATAGACCTAGCTCATGATGCCACTGTTGGGGAATGTAGCAGAATTTTAAAATTTTCTACGCATCACCAAGATCAATCTGTGGAGTCATCTAGCAACGAGGGAGAGAGGAGTGCATCTACATACCCTTGTAGATCACGAGCGGAAGCGTTCAAGAGAACGGGGGTGATGGAGTCGTACTCGACGTGATTCAAATCACCGATGACCTAGTGCAGAACGGACGACACCTCCGCATTCAACACACGTACGGTTGGGAGACGTATCCTCCTTCTTGATACAGCAAGGGGGAAGGAGAGGTTGATGAAGATCCAGCGGCACGACGGCGTGGTGGTGGAAGCAACGGTGATCTCGGCAGGGCTTCGCCAAGCGCTGGGAGACGGAGGAGTGTCACGGGAAGGAGAGGGAGAGGCCAGGGGCTTGGGGTGCGCAGCCCTCCCTCCCCCCACTATATATAGGGTGCCTAGGGGGGCGGCGGCCCTAGGAGATCCAATCTCCTAGGGGGGGCGGCGGCCAAGGGGGTGCCTTGCCCCCCAAGGCAAGGGTGGCGCCCCCACCCCTAGGGTTTCTAACCCTAGGCGCGGGGGGAGGCCCAAGGGGGGGGGGCGCACCAGCCCACTAGGGGCTGGTTCCCCTCCCACTTCAGCCCATGGGGCCCTTCGGGATAGGTGGCCCCACCCGGTGGACCCCCGGGACCCTTCCGGTGGTCCCGGTACAGTACCGGTGACCCCGAAACCTTTCCGATGGCAGAAACTGGACTTCCTATATATAAATCTTTACCTCCGGACCATTCCGGAACTCCTCGTGACGTCCGGGATCTCATCCGGGACTCCGAACAACTTTCGGGTTACCGTGTGCTAATATCTCTACAACCCTAGCGTCATCGAACCTTAAGTGTGTAGACCCTGCGGGTTCGGGAGACATGCAGACATGACCGAGAAGCCTCTCCGGTCAATAACCAACAGCAGGATCTGGATACCCATGTTGGCTCCCACAAGCTCCACGATGATCTCATCGGATGAACCACGATGTCGAGGATTCAATCAATCCGTATACAATTCCCTTTGTCAATCGGTACGTTACTTGCCCGAGACTCGATCGTCGATATCCCAATACCTTGTTCAGTATCGTTACCGGCAAGTCACTTTACTCGTACCGTAATGCATGATCCCGTGATCAATCACTTGATCACTTTGAGCTCATTATGATGATGCATTACCGAGTGGGCCCAGAGATACCTCTCCGTCATACGGAGTGACAAATCCCAGTCTCGATTCGTGCCAACCCAACAGACACTTTCGGAGATACCTGTAATGTACCTTTATAGTCACCCAGTTACGTTGTGACATTTGGCACACCCAAGGCACTCCTACGGTATCCGGGAGTTGCACAATCTCATGGTCTAAGGAAATGATACTTGACATTCAGAAAAGCTACAGCAAACGAACTACACGATCTTTGAGCTAACCTTAGGATTGGGTCTTGTCCATCACATCATTCTCCTAATGATGTGATCCCGTTATCAATGACATCCAATGTCCATAGTCAGGAAACCATGACTATCCTTTGATCAACGAGCTAGTCAACTAGAGGCTCACTAGGGACGTGTTGTGGTCTATGTATTCACACATGTATTACGATTTCCGGATAACACAATTATAGCATGAACAATAGACAATTATCATGAACAAAGAAATATAATAATAACCATTTTATTATTGCCTCTAGGGCATATTTCCAACAGTTAACTCTACTCCTAATGTCTCAGTTGGTAGGTCGCGTTCCGGGTTTTATTTTCGTCCCACCTCACCCGGTTTTTTTGGTACTTCTTTGGTACTTTCTCCCACCTCCCACATAGTTCCCTCCACGCCAAAAAAATCGAACCAACCAATGTTATGAGGGAGCGATGCCTCCAGGTACTCCCCTCCACGCCAAAGAAACGGATGAAAATAAACCGTCGAAAGAAAACTAGCGAGAAAAAACCCGTCTTTGAATGGCAATGTGCGAACTAGCGAGCAAGCGAAGCCTCCAGGTGCCCTCGAGCGACGCCGCACCAGATCCCCTCGCCGTTGCCCTTGCCCTCGCAGTCGCCGCCGATCCCCTCCCACATCTTCCTTCCTCAAATGCTAACCCATCTCGCGGTGCGCCACCGCCCGTCGCGGCCGCCCCCGCCACCTCCCGCCGCGGCCGCCGCCCCAGCTCCAGCCGTGGCCGTCGCGCCCAGATCCAGCCGCGGCCGCCGGCCCCACTTCCCACCGCGGTCGCTGCCCTACGTGTTGGGGAACATAGTAATTTCAAAAAAATTCCTACTCACACGCAAGATCAGGGTGATGCATAGCAACGAGAGGGGAGAGTGTGATCTACGTACCCTTGTAGATCGACAATGGAAGTGTTTGGTTGATGTAGTCGTACGTCTCCACGGCCCGACCGATCAAGCACCGAAACTACGGCACCTCCGAGTTCTAGCACACGTTCAGCTCGATGACGATCCCCGGACTCCGATCCAGCAAAGTGTCGGGGAAGAGTTCCGTCAGCACGACGGCGTGGTGACGATCTTGATGTACTACTGTCGCAGGGCTTCGCCTAAGCACCACTACAATATTATCGAGGACTATGGTGTTGGGGAATGTTGCAGAAAACAAAATTTTTCCTACGGTTTCACCAAGATCCATCTAGGAGTTCATCTAGCAACGAGTGATCAGATTGCATCTACATACCTTTGTAGATCACGCGCGGAAGCGTTCAAAGAACGAGGATGAGGAGACGTGATCCAAATCACCGGAGATCCTAGCGCCGAACGGACGGCACCTCCGCGTTCAACACACGTACAGTCAGCATAACGTCTCCTCCTTCTTGATCCAGCAAGGGGGAGAAGAGGTTGAGGAAGATGGCTCCAGCAGCAGCACGACGGCGTGGTGGTGATGGAGCTGCAGTACTCCAGCAGGGCTTCGCCAAGCTCTATGGAGGAGGAGGATGTGTTGGAGAGGGAGAGGGAGGCACCAAAGGCGTGGTGTGAGAGGCCCTTCTTCCCCCACTATATATAGGGAGCCTGGGGGGGCGCCGGCCCTAGGAGATGCAATCTCCTAGGGGGGCGGCGGCCAAGGGAGGAATCCCTCCTCCCCAAGGCACCTAGGAGGTACCTTCCCCCTTTAGGACTCTTCCTTTCTTGATCTCCTGGCGCATGGGCCTCTTGGGGCTGGTGCCCTTGGCCCATATAGGCCAAGGCGCACACCCCTAGAGCCCATGTGCCCCCCCGGGGCAGGTGGCCCCACCCGGTGGACCCCCGGGACCCTTCCGGTGGTCCCGGTACAATACCGGTGACCCCGAAACTTGTCCCGACGGCCGAAATAACACTCCTATATATAATTCTTTACCTCCGGACCATTCCGGAACTCCTCGTGACGTCCGGGATCTCATCCGGGACTCCGAACAACATTCGGGTTACTGCATATACATATCCCTACAACCCTAGCGTCACCGAACCTTAAGTGTGTAGACCCTACGGGTTCGGGAGACATGTAGACATGACCGAGATCGCTCTCCGGTCAATAACCAACAGCGGGATCTGGATAACCATGTTGTCTCCCACATGCTCCTCGATGATCTCATCGGATGAACCACGATGTCGAGGATTCAAGCAACCCCGTATACAATTCCCTTTGTCAATCGGTATGCTACTTGCCCGAGATTCGATCGTCGGTATCCCAATACCTTGTTCAATCTCGTTACCGGCAAGTCACTTTACTCGTACCGTAATGCTTGATACCGTGACCAGACACTTGGTCACTTTGAGCTCATAATGATGATGTATTACGGAGTGGGCCCAGTGATACCTCTCCGTCATACGGAGTGACAAATCCCAGTCTTGATCCGTGTCAACCCAACAGACACTTTCGGAGATACCCGTAGTATAGCTTTATACTCACCCAGTTACGTTGTGACATTTGGTACACCCAAAGCACTCCTACGGTATCCGGGAGTTACACGATCTCATGGTCTAAGGAAAAGATACTTGACATTGGAAAAACTCTAGCAAACGAACTATACGATCTTATGCTATGTTTAGGATTGGGTCTTGTCCATTACATCATTCTCCTAATGATGTGATCTCGTTGTCAATGACATCCAATGTCCATAGTCAGGAAACCATGACTATTTGTTGATCAACGAGCTAGTCAACTAGAGGCTTACTAGGGACATGTTGGTGTCTATTATTCACACATGTATTACGATTTCCGGATAACACAATTATAGCATGAATAAAGACAATTATCATGAACAAGGAAATATAATAATAATGCTTTTATTATTGCCTCTAAGGCATATTTCCAACAGTCTCCCACTTGCACTAGAGTCAATAATCTAGTTACATTGTGATGAATCGAACACCCATGGAATTCTGGTGTTGATCATGTTTTGCTCTAGGGAGAGGTTTAGTCAATGGATCTGCTACATTCAGGTCTGTATGTACTTTACAAATATCTAGGTCTCCATCTTGAACATTTTCACGAATGGAGTTGAAGCGACGCTTGATGTGCCTGGTCTTCTTGTGAAACCTAGGCTCCTTGGAAAGTGCAATAGCTCCAGTGTTGTCACAGAAGAGTTTGATTGGCCCCGATGCATTGGGTATGACTCCTAGGTCGGTGATGAACTCCTTCACCCAAATTGGTTCATGTGCTGCCTCCGAAGCTGTCATGTACTCCGCTTCACATGTAGATCCCACCACGACGCTCTGCTTGCAACTGCACCAGCTTACTGCCCCACCATTCAAAATATACACGTATCCGGTTTGTGACTTTGAGTCATCCAGATCTGTGTCGAAGCTAGCGTCGACGTAACCCTTTACGACGAGCTCTTCGTCACCTCCATAGACGAGAAACATTTCCTAAGTCCTTTTCAGGTACTTCAGGATATTCTTGACCGCTGTCCAGTGTTCCTTGCCGGGATTACTTTGGTACCTACCTACCAAGCTTACGGCAAGGTTTACATCAGGTCTGGTACACAGCATGGCATACATAATAGAACCTATGGATGAGGCATAGGGGATGACATTCATCTCTTCTATATCTTCTGCCGTGGTCGGACATTGAGATGAGCTCAATTTCACACCTTGCAACACAGGCAAGAACCCCTTCTTAGACTGACCCATATTGAACTTCTTCAATATCTTATCAAGGTATGTGCTTTGTGAAAGACCTATGAGGCGTCTTGATCTGTCTCTATAGATCTTGATGCCTAATATATAAGTAGCTTTTCTCCAAGGTCCTTCATTGAAAAACTCTTATTCATGTAGGCCTTAATGCTGTCCAAAAGCTCTATATCATTTCCCATCAAAAGTATGTCATCTACATATAATATGAGAAATGCTACAGAGCTCCCACTCACTTTCTTGTAAACGCAGGCTTCTCCATAAGTCTGTGTAAACCCAAACGCTTTGATCATCTCATCAAAGCGAATGTTCCAACTCCGAGATGCTTGCACCAGCCCATAAATCGAGCGTTGGAGCTTGCACACCTTGTTAGCATTCTTAGGATCGACAAAACCTTCCGGCTGCATCATATACAATTCTTCCTTAAGGAAACCATTAAGAATGCCGTTTTGACGTCCATTTGCCATATCTCATAATCATAGAATGCGGCAATTGCTAACATGATTCGGACGGACTTTAGCTTCGCTACCGGTGAGAAAGTCTCATCGTAGTCAACCCCTTGAACTTGTCGATAACCCTTAGCAACAAGCCGAGCTTTATAGATGGTCACATTACCATCCGCGTCTGTCTTCTTCTTAAAGATCCATTTATTTTCTATGGCTCGCCACTCAATAGGCAAGTCAGTCAAAGTCCATACTTCGTTTTCATACATGGATCCTATCTCGGATTTCATGGCTTCTAGACATTTGTCGGAATCCGGGCCCGCCATCGCTTCTTCATAGTTCGAAGGTTCACCTTTGTCTAACAACATGATTTCCAAGACAGGGTTGCCGTACCACTCTGGTGTGGAACGTGTCCTTGTGGACCTACGAAGTTCAGTAGCAACTTGATCTGAAGTTTCATGATCATCATCATTAACTTCCTCTCTAGTCGGTGCAGGCACCTCAGGAACATTTTCTTGAGTTGCGCCATTTTCCGGTTCAAGAGGTAATACTTCATCAAGTTCTACTTTCCTCCCACTTACTTCTTTTGAGAGAAACTCCTTCTCTAGAAAGGATCCATTCTTGGCAACAAAGATCTTGCCTTCGGATCTGAGGTAGAAGGTACACCCAATAGTTTCTTTAGGGTATCCTATGAAGACGCATTTTTCTGACTTGGGTTCGAGTTTTTCAGGTTGAAGTTTCTTGACATAAGCATCGCATCCCCAAACTTTCAGAAACGACAGCTTAGGTTTCTTCCCAAACCATAATTCATACGGTGTCGTCTCAACGGATTTCGACGGAGCCCTATTTAAAGTGAATGCGGCAGTCTCTAAAGCATACCCCCAAAAAGATAGCGGTAAATCAGCAAGAGACATCATAGATCGCACCATATCTAATAGAGTGCGATTACGACGTTCGGACACACCATTACGCTGAGGTGTTCCAGGCGGCGTGAGCTGTGAAACTATTCCACATTTTCTTAAGTGTGTGCCAAACTCATGACTCAAGTATTCTCCTCCACGATCTAATCGCAGGAACTTGATTTTCCTGTCACGTTGATTCTCAACCTCACTCTGAAATTCCTTGAACTTTTCAAAGGTCTTAGACTTGTGTTTCATTAAGTAGACATACCCATATCTACTCAAGTCATCAGTGAGGGTGAGAACATAACGATAGCCACCGCGAGCCTTAACACTCATTGGACCGCACACATTAGTATGTATGATTTCCAATAAGTTGGTTGCTCGCTCCATTGTTCCTGAGAACGGAGTCTTGGTCATTTTACCCATGAGGCATGGTTCGCACGTGTCAAATGATTCGTAATCAAGAGACTCTAAAAGTCCATCAGCACGGAGCTTCTTCATGCGTTTGACACCTATGTGACCAAGGCGGTAGTGCCACAAGTATGTGGGACTATCATTATCAATCTTACATCTTTTGGTACTCACACTATGAACATGTGTAGCATTACGCTCGAGATTCATTAAGAATAAACCATTCACCATCGGAGCATGACCATAAAACATATCTCTCATATAAATAGAACAACCATTATTCTCGGATTTAAATGAGTAGCCATCTCGAATTAAACGAGATCCTGATACAATGTTCATGCTCAAACTTGGCACTAAATAACAATTATTGAGGTTCAAAACTAATCCCGTAGGTTAATGTAGAGGTAGCATGCCGACGGCGATCACATCGACCTTGGAACCATTCCCGACGCGCATCGTCACCTCGTCCTTCGCCAGTCTCCGCTTATTCCGCAGCTCCTGCTTTGAGTTACAAATGTGAGCAACTGCACCGATATCAAATACCCAGGAGCTACTACGAGTACTGGTAAGGTACAAATCAATTACATGTATATCACATATACCTTTCGTTTTGCCGGCCTTCTTGTCCGCTAAGTATTTGGGACAGTTCCGCTTCCAGTGACCACTTCCCTTGCAATAAAAACACTCAGTCTCGGGCTTGGGTCCATTCTTTGGCTTCTTCCCGGCAGCTTGCTTACCGGGCGCGGCAACTCCCTTGCTGTCCTTCTTGAAGTTCTTCTTACCCTTGCCTTTCTTGAACTTAGTGGTTTTATTCACCATCAACACTTGATGTTCCTTTTTGACTTCTACCTCTGCTGATTTCAGCATTGCAAATACTTCAGGAATGGTCTTTTCCATCCCCTGCATATTGAAGTTCATCACAAAGCTCTTGTAGCTCGGTGGAAGCGACTGAAGGATTCTGTCAATGACCGCGTCATCCGGGAGATTAACTCCCAGCTGAGTCAAGCGGTTATGTAACCCATACATTGTGAGTATGTGCTCACTAACAGAACTATTTTCCTTCATCTTACAGCTGAAGAATTTGTCAGAGACTTCATATCTCTCGACCCAGGCATGAGCTTGGAAAACCATTTTCAACTCTTCGAACATCTCATATGCTCCATGTCTCTCAAAACGCTTTTGGAGCCCCAGCTCTAAGCTGTAAAGCATGCCGCACTGAACGAGGGAGTAGTCATCGGTACGTGCCTGCCAAGCGTTCATAACGTCTTGTTCTGCAGGGAGAACAGGTGCGTCACCCAGCGGTGCTTGTAGGACATAATCTTTCTTGGCATCTATGAGGATGATCCTCATGTTCCGGACCCAGTCCGTGTAGTTGCTGCCATCGTCTTTCAGCTTGGTTTTCTCTAGGAACGCGTTGAAGTTGAGGACTACGTTGGCCATTTGATCTACAAGACATATTGTAAAGATTTTAGACTAAGTTCATGATAATTAAGTTCATCTAATCAAATTATTCAATGAACTCCCACTTAGATAGACATCCCTCCTGTAATCTAAGTATAACATGATCCGAGTTAACTAGGCCATGTCCGATCATCACGTGAGACGGACTAGTCAACATCGGTGAACATCTTCATATTGATCGTATCTTCTATACGACTCATGCTCGACCTTTCGGTCTTCTGTGTTCCGAGGCCATGTCTGTACATGCTAGGCTCGTCAAGTCAACCTAAGTGTTTGCACGTGTAAATCAGTCTTACACCCGTTGTATGTGAACGTTGGAATCTATCACACCCGATCATCACGTGGTGCTTCGAAACAACGAACTGTCGCAACGGTGCACAGTTAGGGGGAACACTTTCTTGAAATTATTATGACGGATCATCTTATTTACTACCGTCGTTCTAAGCAAACAAGATGCAAAAACATGATAAACATCACATGCAATCAAATAATAATAGTGACATGATATGGCCAATATCACATAGCTCCTTTGATCTCCATCTTGGGGCTCCATGATCATCTTGTCACCGGCATGACACCATGATCTCCATCATCATGATCTCCATCACCGTGTCTCCATGAAGTTGCTCTCCAACTATTACTTCTACTACTATGGCTAACAGGTTTAGCAATAAAGTAAAGTAATTTACATGGCGTTTCTCAATGACACGCAGGTCATACAAAAAATAAAGACAACTCCTATGGCTCCTGCCGGTTGTCATACTCATCGACATGCAAGTCGTGATTCCTATTACAATAGCATGAACATCTCATACATCACATATATATCATTCATCATTCATCACAACTTTGGCCATATCATATCACAAAACACTTGCTGCAAAAACAAGTTAGACGTCCTCTAATTGTTGTTGCAAGTTTTACGTGGCTGAAATAGGGTTCTAGCAAGAACGTTTTCTTACCTAAGTTAAAGCCACAACGTGATCTGTCAACTTCTATTTACCCTTCATAAGGACCCTTTTCATCGAATCCGCTCCAACTAAAGTGGGAGAGACAGACACCCGCCAGCCACCTTATGCAACTAGTGCATGTCAGTCGGTGGAACCGGTCTCACGTAAGCGTATGTGTAAGGTTGGTCAGGGCCGCTTCATCCCACAATACCGTTGAAGCAAGATAAGACTAGTAGCGGCAAGAAAGTTGACAACATCAACGCCCACAACAAATTGTGTTCTACTCGTGCAAGAGAACTACGCATAGACCTAGCTCATGATGCCACTGTTGGGGAACCTTGCAGAAAACAAAAAATTTCCTACGATTTCACCAACATCCATCTAGGAGTTCATCTAGCAACGAGTGATCGGATTGCATCTACATACCTTTGTAGATCACGCGCGGAAGCGTTCAAAGAACGGGGATGAGGAAGGCGTACTCGATGTGATCCAAATCACCGGAGATCCTAGCGCCGAACGGATGGCACCTCCGCGTTCAACACACGTACGGTCAGCGTAACGTCTCCTCCTTCTTGATCCAGCAAGGGGGAGAAGAGGTTGAGGAAGATGGCTCCAGCAGCAGCATGACGGCGTGGTTGTGATGGAGCTGCAGTACTCTGGCAGGGCTTTGCCAAGCTCTGTGGAGGAGGAGGATGTGTTGGAGAGGGAGAGGGAGGCACCAAAGGCGTGGTGTGAGAGGCCCTCCTTCCCCCACTATATATAGGGAGCCTAGGGGGGGGGGGCGCCGGCCCTAGGAGATGCAATCTCCTAGGGGGGCGGCGGCCAAGGGAGGAATCCCTCCTCCCCAAGGCACCTAGGAGGTGCCTTCCCCCTTTAGGACTCTTCCTTTCTTGATCTCCTGGCGCATGGGCCTCTTGAGGCTGGTGCCCTTGGCCCATATAGGCCAAGGCGCACACCCCTACAGCCCATGTGGCCCCCCGGGGAAGGTGGCCCCACCCGGTGGACCCCCGGGACCCTTCCAGTCGTCCCGGTACAATACCGGTGACCCCGAAACTTGTCCCGACGGCCGAAATAGCACTTCCTATATATAATTCTTTACCTCCGGACCATACGGAACTCCTCGTGGCGTTCGGGATCTCATCCGGGACTCCGAACAACATTCGGGTTACTGCATATACATATCCCTACAACCCTAGCGTCACCGAACCTTAAGTGTGTAGACCCTACGGGTTCGGGAGACATGTAGACATGACCGAGATCGCTCTCCGGTCAATAACCAACAGCGGGATCTGGATAACCATGTTGTCTCCCACATGCTCCTCGATGATCTCATCGGATGAACCACGATGTCGAGGATTCAAGCAACCCCGTATACAATTCCCTTTGTCAATCGGTATGCTACTTGCCCGAGATTCGATCGTCGGTATCCCAATACCTTGTTCAATCTCGTTACCGGCAAGTCACTTTACTCATACCGTAATGCATGATCCCGTGACCAGACACTTGGTCACTTTGAGCTCATAATGATGATGTATTACCGAGTGGGCCCAGTGATACCTCTCCATCATACGGAGTGACAAATCCCAGTCTTGATCCGTGTCAACCCAACAGACACTTTCGGAGATACCCGTAGTATACCTTTATACTCACCCAGTTACGTTGTGACGTTTGGTACACCCAAAGCACTCCTACGGTATCCGGGAGTTACACGATCTCATGGTCTAAGGAAAAGATACTTGACATTGGAAAAACTCTAGCAAACGAACTATACGATCTTATGCTATGTTTAGGATTGGGTCTTGTCCATCACATCATTCTCCTAATGATGTGATCTCGTTATCAATGACATCCAATGTCCATAGTCAGGAAACCATGACTATATGTTGATCAATGAGCTAGTCAACTAGAGGCTTACTAGGGACATGTTGGTGTCTATTATTCACACATGTATTACGATTTCCGGATAACACAATTATAGCATGAATAAAGACAATTATCATGAACAAGGAAATATAATAATAATGCTTTTATTATTGCCTCTAGGGCATATTTCCAACATATGGTGGCAAGGGGCGCCGCACACAGCTAAGATTATGATCACGTGGATCAACTTGTGTTTTTCTGGGGTGCCCCTACCTCCGTATATAAATGCTCAAGGGGGGGTGCGGCCGGCCTAGGAGAGGCGCGCCAGGAGGAGTCCTACTCCCTCCGGGAGTAGGATCCCCCCCCCCAATCCTAGTTGGAATAGGATTCGCGGAGGGGGGAAAAGAGGAAGGGGGGCCGGCCCCCTCTCCCTTTCCTATTCGGACCAAGGGAGGGGAGGGGCGCGCGGCCCATCTCTGGCTGCCCCTTCTCTTTTCCACTAAGGCCCACTAAGGCCCATATATCTCCCGGGGGTTCCGGTAACCTCCCGGTACTCCGGAAAAATCCCGATTTCACCCGGAACACTTCCGGTATCCAAACACAGGCTTCCAGTATATCAATATTTATGTCTCGACCATTTCGAGACTCCTCGTCATGTCCGTGATCACATTCGAGACTCCGAACAGCCTTCGGTACATCAAAACGTATAAACTCATAATATAACTGTCATCGAAACCTTAAGCGTGCGGACCCTACAGGTTCGAGAACAATGTAGACATGACCGAGACACGTCTCCGGTCAATAACCAATAGCGGGACCTGGATGCCCATATTGGCTCCTACATATTCTACGAAGATCTTTGCCGGTCAGACCGCATAACAACATACGTTGTTCCCTTTGTCATCAGTATGTTACTTGCCTGAGATTCGATCGTTGGTATCCAATACCTAGTTCAATCTCGTTACCGACAAGTCTCTTTACTCGTTCCGTAATACATCATCCTGCAACTAACTCATTAGTTGCAATGCTTGCAAGGCTTAAGTGATGTGCATTACCGAGAGGGCCCAGAGATACCTCTCCGACATTCGGAGTGACAAATCCTAATCTCGAAATACGCCAACCCAACATGTACCTTTGGAGACACCTGTAGAGCTCCTTTATAATCACCCAGTTACGCTGTGACGTTTGGTAGCACACAAAGTGTTCCTCCGGCAAACGGGAGTTGCATAATCTCATAGTCATAGGAACATGTATAAGTCATGAAGAAAGCAATAGCAACATACTAAACGATCGGGTGTTATGCTAATGGAATGGGTCATGTCAATCAGATCATTCAACTAATGATGTGATCCCGTTAATCAAATGACAACTCTTTGTCCATGGTTAGGAAACATAACCATCTTTGATTAACGAGCTAGTCAAGTAGAGGCATACTAGTGACACTCTGTTTGTCTATGTATTCACACATGTATTATGTTTCCGGTTAATACAATTCTAGCATGAATAATAAACATTTATCATGATATAAGGAAATAAATAATAACTTTATTATTGCCTCTAGGGCATATCTCCTTCAGTCTCCCACTTGCACTAGAGTCAATAATCTAGATCACATCGCCATGTGATTTAACATCAATAGTTCACATCTTTATGTGATTGGTTCACATCTCCATGTGACTAACACCCAAAGGGTTTACTAGATTCAATAATCTAGTTCACATCGCTATGTGATTAAGACCCAAAAAGTGATCATGTTTTGCTTGTGAGAGAAGTTTAGTCAACGGGTCTGCCACATTCAGATCCGCATGTATTTTGCAAATTTCTATGTCAACAATGCTCTGCATGGAGCTACTCTAGCTAATTGCTCCCACTTTCAATATGTATCCAGATTGAGACTTAGAGTCATCTGGATCAGTGTCAAAACTTGCATTGACGTAACCCTTTACGACGAACCTTTTGTCACCTCCGTAATCGAGAAACATATCCTTATTCCAGTAAGGATAATTTTGAGCGTTGTCCATTGATCTACTCCTATATCACTATTGTACTCCCTCTCTTAACACAGTGTATGGTATACAATAGATCTCGTACACAGTATGGCATACTTTATAGAACCTATGACTGAGGCATAGGGAATGACTTTCATTCTCTTTCTATCTTCTGCCGTGGTCGGGCTTTGAGTCTTACTCAACTTCACACCTTGTAACACAGGCAAGAAACTTTTTCTTTGACTGTTCCATTTTGAACTACTTCAAAATCTTGTCAAGGTATGTACTCATTGAAAAAACTTATCAAGCGTCTTGATCTATCTCTATAGATCTTGATACTCAATATGTAAGCAACTTCACCGAGGTCTTTCTTTGAAAAACTCCTTTCAAACACTCCTTTATGCTTTGCAGAATAATTCTACATTATTTCCGATCAACAATATGTCATTCACATATACTTATCAGAAATGTTGTAGTGCTCCCACTCACTTTCTTGTAAATACAGACTTCTCCAAAAGTCTGTATAAACCAAATGCTTTGATCACACTATCAAAGCGTTTATTCCAACTCCGAGAGGCTTGCACCAGTCCATAAATGGATCGCTGGAGCTTGCACACTTTGTTAGCTCCCTTTGGATCGACAAAACCTTCCGGTTGCATCATATACAACTCTTCTTCCAGAAATTCATTCAGGAATGCAGTTTTGACATCCATATGCCAAATTTCATAATGATAAAATGCGGCAATTGCTAACATGATTCGGACAGACTTAAGCATCGCTACGGGTGAGAAGGTCTCATCGTAGTAAACCCCTTGAACTTGTCGAAAACCTTTTGCGACAAGTCGAGCTTTGTAGACAGTAATATTACCGTCAGCGCCAGTCTTCTTCTTGAAGATCCATTTATTCTCAATGCTTGCCGATTATCGGGCAAGTCAACCAAAGTCCATACTTTGTTCTCATACATGGATCCCATCTCAGATTTCATGGCTTCAAGCCATTTTGCGGAATCTGGGCTCACCATCGCTTCTTCATAGTTCGTAGGTTCATCATGATCTAGTAGCATGATTTCCAGAACAGGATTACCGTACCACACTGGCGCGGATCTTACTCTGGTTGATCTACGAGGTTCAGTAGTATCTTGTTCTGAAGTTTCATGATCATTATCATTAGCTTCCTCACTAATTGGTGTAGGTGTCGCAGAAACATTTTTCTGTGATGTACTACTTTCCAATAAGGGAGCAGGTACAGTTACCTCATTAAGTTCTACTTTCCTCCCACTCACTTCTTTCGAGAGAAACTCCTTCTCTAGAAAGGATCCATTCTTAGCAACGAATGTCTTGCCTTCGAATCCGTGATAGAAGGTGTACCCAACAGTCTCCTTTGGGTATCCTATGAAGACATATTTCTCCGATTTGGGTTCGAGCTTATCAGGTTGAAGGTTTTTCACATAAGCATCGCAGCCCCAAACTTTAAGAAACGACAACTTTGGTTTCTTGCCAAACCATACTTCATAAGGCGTCGTCTCAACAGATTTTGATGGTGCCCTATTTAACGTGAATGCGGCAGTCTCTAAAGCATAACCCCAAAACGATAGCGGTAAATCAGTAAGAGACATCATAGATCGCACCATATCTAGTAAAGTACGATTACGACGTTCGGACACACCATTACGCTGTGGTGTTCCGGGTGGCGTGAGTTCCGAAACTATTCCGCATTGCTTCAAATGTACACCAAACTCGTAACTCAAATATTCTCCTCCACGATTAGATCGTAGAAACTTTATTTTCTTATTACGATGATTTTCAACTTCACTCTGAAATTCTTTGAACTTTTCAAATGTTTCAGACTTATGTTTCATTAAGTAGATATACTCATATCTGCTTAAGTCATCTGTGAAGGTGAGAAAATAACGATATCCGCCATGAGCCTCAATATTCATCGGACCACATACATCTATATGTATGATTTCCAACAAATCTGTTGCTCTCTCCATAGTACCGGAGAACGGTGTTTTAGTCATCTTTCCCATGAGGCACAGTTCGCAAGTACCAAGTGATTCATAATCAAGTGGTTCCAAAAGCCCATCAGTTTGGAGTTTCTTCATGCGCTTTATACTGATATGACCTAAACGGCAGTGCCACAAATAAGTTGCGCTATCATTATTAACTTTGCATCTTTTGGTTCAATATTATGATTATGTGTATCACTACGATCGAGATCCAATGAACTATTTTCAGTGGGTGTGTAACCATATAAGGTTTTATTCATGTAAACAGAACAACAATTTATTCTCTTACTTAAATGAATAACCGTATTATAATAAACATGATCAAATCATATTCATGCTCAACGCAAACACCAAATAACACTTATTTAGGTTCAACACTAATCCCGAAAGTATAGGGGAGTGTGCGATGATGATCATATCAATCTTGGAACTACTTCCAACACACATCGTCACTTCACCCTTAACTAGTCTCTGTTTATTCTGCAACTCCCGATTCAAGTTACTAATCTTAGAAACTGAACTAGTATCAAATACTGAGGGGTTGCCATAAACACTAGTAAAGTACACGTCAATAATCATGTATATCAAATATACTTATGTTCACTTTGCCATCCTTCTTATCCGCCAATCACTTGGGGCAGTTCTTCTTCCAGTGACCAGTCCCTTTGCAGTAGAAGCACTCAGTCTCAGGCTTAGGTCCAGACTTGGGCTTCTTCACTTGAGCAGCAACTTTCTTGTCGTTCTTCTTGAAGTTCGCCTTCTTCCCTTTGCCCTTTATTTGAAACTAGTGGTCTTGTTAACCATCAACACTTGATGTTTTTCTTGATTTCTACCTTCGTTGATTTCAGCATCACGAAGAGCTTGGGAATTACTTTCGTCATCCCTTGCATATTATAGTTCATCACAAAGTTCTACTAACTTGGTGATGGTGACTAGAGAATTCTGTCAATCACTATTTTATCTGGAAGATTAACTCCCACTTGATTCAAGCGATTGTAGTACCTAGACAATCTGAGCACATGCTCACTGCTTGAGCGATTCTCCTCCATCTTTTAGCTATAGAACTTGTTGGAGACTTCATATTTCTCAACTCGGGTATTTGCTTGAAATATTAACTTCAACTCCTGGAACATCTCATATGGTCCATGACGTTCAAAACGTCTTTGAAGTCCCGATTCTAAGCCGTTAAGCATGGTGCACTAAACTATCAAGTAGTCATCATATTGAGCTAGCCAAACGTTCATAACGTCTGCATCTGCTCCTGCAATAGGTCTGTCACCTAGCGGTGCATCAAGGACATAATTCTTCTGTGCAGCAATGAGGATAAACCTCAGATCACGGATCCAATCCGCATCATTGCTACTAACATCTTTCAACACAATTTTTCTCTAGGAACGTATCAAAATAAACATATGAAAGCAACAATGCGAGCTATTGATCTACAACATAGATATGCTAATACTACCAAGACTAAGTTCATGATAAATTAAAGTTCAATTAATCATATTACTTAAGAACTCCCGCTTAGATAGACATCCCTCTAATCCTCTAAGTGATCACGTGATCCAAATCAACTAAACCATAACCGATCATCACGTGAAATGGAGTAGCTTTCAATGGTGAACATCACTCTGTTGATCATATATACTATATGATTCACGCTCGACCTTTCGGTCTCAGTGTTCCGAGGCCATATCTGCATATGCTAGGCTCGTCAAGTTTAACCTGAGTATTCTGCGTGTGCAAAACTGGCTTGCACCCGTTGTAGATGGACGTAGAGCTTATCACACCCGATCATCACGTGGTGTCTGGGCACGACGAACTTTGGCAACGGTGCATACTCAGGGAGAACACTTTTATCTTGAAATTTAGTGAGGAATCATCATATAATGCTACTGTCAATCAAAGCAAGATAAGATGCATAAAAGATAAACATCACATGCAATCAAAATATGTGACATGATATGGCCATCATCATCTTGTGCCTTTGATCTCCATCTCCAAAGCATCATCATGATTTCCATCGTCACCGGCATGACACCATGATCTCCATCATCTTGATCTATATCAATGTGTCGTCACATGGTCGTCTCGCCAACAATTGCTCTTGCAACTATTGCTATTGCATAGCGATAAAGTAAAGCAATTATTTGGCGCTTGCATCTTATGCAGTAGAGAGACATCCATAAGGCTTTTGCCAGTTGCCGATAACTTCAACAAAACATGATCATCTCATACAACAACTTATATCTCATCACGTTTTGACCATATCACATCACAACATGCCCTGCAAAAACAAGTTAGACGTCCTCTACTTTGTTGTTGCAAGTTTTACGTGGCTGCTACGGGCTTAGCAAGAACCAATCTTATCTACGCATCAAAACCACAACGATAGTTTGTCAAGTTGGTGCTGTTTTAACCTTCGCAAGGACCGGGCGTAGCCACACTCGGTTCAACTAAAGTTGGAGAAACTGACACCCGCCAGCCACCTGTGTGCAAAGCACGGCGGTAGAACCAGTCTCGCGTAAGCATACGCGTAATGTCGGTCCGGGCCGCTTCATCCAACAATACCGCCGAACCAAAGTATGACATGCTGGTAAGCAATATGACTTATATCGCCAACAACTCACTTGTGTTCTACTCGTGCATATAACATCAAACCTTAAAACCTAGGCTCGGATGCCACTGTTGGGGAACGTAGTAATTTCAAAAAATTTCCTACGCACACGCAAGATCATGGTGATGCATAGCAACGAGAGGGGAGAGTGTGATCTAAGTACCCTTGTAGATCGACAACGGAAGCGTTTGGTTGATGTAGTCGTACGTCTCCACGGCCCGACCGATCAAGCACCGAAACTACGGCACCTCCGAGTTCTAGCACACGTTCAGCTCGATGACGATCCCCGGACTCCGATCCAGCAAAGTGTTGGGGAAGAGTTCCGTCAGCACGACGGCGTGGTGACGATCTTGATGTACTACTGTCGCAGGGCTTCGCCTAAGCACCGCTACAATATTATCGAGGACTATGGTGGCAGGGGGCGCCGCACACGGCTAAGAATATGATCACGTGGATCAACTTGTGTTTTTCTGGGGTGCCCCTGCCTCCGTATATAAAGGCTCAAGGGGGGGTGCGGCCGGCCTAGGAGAGGCGCGCCAGGAGGAGTCCTACTCCCTTCGGGAGTAGGATTCCCCCCTCCCCCAATCCTAGTTGGAATAGGATTCGCGGAGGGGGGAAGAGAGGAAGGTGGGCCGGCCCCCTCTCCTTGTCCTATTCGGACCAAGGGAGGGGAGGGGCGCGCGGCCCATCTCTGGCTGCCTCTTCTCTTTTCCACTAAGGCCCACTAAGGCCCATATATCTCCCGGGGGGTTCCGGTAACCTCCCGGTACTCCGGAAAAATCCTGATTTCACCCGGAACACTTTCGATATCCAAACACACGCTTCCAATATATCAATCTTTATGTCTCGACCATTTCGAGACTCCTCGTCATGTCCGTGATCACATCTGGGACTCCGAACAACCTTCGGTACATCAAAACGTATAAACTCATAATATAACTGTCATCGAAACCTTAAGCGTGCGGACCCTACGGGTTCGAGAACAATGTAGACATGACCGAGACACGTCTCCGGTCAATAACCAATAGCGGGACCTGGATGCCCATATTGGCTCCTACATGTTCTACGAAGATCTTTATCGGTCAGACCGCATACAACATATGTTGTTCCCTTTGTCATCGGTATGTTACTTGCCTGAGATTCGATCATCGGTATCCAATACCTAGTTCAATCTCGTTACCGGCAAGTCTCTTTACTCGTTCCGTAATACATCATCCCGCAACTAACTCATTAGTTGCAATGCTTGCAAGGCTTAAGTGATGTGCATTACCGAGAGGGCCCAGAGATACCTCTCCGACATTCGGAGTGACAAATCCTAATCTTGAAATACGCCAACCCAACATGTACCTTTGGAGACACCTGTAGAGCTCCTTTATAATCACCCAGTTACGTTGTGACGTTTGATAGCACACAAGGTGTTCCTCCGGCAAACGGGAGTTGCATAATCTCATAGTCATAGGAACATGTATAAGTCATGAAGAAAGCAATAGCAACATACTAAACGATCGGGTGCTAAGCTAATGGAATGGGTCATGTCAATCAGATCATTCAACTAATGATGTGATCCCATTAATCAAATGACAACTCTTTGTCCATGGTTAGGAAACATAACCATCTTTGATTAACGAGCTAGTCAAGTAGAGGCATACTAGTGAAACTCTGTTTGTCTATGTATTCACACATGTATTATGTTTCCGGTTAATACAATTCTAGCATGAATAATAAACATTTATCATGATATAAGGAAATAAATAATAACTTTATTATTGCCTCTAGGGCATATATCTTTCACTACGCGCCAACGACCCCTTCCCCCGCCGCCGCGCCACAGGTCCACTTCGCCTGCGCACCAGAGAGGACCCCGCCGCCATGCCTCCGTCTCCCCCTACTCCTTTTTCCGCTACCTATCTCTCTCCTCTGAGCTGCGCGTCGTTCCTCTCCGCAGGTGCCGCCATGGCCGCGTCATGGAGCTCGCCGCCATGGGTTGCGTTCCCCTCCGATGACGGCCTGCCTCGCCCACGTCCAGGTCCTCTCAATCCTAATTTGGGCGTCCATTTATTTTGCGCTTGATCCTGGTTTTAGTGGGTTTTTCGTCCTCGTCGCGTGTTTCATGGTGGCCGCTAGGGTGCCCCTGCCGGCCATCTGCCATCTGCTCCAGGGGCCCCCTCCAGGAACACACAGCGACTGCTAAGCCGTCGTCCTGTTTTGCTTCTCCCTACACATCCTTACTAAGAGAAAGGGGCCTGCCCAGCTAGCAGCAGCTTCCTAGCTGGAAGATGCATAGCCATAACGCACGCATCGATTAGGAGCAGTTTATCACGCAGCTTGTACGCATGCTGCCGCCGCCTTTTCGCCTCGTGCCTATATCGTGGCGGGTGAACAAGGGAATCTCGCTGGAGACCCTTTTGGAAGGGATCTCGGTGGCGCACTGCCGTTGCGTGTCGTTCGTCGGTATAAGAATTGCCGGACGGTCGATGTCCGCTGTACGTTTCATTAGCTATATGTTTCTGCAGTTTGATATAATGTTTTTGTGGCGTAGATCTACAAGAGATCAAGAAGGGTGATGTTCTGGATGCTGATCTCGACTAATAGTTGCCGGATGAACTATGCAATGACAGCATGGATGAGGTAATTAATATCTTGATTTACTCATTTGTACAGCTAGATAAGAGTAACTTTGCAATATCGTAGTGCCCGTTGAATTGTTTTTTTTAAGATAGAAAATTTTCATATCATCCATGCAGATTTGCTCGTCTATCTTAATTTCTATACTACTACTACTACTATTTAAAATAACAATCTTACTATTAGTCAATTCAAGGACTACTTTGCCATTTGGATGCTCTTGGGTGCAAATGTCTTATTGGACTATTACTGGAGTCACTTGTCGATAGACTGTTTGGTACCTAATGTACTTCCATAGTTTACAACCTCTCATTAACTGTGACTGTACATTTCCAAGAATATTTTGTAATAGACACACGCCCAAAGTTTTAATAACGTACTAAGGCTCTTAGCGGCGGACATCTTCTAAATGATATAGCAAGCTATTTAAAATAAAATGTTTAAATCTGGCCGGTCTTACTCCTGCAATACTCCTGGAACAGTACATGAGATTTAGCCACTGGACTCTCACTGAAGTGTGATTCATGCAGCTTTGTGTGCAGTTCACATTTACCTGGTGGACCATCACCAACCGGATGGAGGTGAAGCAAGTGGTCAAGTCAGGGAAATGCTCGAAAGGCTATCGAGAAGATCAACGATCTTAACCCCACGATCCTAATTTCAGTTTGTACCTCGTTGTTGGGCTGTCAGAAAAGTTTGGAGCAGGAGCAATGATATGACAATTGTGGCTAACTTTCTTGTCATTAGTCATATATGTGCTAATGGACCTTCCGGGTTCTCCATTATGTTTACCGGCCGGTTTCTCATCTGAAAAATACCCCATAGCATAGTGGACAATGCTTTTTTTGGGTCAGAAGTAGTATTTCTACATGAAACTAAGGTATATATGCGTATGAGAAATGTGGCTTATCTTTAGATAATGCTTTTTTTGTTAGAAGTTGTTTTTCTACATGAAATTAAGGTATATATGCGTATGAGAAATTATATCTTTGCTTAACTCAAAAAATTGTATTTGCTCCTTTTAGCGGGAGCCTGGAGGTGATACGGTTTGTACAACATGGTTTGAATAAGATATTGTTTGTATACTGTATTGTTTGTATACTGTTGAGTGAAGTATTGTATAACTACTGTAAAGTGGGTGTAGGTTTTTATTGTGCATTTTTCACAGAGGTTTGGGCGTTTGGACACAACCATATGTACAATTTGAAGCCTTCATTTGGTATTGACATCTTATCTTGACTCAAATTTTGAAAATTCTCTATAATACTTCCATCTGGAAGCACAAAATCTGATAGAGTTGATTCGTGTGGGAAAAATACATGAAGATTTGAAGTTTTCTCAAGAAGAACTAGCACCAAGAGCCGAGTAAACTGTAATTTTTTTGTTAAAACATCTCACTTACCTTAGTTAAAAACCAGGGTTCGAAACTATATTAGTCAGAATACAGTTCTTGTTGTCAGCTAGATTTCATTTTCTGGTAATATCATTTGTCGTTAAGAACATGCTCTTATGTTATATTTTATTTGTAAACTTTTGGCAATTTTTTCAGCAAGCATTTCTTTAGGAAACAGAGAAAACCGCAGCAACTATTTGATGTTTCTCGACGCTTGAAGACAACAAGTGAAGTTGTTGCTACCATCTTACAAGCCAAAGTCATGAGAAAGGTATGCACTATGTGGCAGAGGCATGCATATGATGTGATGCCCGTTTTATTTTCATATATATCTTACGATTTAATTTCACTGCAGTGTACCTAAATCCATGTGGTAATGTCATTGGCGTACATAATATTTTACGCATACAAACACTGTTCTCTCACAACAAATGATTAGTTTCTAAATTCTAATCTTTTGGTTCTGGTTAAAGAATTACATGATGGAGGATGGAGTTGTCCTTCGAAGAATTGTTTAAAGAACTAAAAAGTAGTAAGACCATGTCTTTCAAGTGCCAAATTGGCATTGCAACGCGCTGACTCATGTATGGGCTCCGCAGATGCTGATTGGAACCTTTGATAGTTAGGAGATGCATACATAAACCTATGATAATTAGGAGATGTTTGGTAGTACAATATTTGTCCATGTGTTGTAGTAAATTTGTACAATGCAAGTCACCATAAGTCAATGTGTTTAGAATAATAAAATAGAAGAAGTTCAACTAAGGGGGCACTTTAATTGAATAACTTTATTTTTTAAATCCCCATTCTTCAATCTTTTAGGATTCATGCAACTTTGAGTGTCTGCATCTGCATGCTATTTTGGGTTCTCAGTTTTTTTATCTCAATCTTTGGATAGGACTGCAACTTCTCAAGTGTGGGAGCTGAAATAAAAAAGGAGAAGAGCATGCCTAATCCATCCAAATAACAATAAATATATCACATATTGCTTTGGAGACACATCACCAATGGAAAAATTTACTAACTTACATGCTTAGGCAGGTTCATAGGTTGATAGCAAGGAGTTGATAGCAAGGATCATATGTGATGTTTTGTTTTAATTTGATACAAAAAATTATCTCTACAATTTGTTGATATTAAGGAGTAATAACTGAAAACTTCTAGAGGTTTACATCTGTGAAGGTGTCTAGAAAATGGACTGTAAAATGTTTTTTATGTGGAGGCATAAAGATTAATTCACTATTTTGTTTTTGTAAAACGGTTGTTTACTCGCCAATTTGTATAGTTAAATCCATCTATTAAGGATATATTATTGAAAAGTATTATTTTTTACTTCATTCAATTTTTTAGTCGGGTGTTAAAATGTTGGGAGATTACAAAGTTCATGCTCTATTCACACATGGTGGAGGCAACCCAACAAGTTGTTGCGGGAGCCAGCAGAGAAAGGAGTCGAGGAACCCGCATCATGGGAGAGTCATCGAGGGGCATCCGGATAAAGTGAGACACTGCATTGTATATATATGGTCAGAATATATAACCATATTCTACATACAATGAACGCTGAGTATTCTTTGTTGCACATTCTTAAATCTTTCACGTGAAATCTTCATGCTAACTATATACATTGCTTGTGCTGGTTGGTTATGAGCTGAAAATGAAAATTTTATTGTACTTGTTGAAGTAGCGTGCGAACGAAGCTAAAGACAACATTCCCGGTGTTGTACGGGAATATCTCAAGCGTAGCAAGTAGAATTTAGTTTGTAACAGATAATTATTTGGATCATTGCCCGTTTTGTATGTACATCGTCAAATTACATTGCAAGTGAAGCGGATTTCAATTATTTTCCAATTGTTGCGGGTTATCTTTTCTATACATGTAAGTTTTCACATGCATTATATATTATTTTGATGGGGAACTACAGACTTACTACCGGCTGAACTATATGCATTATATTTATATATGTGTAATCAGAAAACAAAGGCTCGTGGACACCGAAGAACCAGCAGTGGAGTTATATGAAATTTCTTGCAAGAGCTACACCATTCTTTTTAGTACTGACTAATTCTCATGAGTACCAATGGTGAAATTTTCAGGCCTATATACTGGATGAGATTCTCATTGCCGGCATTCTTCATGAACCTATCAAGGAGAACATTTCAATACTAATTGCAGCACATGTTTTCTCACCACCGGCTAACAAGAAGAGAGTATGATTTTCTAATGCTCAGTGTTGTAAGCTTGATTCACGAGGAGCTTCTCAATGTTGTACATGTTGTTTGTGAGTAACAGAAATAAATCATTTCCTGGAATCAGACGCTATATTTTCTGTGGGAATTCGTTGACACAGTTCCTTACAACACTGAGAATCTTTGAAATGGGCAAACCGCTCTATGTAATTCTATCATCCATTCTGATTTTGAGACAAGTATATCAGTTATCTTTTTCCTTCTAGCAAGGTACCATATACATGTTTTCAAATTCTCCTTTGCCTTCCAGATCAACCAAATAGGCATCTTTTTGACAAATGGAGGGAATTCATTTGTCAATATAAATAGATTTCTTCAGTATAAGCAAATGAACAGTGCGATGAAGTTAACAGCTCTCTATCCTTATTCCTCTTATTCATTGTGTATTTCCCCATTTTATACATGTAACAATGATGAATGATGATGAACTTAGACTTGGTGTAAGGAGAGTCATTCTGTTTCCTTGAACAAAACAGCCCTCTATCCTTATTTATCCTAAAAGCTTTCAAATGATACTCACACCATATGATTCCTTGAAGTATAGAAGTATTTTTTTTCACATCTGTTACAATCCAATATTTGTTAGTTAATCATATTCTTTATATTCGCAAGTAGTATAAAGTTGCCCCAAAATTGGTAATATGATTTTGGATTATACATTATATGCCGACAAGGAGGTTAATGGTGCTCAATAAACTAGCAGTATGAAATAACCCTGCATATATTTGTTGATTTTTAATTTGAGCCTTTCAATTCAACTAAAAAAATTATTTGTACAATATTTACTGATTTTTACCTCTTGTTTTGCAGGCTATCTGGAATGATTGCATGTATTAATGAAGTAGTCCACGTTAGGTGGATTGGCTCAAAATGGAGAAGCATGATTGTATTAAGCATTTAAGCTCTAAGCAATTTAGAATGTCAATGTCTTGGGGCTCCCTTTCAATATTTCAGAGAACTATATTTTTCCAGACATTTTATATTGCCTCATGATGTTTGGGGGATCTGATTAGGTATTGTTTCTCTATATATCTATCTATCTCTCTATTTTAGTTGCTAATAGAATAATGAACAATTGATAGGACTAACCTTATAGACTTGTGTTCTCCTCAATCCGACTGTGTATTTTCCAAGTTTTGTGCTAAAATGGGAAAAACATATGTTTTAAACTTGCGACAACATATTCTTTGTGCAAATTTTAGCCTTGTTGTTCACAATTGATGATGCCTGTGATTCACACTTATATTTGAGCTTAAAGTCTTAGTGTATACCGAATTAGGCTTTCCCTTCGGTCGGTTTATGTCAGAGTTCACACTACAACACACATTTCCTTTTGAGTCTTATGTGAGTTACTTTTGAACCGATACACCAAATCAGGCGTTACACCGCTCAAACAAACTAGAAGAAAATCATCAATGGGTTTATCACAATATTATAAAAATCAGAATAAATGTATACACAATTTTTTTAACAATAAATGTTATCAAAGATTGATGTATTTACCTCTCCCAAGATAGGTAACATGTTCTAGAAGATGTGTTTTGTTGCAGTAGTACGTAAATGGTGAATTGCATGTTCTAGAATATAGGCTTTTGCATATTGCAATCAAGTTCTTTTTTTTTATGGAATTGAGTTTCTGGTTGTAACTTGTTCGAACATTTGTTTAAAGGGAACAAGATAC
The DNA here is from genome assembly GCF_002162155.2 of Triticum dicoccoides. Taxonomy (NCBI): domain Eukaryota; kingdom Viridiplantae; phylum Streptophyta; class Magnoliopsida; order Poales; family Poaceae; genus Triticum; species Triticum dicoccoides. Next base: position 545,784,892 of record NC_041390.1, read on the forward strand.
TCCATGTGTTTGTCTTCAATTAATGGATAATAACAATACACTTGCTTTTGTGAGATGGTATCTTAAGCATAAATAATAAAGGCATTCAAGTGTTATTATCATTTGTAATGCAGAGCACAATAAAGAGTTCAATGTTTTTGTAGCCCCTTCTTTATTTTGTGAATCAGATATGATAGGTCTTTCTATTATGCGGTCGATTTTTTATCGAAATACATTGCAAGTGAAGGGGATTTAAAATCATTTTTGTGTGTTATTGGCTATCTTTTCTGTCCATATTAAATTCGATATGCAACCAGTACAAATTTTACAAAGCCCGTGGCAATGCACGGGCAGCCTACTAGTTTTACGTTAAAAGGGCAAGCGTCTGGTCGTGGGTTCGAGACGTAGCAGTCACACATCTTCAAGTTAATTCTTGTTCCTACTGACAGGAAGGGCCCACTAGTGGTTAGCTTTTTCGCTAAAAAGGAAAAGACGAGAGGATTTTGTGTAAAAATGCGTCCATGTGTCACTGAAAGTGGGCCCTGTCCATCCTGGCGTGCCATGCAAGCACTGGAATATCTGAACGTATTTGCACGCCCGCGCAAGTTCGATGATCATAATATAAGAGCGTTTTTATATTAGTGTAGTGTCAAAAACATTCTTATATTATGGGACGGAGGAAGTATTTTACAACTTTATGCACCAAACTGCTCATCGCGTGCAAATTCTAAGACTCTCATTACGAACACAAATTAGTGGCATTGGTATTAACCTGAAAGAAGAAGGAAAATAAAAAATATGAAACAAATAATGATCGCTTGCTTGATACTCTAGTTTTTGCCACTCTAATTTTGGCCAACTTTACTTATGCCACTCTAGAATTGGACATTTCACTTCTGCCACTCTTAGCTTTTGACAATATATCACTTTTGTCATTCCATGGCAAAAGCAAAATTTTCAGAGTGGCAATTATGATACATTGTCAAAAGCTAAGAGTGGCAAAAGTGAAATGAAAAATTATCGTTTTTGCCACGAAATGGCATTTGTGATGTATTGTCAAAAGCCAGTCGTGGCAAAAGTGAGACGTCAAATTCTAGAGTGGCATAAGCAAAATTGGCAAAAGCTAGAGTGGCAAAAACAAAGTTTTCCCTTTAAAACATAATCCACACCTTCATCTAAAAAAATTCAAAAGATTTCTCACCATGACCAACCAGCTTGCGCCACGTGGCATAGCTGGTTGGCCGCCCTTCACGCGTAGCTTAATAGATTTAATCTCCATTTTCCTTTCTTTCCTTTGTCTCACGTGATATCTTTCATTTTTTAGCCCATTTCCCGTGGAAAAAATATCAAAGAGAGGATTTATGGAATCCTTTGCATTCATTAGTCATTAGTGGCAATATCGGAGCGAGTATCTCTCTTTTAGTGAAATATCTCTGTTTAAACAAGGTTGAAATGAGTGTAAAAATTGCACTATTAGTGAAATATCTCGGTTTAAGAAGAAGATAATTGAAAAAATTGCATGTTTCCATAATATGCAAGAATAAGCATATAATACTAGTTTTTTTTTCGAAAAAGGGTTTTCTAGGAAGTAATGAGTTAGTGGCATTAGTATTTTACCATTAAAGAAGAAATAAATAAAATAAAACAAAATCAAAATCAAAATCAAAATCAGAATAATGAATTTTGTAAGAAAGAATGAATTACTTGCAATGGCATTAGCCTTTGAGAAGAAAGAAATGAAAAACACAAAACAAATAGTGACAAAATTTACATAGAAATTACGCTTTATCATAATATGCAACAATAAGCATATAATACTGGAATTTTCGTAAGTAAGAAGTTTACTAAGAAGGCATAAGTTAGTGGCATTAATATTTCGCTCTTAAAAATAAACAAAATAAAGTAAAAACAAAAAATCAAAATCAAAAAATTCCTAACGAAGAATGAACTAGTGGCATTGGCCTTTTAAAAAAACAAAAAAAACTTGCACACAACTTTGTATTGAAATTGTACTTTTTAAATATACAATGAATAAACATGTAATAGTGCAATTTTTACACTTTAGTGTGATTAACACACATCCTCTATAGTACATACGTGTTTACATTTTCACTCATCCAATATGCAAAAATACCCACGTAGAAAGAAAGAAAGACCGGCTAAAAACAAAAAAATAAAAGCAAAAACACATAAAAAAGAAGGAAAATCGACATACCCAAAACAAGGGCAGTAAAAAATCTAACCTAAGAAAAAACCGACTTACCCCAAACAAGGGCAAGTCAAAAATACAGAGTGAGATGTGTGAGTAGCCATATACTCAAACTGATTGCGCACTTTAGACCAAGAACTTGAGAAATGCACCATTTAGTCCATAAACTTGTTTATTTGATCAAATAAGACCAAAACCGATTCGGGACAGAAGATTCCATCCATGTGGCTGCCATGTTGGCGTACATGGACTGCTCACAAACTAGTTATTCTTTACAGGGGCTTTTTGGATGAGTGTATAAGGCTAGCTAGCTTTCCTTCTATTGGAAAGAGGAAAAAAAATAATCAAAATGATAAGTGCCACATGTTAGGTGCTTGGCACTCCGGTCCTGACGTTTTTCGTTGTCAATTTCAGTCACGCAAGGATGGCAATTTCCAGTGACTCACGGCAAGTTTCGGTCAAAATAAACCGAAGGCAAAAGTTGTCATGCTTGGCAACTAAATTTGTCATCCTCGCGTTACTAAACTTGTCGTCGAAAATGTTCGAAGTTGCACGTGCTCGTACCTAAAGGTCGATACTTATCAGGGTCCAAAAAATAAATGATTTGTGTGGGTTTTGAACTGTCGACCTAAGGAGGAGCAAGCAAGTCGGTGACCACTAGAATTCTAATATGCTTGCAAATGTAAGATGCAACGGATTCTATAAATTGGAAAGAAAATCTGTACTCGCATATATGAGCTCACAGGCTATGATTTTTTTAACCGAGCTTGCACGCAATCCTGCAGTCGCACGTCACGTCATCATGCATATCTTTTTTCTCTCAACCATCTCATCTCATCATATGTTGCATGCTTCGATCGCCTATCTTGACGCACAAGGAGATTTGCACGAGATGCAGTACACAAGAATTCCTTTAGAATTAAAATCTTATGTACGAGATTCTTTCTCCAAGTCTTTTCCCATCGTCTCGCGACTAGGGTTTCATTTTCCTCGGGCTACGCCACTACTCAGAGTCTGATTCTACCAAGAGCAATCTTCGAACCCCACTCCTGATCTCTTCACCTAGGTGTCCTCGTGCTCCTGGGAGGCGATCACTGCAAGGAGGGTTTCTGCTATCCCCTGAGAAGGACCAGGTCTACCAGGGAGCAAGGGTGATGGAGACAAAAGATGAGACAGGAGCTTCCGGATAGGGCAAGGAGAAGGTTGAGGACTGGCCGAACGTTTAGATCTTCATGAGGATGAGGAAGACAACTTTGTTTGGGAATATGAATTCAAGGAGGAAGCAGTGGCGACCAAGTGGCTAGCTATAGCAAAAGTTCATACATCTAAGGTGTTCAGCCCGTCTGCGCTTTACTCTGACATGAGGTGTGCTTATAACCCGGCTCGTGACATCCGGTGGAGGAATGTTGATGATAATTTGTTCACAATTCAATTTGGCTGTTTAGGAGATTGGAACACGGTGTTGCATATGGGACCTTGCTTGTTCAGGAACCAAGGACTGATGATAGAGGAATACGATGGATTCTTGAACCGCAAATCAATAGTTCTTGACAAAATTACCGTGTGACCTAGAATACTCAGGCTTTCGGACGATTACTTGATACTGGCAGCTATCAAAGGGATGTGGTGCAATATGGGCAAGGTGCCAGAGGTCCAAACAACACTTCCAACAGGGTTCGTGGGAGAATTAGTTCGGGTAAGAGTTGAATTGAAGGTGCATAAAAAGCTAGTTGTTTTTGCTTATGTAGCTAAGAACGAAGAGACCTATTGGTACCAAGTCCAGTATGTGAAATTGCCTGGCCACTTTGGATTGATGGGCCATTTGTATCAAGAGTGTGGCACGGGTGATCATGATGTTCAATAAAAAAGAAAGCCTCTGGGAAGCTGCAGGGATTAAAAAAAGTAGCTAAATTATATTGGGGCTATTTTTTATTGGAAGATGGTGGTAGAGGCCAAGGTAGAGGCCGATGACAGGGTCGTTAAGCTGACCAGGGAAGAGGTGACTTTGGAGGCCGTGGTAATCCTTTTGCTGGACGTGGGAGAGGAGGAGATGTCCCCTTCGCTCCAGGTTAGAACGCGACGACCAGTTGGCACTATAATGCCCTCTTCATAGGCACTGGTATTGCAGATATGGAGACAGATATGCCGTTTGTACGAAATACAACAACCCAGGATGTTAGGACGGGTTTGCTTGGGAGAAGAATTGCGACAGATCCAAATATGGTGATGATCGAGCAGAATATGTTGGCAATTGTGCTGGCAGGTTCTGCCTAGGCTACTAAGCGAGATGCTGCTAAGTGCTCAAAGAATGACGGCTCAGTGACGACCAATTCAGATACAACTAGTTCTCCGTAGAAGAACACCAATAATAAGAAGCTTAGAGGAGATGAAAGGGATGTGTTGGGAGGTTGAGAGAGTATTCAAAACCCTAATTTATCGACATCTCCTCTCAAGGGAGACCGCAGGGAGCAATGAAAATCTTAAGGTGGAACAGCCAAGGGCTTGGGAATGCCCCGACAGTCCGTGCTTTGTTGGATGTCCAGTGAAGCTGTTGCCTAGGCGTGTTGTTTTTGTCGGAGATACACCTTGAAAGCTATCCAGCCGAATGTTTGAGACGATGGTTGAAGATGGACCAACAATTAGTTTGTGTTAGTGATGGGAGGAAAGGTGAGTTGGTTTTATTATGGAAGAAGGAAGTAAGAATCAATAGGTTGGCGCTTGACTCGATGTTTATTGACGTTAGGGTGGAAGACAACAACAATAATTCTTGGAGACTTATTGCTATGTATGGTGATTTTAAATGGGAACATAAATACAAGACATGGGAATGTGTGTGTCAATCACATAAGAACCATAGTTACCAATGGTTTCTTATAGGGGATCTCAACGAAATTCAGTTTTTGAGTGAGAAGGAAGGAGGTAACCTGAGACTGCAACAATATATGCTAACTTTCTAGAGTGCAATGTGATGATTGCGAGCTAAGAGATATGAGTTATTTGGGTGATCGGTTCACATGACAACGAGGACATATATATTAGAGAACATCTTGATCGTGGCCTGATTAATGATTCTTGGAGCGTATTGCACCCTCATTCAACCCTTTAGAGCTAAAACCACTCGAATCACAGACCACTGCTGGTGGATACAAAGTTTTATGCTTAGGTGGAAGGAGGTTGTCATATTAAACGATTTGAAGCGGGTTGGTTAAGAGAAGGTACCTTTGCGAATATTGTTCAGGAGGCGTGGCAGGAGGTCAGCGCCAACCCAAACCTAGCTACTGTTGAGGAGAAATTGAATCATATGCATGATATGTTTCATGACTGGGACCAATGTGTCCTTAAAAGACCAAAGAAGAGGTTGAGAAGGGCGCAAAAGGAGTTGGAGAAAATTATGACGGGTGCCTTTAATGATGAGACAAAGGAGAAGAAGAAGGAGTTGTCAAAACTAATTGAGTTTTTGTTAGAACAGGAAGAGATCCATTACATGTAGCGATCGAGATCCAACACGCTCAAGTTTGGAGACTGAAATATCGGGATCTTTCAGGCATATGCATCAGCTTGGAGGAAGAAAAGGCTCATCAATTTTTTTTAAAAGATGTCGATGGTAATGTGCAGGAAGGTACAACGCCTCTTAGTCAACATATTCATAGTTATTTTAATGGTCTATTTATATCGAAAGTGCAGCAAGTATATCCTACAATTCTACAAAAAGTCCAAGTTAAAGTGACATATCAAATGAATGAGGCCCTGGTGGCGCCTTTTACCCAAGATGGTATTCGTAAGGCGGTGTTTAGTATTGGTGATTTAAAGGCTCGTGGACCAGATGGGCTTCACACAATTTTTTTTCAAGAAGTTCTGGCATGTTCTTGGAGATGACATCACCTAAGAGGTATTGGTTGCTGTAAATAACTACCAAATTCCAGGAGAATGGAATGATACTTCTATAGTTCTTATTCCTAAGATTGATACCCCTAAAGTGTTTACTCAATATAGACCTATTAGTCTCTGCAATGTTTTGTATAAAATTGTCTCCAAAATGTTAGCTGCAAGACTAAAGTGCATCATGGCTGTGATTATTTCACCCACTCAAAGGCTTTCATTCCTGGGGATTAATTACAGATAATATCTTGATTGCTTATGAGTGCATCCACAAGATTAAAAATAAAAGAATTAGACAGGCAAGGATGTGAGCAGTTAACTTGGATATGAACAAGGCATATGATTGTGTGGAGTGGAGCTTCTCGAGAATTATGATGCAAAAGCTTGGCTTCCATGAACAATGGATTGATATGACCATATGGCTTGTGTTAGCTTAGTCAGGTGTAGAGTAAGGTTTAATTTGCAAGAAACAATGCTGGAGGAAGCTATGTATTCCTAAAAGTGAGGGTGTTATGGGATTTCGAGACCTTTACTCTTTTAATATAGCTATGTTAGCTAAATAATGATGGAGGTTAATTACGGATCCAAACTCACTAGTCACGAAGGTTTTAAAGCCTAAATATTATCTAGATGGTTCTCTCCTTGAGGCTACACCGAAGAATGGTTTTTCTTTCATATGGCAAAGCATACTTATGGGATTGGAGACTTTTTAAAAAGGGTTCAACATTTGGAGAATTGGTTCTGCAGATCATGTGAATATTTGGAAGGATCCGTGGATTCCTTCAAGTCCAAATAGAATGGTAATTACTCCAAGGGGCAATACACTTTTAACTAGAGTATGTGAGCTAATTGACCCGATGAGTGGCATATGGGATGAGATACTAATCTCTAATTTATTCAACCCGGTTGATGTGCGCAGAATTCTTCAAATACTAATTTATCTTCATCACTTTGATGATTTTATAGCATGGAACCCAAGTAGAGTAAGAATTTTTCTGTTTGAAGGGTGCATGCAAACATGTTGGAGAGCCCGGGTGGGTCTACCCCTTTGAAGGTTTGGATTACTCTCTGGAAGCTGCAAGTTCCACGTAGAATACAGATTTTTGGCTGAAGAATATTGTGAGGAATCATTCCTCTGCGTGTTGTCCTTGCCAATAGGCATGTTGACTCGAATGGAGCTTGTCCTATTTGTCACCAGGGGCTGAGGACATCAGACACCTTCTATTTCAGTGTACTATTGTGCGGGGTTTATGGTCCCGTCTGGTACTTACTCAGGTCATCGAAGCACTACTAATTGACAGATCATGATCGGCTATCTTTGAATACATACTCTCATTGCCCGATGAGCAGTGAACAATGCATCATTATTGAGTTTTAAGCAAGTCATTATTGTAGGTGGATGGTATCTATGGTGGATCCGAAGGAAAACAACTCACAATCAACCAGTTCCACCAGCTTGGAGATGGGTGTTTTCGGTTCTATCAATCGCGAGTAACCACCAGAAGGCGTCACCGTGCGCGAATACCATTTGTGAATTAAAATGGAGTAAGCCAACTCCTCTCTTTGTTAAGTTAAATGTCGATGCATCATTTTACCCAGATGAAGGAGTCGGGGCCACATCAGCCGTAATCTGGGAGGATAGAGGAAATTTTGTGGCTTTGGCCATGAGAGATGGGCCTGCTTTTGCTAATTCTCTTGGTGTCAATAGACTGGAAGTAGAATGAGACTATCTACAAGTTATCAACTATTGTAATGGTCAAAACAGATGGTGGGATTTAGCGGTAGCTATCTTCACAGAGTGTGTGGATACCAGTACTATGATTGGGGAGGTTAAATTTAAGCATTGCTATCGTTCATGTAATCAAGCGGCTCATGTGACAGCTAATTTTTGCTTCTGTAATAAATCTTCTTTTAGTTGGTTGGCTGAGCCGTCTGACTGTGTTGCCAGTGAGCTCGTGGACGATGTAAACCTATTTTAAATTCAATAAAGCTAGCTATGATGGTCTTCCCTAAAAAAAGTATCTACAAGGAGTGCCTGCTACACTAGCTAGCTGTTTTTTAACTTATGATCTATTCATTTTTAATTATGATAGTACAATGAACACTAAAAGTAATAAAAATTACATCCATATTCGTATACCACCTAGCGACGACTACGAGCACTGAAGCGAGTCGAACGCGCGCCGCTGTCATCGCCCCTCCCTTGCCGGAGCCGGGTAAAACTTGTTGTAGTAGACTGTCCGGAAGTCGTCGTGCTAAGGCCCCATAGGACCAACACACTAGAACAACAACCATCGCTGATGAAAATTAGCGTGGATAGGAAGGATCCAATCTGAAGATACATGAACGTAGACGAAAGACAACATAATCCGAGCAGATCCGTCCGAGACACACCTCCACATGCCCACCGACAATGCTAGACCCACCACTGGAACGGAGGCTAGGCGGGAAGAACCTCATTCCATCTTCGGGAGCTGCCTTCGTCTCGTTTTCCTAAGCAAAACATAAACCCTAACAAATTTGAAGAAGCATCTAAAAACGGAGCCTTTCCGTCGGCATGGGCCGGGATCCACCGCACACCCATGAGCCTAAGGTCATCGGAGATGATACGGACCGGCGGGAACGTCGACAGGAGGTAGAGGAAGCCTAATCTCTTTCGGGAGGATGCAGGAGGCGGTGGCTGCCTATAACCCTACACTAGCTAGCTGTCACCTGGTAGTAGCCACTAATAGTTTTTCCTTCAATTACTGTACAAAAACCGATCTATATATAGCTCAATGAGAGCTTTTTGATACATGCAAATAGGTGGGGAGAGGTGAGGAGGAACCGTGAGCAGAGGAGAAAGCAAGCGGGGGCGAGGCCGCATCGGCTTGGCGTAGTGTGAGTTCTCGGGGTGACCAAAAAATACGACAACCACGACGGACGGCGCTAGGTAGGGAGACATAGAAGAGAGGGGTAAACACGGTTCATGCATGCATACTTAGCATTGGCATGAGAGTGTAGAGACGAAACCTTCATTGTAGGCAGCGGATAACAACAAAGCAGATGATGTTTTTGCGACGTGTGCATTGTGAATTACTTCCTCCCTACCTCCATTGTTGCCAGCGAATGACAACAAAGTAGTAGTAGATGTTTTGGGACGTGTGCATTGTGAATTACTCCCTCCCTAAAAAGATTTGTATTTAGAAACAGAGGGAGAGAAATTTAGAATAACGATTTAACCAATGCCTATGCTCTACGTCTATTGTTCCAAGGAAAATGTTTCCTTGGGCTTAGATCGAGTCAAGCTGTAGAGCATCCCATAGCTTAAACGATCTCGTCGCTACCACGAGGAACACCATTTGCAGAAGTGGACACCGAGTTCACGGTGCTCGTCCCCGTGGTCCACAGGTTCGCCGCCGCCGGCGTTGCCATGAGATGCTGGAACGGGTTCGCGGGCGGAGCAATGTCCATCTCGCCCTCGAGCATCTTCACCACCACACTCATCGGCGGCCTCGCCTCCGGCTGCTGCTGCACACACCAGAACGCCACCTCGCACATCCTATGCACCGCCTTCTTGTCTTCCTCGCACGCGCCATCACAACTCGCCATGACTTCCATTAGCTCGCCGCTCTCGTACTTTGTCCACGCCAGCTTCGGGAACCACTGCTGGCTCTCCGGCGCGGCCTCGTCGAAGTTTCTCCTCCGGCCGAGGATCTCGAACAGGAGGATGCCGAAGCTGTAGACGTCGCACTTCTCGGTGGCGCCGGCCTGCATCCACATCTCCGGCGCGGCGTACCCGGGCGTGCCACGCATCCCGGAGACGGTCTTGTGCGTGTCCGCCCGGTTCAGCAGCTGCGCGAGGCCGAAGTCGGCCACTTTGGGCGTGAGGCCGCCGTCGAGGAGGACGTTGCCGGGCTTGATGTCGTAGTGCACGATCTTCTGCTGGCACTCCTCGTGGAGGTACCGGAGCCCCCTGGCGACGCCGACGGCGATGGCGCGCATCGTCTGTAAGCCGAGGTCGCGGCTCCGGTCGAAGAGGTAGGAGTCGAGCGCGCCGTGCTCCATGTACTCGTACACCAGCGCGCGCACGTCGGCTTCGTAGCAGAAGCCGAACAGCCTGACCAGGTTGATGTGGTGCGTCCTCCCGATGGTGCCCACCTCCGCCATGAACTGCTCCTGCGAGGTCCTGTCGTCGTGGCCGGGGTGGAGGCGCTTCACGGCGACCATGAGGCCGTTGGGAAGCATGCCCTTGTAGACGGCGCCGAAGCCGCCGGCGCCGAGCCGGGCGGAGTAGTTGTTGGTGAAGCCCAAGAGCTGCTGCGGGGTGAACCGGATGGGCTTCTCGCCGGCGATCTCCTTGAGGAACCGCTCAACGGTGGCGTCCCGTATCTGGGAGTCCGGCACCACAGCGTACAGCGTCGTGCTCCCCGCCGGCGCGGGGCTGGTGGTGTTGATGTTGATGGCGGGGAGGCCGTTCTTCTTGACGCACCTGTACACGAAGTAGACTATGGCGACGGATCCCAGGATGCTCAGCACCGAAACAACTGCATGAGTGAGATGCAAAAATCGGAGTTAGACACAAATCATGTTGGATTATTGTTCTTGATAGCAGTGTTAGATCTGTTGGGAGCGCACCAACGGTGACGGCAAGGAATGCGTTGAAGTTGCTGGAGGCTTGTTGGCCAAGATCGTCGCCGGATGAGCTATCCATGATGATGAATTGGTTTGCTTGTCTGGGGGAAGAAATGGGTTCTACAATGAAAGTTTAAGCAAGGATGATTCTGCAGCTTTACATGGGGTCTGGGCTGAAATAGGAGATCCTTGATCATGATCGACATAGAAGCGGCCACTGTTTTTTTGTTTTCAAGTACTAGGGTTCAAACTTTTGACACGGCAAGGATACCTAGAAAGAACGTAAACGCGGGAAGACATCCGTGTCAAACTTTTTTGCTGTGCATGGTCAGCTCGAACGGACGCCAATCACGTCATGACAGCTGCAGATTCCACGGTGTAATTTTGAACAGAGAAGGTCGAGATGACGCGGCAAAACCCTCGCCCTTCCTTATTCTCGCGTGTTTGAAGAATTGGTCAAGACAGATAGAGTTTTCGGCCAGGCGAAATTTCTAGGTTTTTTCTTTACCACACAAAAGCTTTGCGTGTCGATGTATTACAAGAAGATTGCAAGGAGAGAAAGAGCTGTTACAGAGTATCTGGCGGCTTGCCGCGGTTACAAAGGACAACACGGTGACCATGGACAGGCTACCGCAACAACCACGAAACAACGCACTACGGATCTACCATGTTCGTGGATCCTATCTCCAGGTTTCTGCCGAAGTCTACATTGAAATGCGGACGCGGTGGCTAAACCGAAAGTCAAACTATATACCAAGATAAGCAAACAATATGCTAAATTACTAATAGTGCAAGTGATAAGCAACAAAGACCCCTATCAAAGATGAACAGTTTGGGAAGGGCTCGATGAGGCCATAGAAGGTGCTGGGCTTTGGGCCGACGGAGGGAGCCGGTTTAGGGATCGCCGAAAGAAGACGATTTGCCGATTTGGATTTAGGAATTCAAGTGATCGAGGGAGGCGGACAATGCATGTGGTGTAAAATTTGATGAGGTTGAGGATCTGGGCAACGCAAAAAATGGAAACACTAAAACACTAACGTCAGATTTATAGAATTTTAGAGCGAACATCGTTTGGATCGTAGGATATTAGTAACAAATCTTGGAGCAAGGTCGTTCGGGGAAAGGCCATACATTGTGAACAACCCCCTCCTCCTTACTTCTATGTCCTTCATCTTTTCCAGGGCACCTGCGCGGGCTCGTTGGCAGTGGACACTGTACATGCTTGATAAACAATGGGTAAATTTTATTGTTGGTCGTGGTTTACCCGGGCAACAATGCATGCATGGATGGTTTTAAGAAAGGTCCATGCATGCACGTACGTGATAAACAATGGGGTAACTTATTTTTAGGGGTCTGTTAAAAAAAACTTATTTTAGGGGTAACAATGGACTAGTTAATTTTGCCTACTAAGCGTCCAACTAATATGTAAGTAATGGGCTAACTCCAGCGAAAGACCAAAGCCAAGGTTAGCACTACAGAACACCACCTATTTCTAAAAAAAAACTACCTGACACCACCAAATACCTATTACTGTCTATTGCCAATCTCTCTCAAATCTGATCTTGTGCATACCAAAAATATTAATTAGATTTAATTTTGCTGGCCATAAGATATCTGATGGATAAGAGAAAAAGTCGCAAAACATGATACTTTGATTTCTTGAAGTAAAATGTGAGGCGACTTGCTTCGAAAAGCATGATAATATACATCGTAAGAGAATTTGCAGCTAAGATCTCTTCAGATGAAATTATTAGTAATTCTATTTTATTGGCAATCATAGAGGCAAATTTAAGCGAACACAAACTTAATGATGTTTATATAATAATGAAGCAGAATGTTATGAAAATTATTTTTTCACACTTGTACTTTTCTTTAAACTAGGCGTATATCAAGCATAATGTTGAACAATCTTGGGATGCTAGTTACTTGAGGAACACGAGCAGTCATGATACGTCTCCATTGTATCTATAATTTTTTATTCTTTCATGCCAATATTCTACAACTTTTACATACTTTTGCCAACTTTTTAACAATTTTTGGGACTAACATATTGATCCAGTGCCCAGTGTCAGTGCATGTTTGTGTCATGTTTTTTGTTTCGCAGAAAATCCATATCAATCGGAGTCCAACCGGAATAAAAATTTACGGAGATTTTTTTTGGAATATATGTGAATTTTGGGAAGTGGAATCAACGCCAGAGGATGCCCGAGGGGCCCACTGGGGTGACGGGCGCGCCCTCGGCCCTCGTGGCCACTCCGTAAGGCGGTTGGTGCCCTTCTTTTTCCGCAAGAAAGCCAATATCCGGAATAAAAATCGTGTCAAAATTTCATCCCAATCGGAGTTACGGATCTCCGGGAATTTAAGAAACGGTGAAAGGGCAGAATCAGGGAGCGCATAAACAGAAGGAAACGGAGAGAGATCCAATCTCGGAGGGGCTCTCGCCCCTCCGCCGCCATGGAGGCCATGGACCAGAGGGGAAACCCTTCTCCCATCTTGGGGAAAGGTCAAGGAAGAAGGAGAAGAAGGGGGGCTCTCTCCCCCTCTCTTCCGGTGGCGCCGGAACACCGCCGGGGCCATCATCGCGACAACGATCTACACCAACAACTTCACCGCCGTCATCACCAACTCTTGCCCCCTCTATGCAGCGGTGTAACCCCTCTTTTACCCGCTGTAATCTCTACTTAAACATGATGCTCAACGCCATATATTATTTTCCAATGATGTATGGCTATCCTATGATGTTTGAGTAGATCCGTTTTGTCCTATGAGTTAATTGATGATCGTGATTGGTTTGAGTTGCATGTTTTATTATTGGTGTTGTCCTATGGTGCTCTCTGTGTCGCGCAAGCGTGAGGAATCCCCGCTGTAGGGTTTGCAATATGTTCATGATTTGCTTATGGTGGGTGGCGTGAGTGACAGAAGCACAGATCCGAGTAAGTAGGTTGTTTGCGTATGGGAGTAAAGAGGACTTGATGCCTTATAATGCTATGGTTGGGTTTTACCTTAATGATATTTATTAGTTGCGGATGCTTGCTAGAGTTCCAATCATAAGTGCATATGATCCAAGAAAAGAAAGTATGTTAGCTTATGCATGTCCCTCAAATAAAATTGCAATAATGATTACCGGTCTAGTTATCGATTGTCTAGGGACAAATAACTTTCTTGTGACAAAAGCTCCCTACTGAAACTAACTTAGTTGTGTCTTTACCTTAATAGCCCCTATATTTTATTTACATGCTCTTTATTATCTTGCGAACCTAGCCTACAACACCTACAAAGTACTTCTAGTTTCATACTTGTTCTAGGTAAGGCGAACGTTACGCGTGCGTAGAGTTGTATCGGTGGTCGTTAGAACTTGAGGGAATATTTGTTCTACCTTTAGCTCCTTGTTGGGTTCGACACTCTTACTTATCGAAAAAGGCTACAATTGATCCCCTATACTTGTGGGTTATCAAGACCTTTTTCTGGCGCCGTTGCCGGGGAGCAATAGCGTGGGTGAGTATTCTTGTGTGTGCTTGTTTGCTTTATCACTAAGTGGATTTTATTTGCTGTTCTAAGTTGTTCTCTATCTTTAGTTATGGATATGGAACACAAAATACCGAAAAATTAGGTTTACTTGCTACTCATGGAGATGGGGAACCTCCTAAAATCCTCGATGCTCATTATGTGAAAGGTATTATGCACTACTTTAATAATTCTGAGCAAACCCCATTCAATTATATAATGGGAGACATGTTGGATCAACGTGAATACTTCAGGGATTATCGCTTGACTCAAGAAGAAAAACTATTATGGGATCAAATTTATATGTTGCATTGGTATGCTCGGCAACTATGCTTGAGATATGATTATACTTGTTGCTCTAGGATGAAGGCTCCACACCTTCCCTTTTCATGCAAATTTAATGATAATGAAACCTTAGCTTCTTATGCTAATGGTATATATGATTACTATGATGTGGAACGGATAGAAGAATTTGTTACTTTTAAGGGTGCTTGTGAAATTGAATCTTTGTTTAAAGAGTTTGAAGATTTTAATGATTTAGTTTATAGACCTAAAAATTTAGCTATCCTTAAATATTGTTATGAGAATTATAAATACAATTATGATGTTGATGAATTTATTGAGAAAGTCTCCGCTGTTCGAAAAGAGACTAATATTTTTCAGGAGTCTATGGAAGAAGAAAGTGATGAAACTGTGAGCTCATTGGATGAAAAAGATGATGAGGAGAGCGAAGAACAAAAGGAGGAAGATCGGATTAGCTACCCGTGCCCACATTCTAATGAGAGTAACTCTTCAACTCATACATTATTTAATGTCCCTTCGTTCTTACCGAAGGATGAATGCCATGATAATTGCTATGATCCCGTTGATTCGTTTAAAATATCCCTTTTTGACGAACTTGATGCTTGCTATTCTTATGGACAAGATGGCAATATGAATTATGCTTATGGAGATGAACTTGCTATTGTCCCTTATGTTAAACATGAAATTGTTGCTATTGCACCCACATATGATAGTCCTATTATCTTTTTGGATTCTCCCAACTACACTATATCGGAGAAGTTTGCTCTTGTTAAGGATTACATTGATGGGTGGCCTTTTACCGTTGCACATGATAATTTTGATGAATATAATATACATGTTCTTGCTGCTCCTACTTGCAATTATTATGAGAGAAGAACTAAATCTCCTCCTCTCTATGTTTCCAACACGATAAAATTTCAAGTAACTTCTTATGCTATGCATTGGCCTTTACTTGATGTGCATGAATTGTTCTTGTATGACATGCCGATGCATAGGAATAAAGTTACACTTCGTCATTGCTTGATATATGTTGCTTTGTGCTCACTACTAAATGCTAAATCATTGCTATTCAAATTGGCTTTGATATACCTTGGGATCCGGATGGATTCATTACTTGAGCACCTTATGCCCAGCTTAATGGCTTTAAAGAAAGCGCTGCCAAGGAGACAACCCGAAAGTTTTAGAGAGTCATTTATTTCTGTTGAGTGCTTTTATAGAGTTTAAAAACAAAAAAAAATAAAGAGGGGAACCCAAACCTTTTCAAAAAGAAAAGTGAAAGTGAGAGAGACCAGCATTGTTGAAGTGAGGGAGCTCCTTGAACTTTTTTCATGCTCAGGAAACTTTGTGAATCTTGATTACAGAAACTTTTCAACAAAAATAATTATCCCCTTGTACAATTCCATTGTATTATAAAAATAATGTGCCAAGATTTGCCTTTAGGATGTTTACATTGCTTGTTGGTTTGTGCAGCGCAAAACAGAAACTTTGGCTGTAGTGCGCGATTTTACATTTTTTTACTGGAACATCAAATGGTTCTAAAACTTTTTTGCACTGTCTTTCCATACAAATTGTTTATTTTTCCTAATTTATGGAGTACCAGAAGTATGGTGAATGTTCAGATTACTACAGACTGTCCTGTTTAAGACAGATTCAGTTTTTGATGCGTTGTTTGCTTGTTTTGATGAAACTATCGATTTCTATCAGTGGATTAAGCCATGGAAAAGTTATATTGAAGTAGCTACAATGCAAAAACAAAATATGAATTGGTTTGCAACAGTATTTGGAGTACTGATTTGCTTTATTATTCTAACATATCTTACTGAACTTTCTGTTGAGTTTTGTGTGGATGAAGTGATCAAAGATCGAGGAGGTTTCGATATGAGGAGAAGGAGGAGAGGCAAGAGCTCAAGCTTGGGGATTCCCAATGCATCCCAAGTAAATATTCAAGGAGACTCAAGCGTCTAAGCTTGGGGATGCCCCAGAAGGCATCCCATCTTTCTTCAACAAGTATCGGTATGTTTTCGGTTTCGTTTCGTTCATGTGATATGTGCAAATCTTGGAGCGTTTTTTGCATTTAGTTTTCACTTTTCTTTTATGAACCATGCTGGTATGAGATAGTACATGGTTGATTTATAGAATGCTCATTGCACTTCACTTATATTTTTTGAGTATGGCTTTATAGAATGCTTCATGTGCATATCACATATATCATTTGAAGTTTGGATTGCGTATTTCCCTACACATAGAAAACCGCCATTTGTAGAATGCTCTTTTGCTTCATTTATATTTGTTAGAGCATGGGCATATCTTTTGTAGAAAGAATTAAACTCTCTTGCTTCACTTATATCTATTTAGAGAGATGACATGAATTGGTCATTCACATGGTTTGTCATAAAATCATACATAAAACTTGTAGATCACTGAATATGATATGTTTGATTCCTTGCAATAGTTTTGCGATATAAAGATGGTGATATTAGAGTCATGTTCGTGGGTAGTTGTGGATTGTAGAAATACTTGTGTTAAAGTTTGTGATGCCCGTAGCATGCACATATGGTGAACCGTTATGTAACGAAGTTGGAGCATGAGGTATTTATTGATTGTCTTCCTTATGAGTGGCGGTCAGGGACGAGCGATGGTCTTTTCCTACCAATCTATCCCCCTAGGAGCATGCGTGTAGTACTTTGTTTCGATGACTAATAGATTTTTGCAATAAGTATGTGAGTTCTTTATGACTAATGTTGAGTCCATGGATTATACGCACTCTCACCCTTCCATCATTGCTAGCCTCATCGGTACCGTGCATTGCCCTTTCTCACCTCGAGAGTTGGTGCAAACTTCGCCGGTGCATCCAAACCCCGTGATACGATACGCTCTATCACACATAAGCCTCCTTATATCTTCCTCAAAATAGCCCCAATACCTACCTATTATGGCATTTTCATAGCCATTCCGAGATATATTGCCATGCAACTTCCATCATCATCATATACATGACTTGAGCATTTATTGTCATATTGCTTTGCATGATCGTAAGATAGCTAGCATGATGTTTTCATGGCTTGTCCATTTTTTGATGTCATTACTACGCTAGATCATTGCACATCCCGGAACACCGTCGGAGGCATTCATATAGAGTCATATCTTTGTTCTAGTATCGAGTTGTAATATTGAGTTGTAAGTAAATAAAAGTGTGATGATCATCATTATTAAAGCATTGCCCCATGAAAAAAATGAAAAAAAGAGAGGCCAGAGAAGCCTACATAAAAAAGGGGGGCCAAAGAAGCCCGCAAAAAAAGAGGAAAAAAAAGAAAGAAGAGGGGACAATGTTACTATCCTTTTACCACACTTGTGCTTCAAAGTAGCACCATGTTCTTCATATAGAGAGTCTCTTGAGTTATCACTTTTATATACTAGTGGGAATTTTCATTATAGAACTTGGCTTGTATATTCCGATGATGGGCTTCCTCAAATGCCCGAGGTCTTCATGAGCAAGCAAGTTGGATGCGCACCCACTTAGTTTCCAGTTTGAGCTTTCATACACTTATAGCTCTTAGTGCATCTGTTGCATGGAAATCCCTACTCCTCACATTGACATCAATTGATGGGCATCTCCATAGCCCGTTGATTAGCCGCGTTGATGTGAGACTTTCTTCTTTTTGTCTTCCCCACACAAACTCCACCATCACATTCTATTCCACCTATAGTGATATGTCCATGGCTCACGCTCATGTATTGCGTGAAAGTTAAAAAGATTTGAGAACATCAAAAGTATGAAATAATTGCTTGGCTTGTCATCGGGGCTGTGCATGATTTGAATATTTTGTATGGTAAAGATGGAGCATAACCAGACTATATGATTTTGTAGGGATAACTTTCTTTGGCCATGTTATTTTGAAAAGACATGATTACTTTATTAGTATGCTTGAAGTATTATTGTCTTAATGTCAAATGATAGACTATTGCTTTGAATCACTCGTGTCTTAATATTCATGCCATGATTAGATTACATGATCAAGATTATGCTAGGTAGCATTCCACATCAAAAAATATCTTTTTTATCATTTACATACTCGAGGACGAGCAGGAATTAAGCTTGGGGATGCTGATACGTCCCCGTCGTATCTATAATTTTTGATTGTTGCATGCCAATATTCTATAACTTTCATATACTTTTGGCAACTTTTATACTATTTTTGGGACTAACATATTGATCCAGTGCCTAGTGTCAGTTCCTGTTTGTTGCACGTTTTTGTTTCGCAGAAAATCCATATCAAACGGAGTCCAAATGAAATAAAAACGGACGGAGAATATTTTTGGAATATTTGTGAGATATGGGAAGAAGAATCAATGCGAGAAGGTGCCCGAGGGGGCCACGACGCAGGGGGGCACGCCTGCCCCCCTGGGTGCGCCCCTGACCCTCGTGGGCCCCCGTAAGGCGGTTGCTGCTCTTCTTTGGCCGCAAGAAAGCTAATTTTCGGATAAAAATCTGGGCAAAGGTTTCAATCCAATCGGAGTTACGGATCTCTGGATATATAAGAAACGGTGAAAGGGCAGAATCCTAGAGCGCAGAAACAGAGAGAGACGGAGAGAAGGATCCAATCTCGTAGGGGCTCTCGCCCCTCCCATGCCATGGAAGCCAAGGACCAGAGGAAAAACCCTTCTCCCATCTAGGGAGAAGGTCAAGGAAGAAGAAGAATAAGAAGGGGGCCCTCTCCCCCTCTCTTCCGGTGGCGCCGGAACGCCGCCGGGGCCATCATCGTGTGACAGCGATCTACACCAACACCTCTGTCATCTTCACCAACATCTTCATCACCTTTTCTCATCTATCTACAGTGGTCCACTCTCCCGCAACCCACTGTACCCTCTATTTGAACATGGTGCTTTATGCCTCATACTATTATCCAATGATGTGTTACCATCCTATGATGTCTGAGTAGATTTTCGTTGTTCTATCGATGATTGGTGAATTGCTATGATTGATTTAATTTGCTTGTGGTTATGTTGTTGTCCTTTGGTGCTCATCATATGAGCGCGCGCGTGGATCACACCATAGGGTTAGTTGTATGTTGATAAGACTATGTATTGGAGGGCAAGAGTGACAGAAGCTTCAACCTAGCATAGAAATTGATGCATGCGGGATTGAAGGGGGACCAATATATCTCAATGATATGGTTGGAGTCATGCTAGTGTGTAATTGTGGATTGTAGAAATACTTTTGTTGAAGTTCGTGATTCCTGTAGCATGCACGTATGGTGGACCGTTATGTGATGAAGTCGGAGCATGATTTATTTATTGATTGTCTTCCTTATGAATGGCGGTCGGGGACGAGCGATGGTATTTTGCTACCAATCTATCCCCCTAGGAGCATGCATATAGTACTTTGTCTCGATAGCTAATAGAATTTTGCAATAAGTATATGAGTTCTTTATGACTAATGTTGAGTCCATGGATTATACGCACTCTCATCCTTCCATCATTGCTGGCCTCTTCAGTACCGTGCATTACCGTGTCTCACCTTGATAGTTGGTGCAAACTTTGCCGGTGCATCCAAACCCCGTGATATGATACGCTCTATCACACATAAGCCTCCATATATCTTCCTCAAAATAGCCACCATACCTACCTATCATGGCATTTCCATAGCCATTCCGAGATATATCATATACATGACTTGAGCATCATTGTCATATTGCTTTGCATGATCGTAAAATAGCTATCATGATGTTTTCATGGCTTGTCCATTTTTTGATGCCATTGCTATGCTAGATCATTGCACATCCCGATACACCGCCAGAGGCATTCATATAAAGTCATATCTTTGATCTAGATATGGACTTGTAATATTGAGTTGTAAGTAAATAAAAGTGTGATGATCATCACTATTAGAGAATTGTCCCATGTGAGGAAAGGAAGATGTATAACACCCGGATAATTATGCTACAGTAAACCCATGCTAATGATACCACATCACCTCTGTTACTGTCGCTAATCTTTCGTTAGTTCAAAACCGATTCAAAAATCAATTCAAAATATGGCAAACAACAAAAGCTTTCAAACATTGAAACAAAAATGTTCAATGGATGCCAAATATTGCACTGGTAATTATTGTGGAGAAAAATTATTTTTAAAAAATGCCTAAATATTTTAAAATGATTTAAAACAGAAAAGATAAAATATAAAAAAGAAAAAGTGAAAATAAAACAAAAGAAAAGAAAAAAAACAAGAAAAGCCCCCCCCCCCACTGGGCTCCGGCCCAGCAGGCCACCAGCCCAACTGGGCAAAGGGCCAACCAGCCGGCCACTCCACACTCCCCATAACCCCCTGCCCCGAACCCTAACTGACACCGCACCCCACTCTCTCCTCCCACTCATCCCCCCACGTCGTTCTCTCTCCCTCCCCGTCCAGATCTGGATTGGGAAACGAACCACGCCACCGCTGCCCGGATCCCGTCAGAGCCGCCTCGTCGGAACGGACCTCCCCGCCGGACTGCCTCCCCGTCGCACGTCGTCCGCGACTTCCTCCCCGCGCCCCACTGCCCATTCCCTATGGCCCCATTGAGCCCCGCCTCTCTTCCTCTCTGCTCGCTCGTGCACCGCCCCCTTGAGCCCCGCGACGGCCGCGTCCACGCATAGGCGCGCCCCTGCCGTTGCTCTGCATCGCCCCGTCACCGCCTGCTGGCCATCCTCTTCTCCGCTCGGCTCGCTGCAACTACTGTGGTTGCGGTCTTGCCGCTGCTGGTGCCGCTCTCCGCCTCCCTCTGCTTCACGGCCCGCTCGCGCCGCGTGCCTACCCCTGCAGTCCCCGCCGACCACCGCGCTGCACTGCTCCCTTTGCTGCGCCGCCGCTGGCCCCCCTAGTCAGCGCCCGCTCGCCCCCGTCCGGCTCGCCGTGCCCCTGCCCCCGCATCGCCACCACACTGCGCTGCCCCGCTCACTCCCTCGCTGAGCTCGCCTCGACTCCGACTGTGCTCGCGCCGTCCCGCTCCTCTCGCCCAGGCAGTCCCTTCCCCTGCCCCGACTGGTAGCCCGCCGGAGCCCCACACCGCACGACCCCTTCGCCCGCAGATGCCCGCGCACGCGCGCCACACGTGGCCGCGCCCCTGGTTGCGCCTAGCGCTCCCTGCCCGATGCCCATCCGCGCGGCCCCACTCCGGCGCCGCCTCCTGCTGCCATCGCGGCCACCCCTCCGCCGCCTCCCCTTGCCCAGCGTTCCAACCCGCTGCGGCGATGGCCTCGCCGAGGCCACCGCCCCCCTGCTTCGGCGCCCTCCTGGGCATACGCCCGCTCGGGCCGTGCCCTGTGCCCGTTAGCGGCCGAACCCGATAGGCCCCCAGGGGCCTATGACAAGGGGGCCCCACCCCCAGAATGATTTATATAAAAAAATTAATTAATAATAAATAAATATTAATTGATTGATTGATTAAAGAGTTAATTAACATAATTAATCCTGATTAGATTAGCCTAATTAACTAATTAACCTAATTAATTATTGTTAATTAACTAACAGGGACCCACACGTCAGTTTGACACAGTAAATGTTCTGTTGACTACTAACATCATGATGACGTCAGCAAGCACTATTCTGAATAATGTTGATTTAAAATAATTAAATAAATGCAAAAAATGATTTTAATCTTTTAAAATTAATATAAAATAAACCGGAGCTCGGATGGAAAAACTTTGTACATGAAAGTTGCTCAGAACGACAAGATGAATCCGAATACGCAGCCCGTTCGTCCGCCACACATCCTTAGCATAGCGAACACGCAACTTTCCCCCTCCGGTCCATCTGTCCGAAAATGAGAAACACCGGGAATACTTTCTCGGTTGTTTTCCCCCTTCGCTGGTATCACCTCCTACTGCGTTAGGGCACACCTAGCACCGTTACTTGTCATGTCATGCATCGAGATGCACCTGTTTGCATTGTATTCATTGTTTCTCCCCCCTCTTCTCTACGGTAGACTACGAGACTGACGCCGCTGCTGGTGCCCCGATCGACTACGCTGTTGACGACCCCTACTTGCCAGAGCAACCAGACAAGCCCCCCCTGATCACCAGATATCGCCTATTCTTCTCTCTACTGCTTGCATTAGAGTAGTGTAGCATGTTACTGCTTTCGGTTAATCCTATTCTGTTGCATAGCCTGTCATTGTTGCTACAGTTGTTGATACCTTACATGCAATCCTAAATGCTTAGTATAGGATGCTAGTTTATCACCAGTGACCCTACATTCTTGTCCGTCTGCCATGCTATACTATCGGGCCGTGATCACTTGGGAGGTGATCATGGGTATATACTTTTATACATAATATGTGATGCATGTGGTGACTAAAGTCGGGTCGGCTCATGGAGTACCCGCAAGTGATTCCGATGTGGGGGCTGAAGGGGCAGGTGGTTCCATCCACGTAGTGGTGGGCCTGGGTTCCCGATGGCCCCGACTGTTACTTTGTGGCGGAGCGACAGGGAAGGTTGAGACCACCTAGGTGAGAGGTGGGCCTGGCCCCTGGTCAGCGTCCACGGTTACATCAATTAACATCCTTAACGAGATCTTGGTATTTGATCTGAGTATGGCCACTGGCCTATACGCACTAACCAACTACACGGGAACAGTTATGGGCACTCGACGCTGTGGTATCAGCTGAAGCCTTCTTGATGTCAGCGACTGAGCGGCGCGCGCCGGATTGGACTGAAACGCCTTCTCTTGTATTAGGGAGGCTAGGTCTGCTTCCGTCCGCCCACGCAACATGCAGGTGTGCAATGGGCGATGGGCCCAGACCCCTGGGCCATAGAATTTAGACCGGCGTGCTGACCTCTCTGTTGTGCCTAGGTGGGGCTGCGACGTGTTGATCTTCCGAGGCCGGGCATGACCTAGGAAAGTGTGTTCGGCCAAAGGGGATCGAGCGTGTTGGGAAATGTGGTGCACCCCTGCAGGGAAGTTTATCTATTCGAATAGCCGTGTCCCTCGGTAAAAGGACGACCCAGAGTTGTACCTTGACCTTATGAAAACTAGAACCGGATACTTAATAAAACACACCCTTTCAAGTGTCAGATACAACCCAGTGATCGCTCTCTAACAGGGCGACGAGGAGAGGATCGCCGGGTAGGATTATGCTATGCGATGATACTTGGTTAACTTACCATCTACTCTCTTCTACTGCTTCAAGATGGAGACTACCAGAAGCTAGTCTTCGATAGGACTAGTTATCCCCCTCTTATTCTGGCATTCTGCAGTTCAGTCCACATATACTACCCCTTTCATTGATACTAATGCATATGTAGTGTAGTTCCTTGCTTGCGAGTACTTTGGATGAGTACTCACGGTTACTTTGCTCCCCCTTTTCCCCCTTCCTATACCCGGTTGTTGCGACCAGACGTTGGAGTCCAGTAGCCAGACGCCACCATCGACGACGACTCCTACTACTCTGGAGGTGCCTACTACTACGTGCAGGCCGCTGACGACGACCAGGAGTAGTTTAGGAGGATCCCAGGCAGGAGGCCTGCGCCTCTTTCGATATGTATCCCAGTTTGTGCTAGTCTTCTTAAGGCAAACTTGTTTACTTATGTCTGTACTTAGATATTGTTGCTTCCGCTGACTCGTCTATGATCGAGCTCTTGTATTCGAGCCCTCGAGGCCCCTGGCTTGTAATATGATGCATGTATGACTTATTTTAGTTGTAGAGTTGTGTTATGATATCTTCCCGTGAGTCCCTATTCTTGATCATACACGTTTGCGTGTATGATTAGTGTACGATTGAATCGGGGTGTCACAAGTTGGTATTAGATTTGACTGCCTGTAGGAATCCCCCTTCCACACTCCATGGCCGAAGTCGAGTCTAGACATTGCAAAACTTTTTACTAACATGGTCATGTGTCTTACGGGCCCACGTCGCCATTTGGGTGGTATTAGGTTCTTTTACTCCTCGATCTTTACTCTGGGACTCTAAACTCTCTTCTACTCGGGTTAAACGAATTTACTAACTCTAACATTAGGATCCCGTGACCACATTCACCCCAAAGTTGGATAAGCCCTAGTTATTCCTTAGAGTAGTATATTGAACAATATCCACACTGTCATTTGACTCCTTTGAAACATCTTTGTTTTCAGATGGAACCCACGAGGCAGGTCGTGCGCCACACGACGGCCATTGGTGTCTCAGGATCACCTGCTGTGTTAGCTGAGATGATGACCTATCTGGGTTATCGCTGGCACCCTGAGTACACCATGTACGAGCAGTACCAGGACTCTAACCAGGAGCAGTACCGTGCCATCGTCCACCTCTACTCTCGGGAGTATGAATCCACTACCGTGCTGCACACTGCTCATGGTGTTGGAGTGACTATCGACATGGCAGTCCACGACGCTGCTTATGCTGCTCTGACACGTCTTCGTGGAGAGTATCGGGAGTTGGACACCTCCCCTTTCAGGCACATTGCTATCGCATCCGATGTTGGTGCGGAGGGATACTACACTGTTGCCTACTCCACCACCACCCAAGAGCCCTTCTACCATCAGAACCTGGTTCTGCATGCTGATGAGCTGGATAGAGCTAACCGAGCTCTTCGCCACGAGTTGTACACCACCCGTCAGCACCTTTACCGTCCTCTGACGCTGTTGCACCCCCTTGTCCGGTCTGGTGATCTGTCGCGTTCTATGATCTACCCTGCTAGGACCGTGATGCCCCAGGGTGTCGGCTGGCCAGATGTGGAAGGCTTGAGGGAGTCCGGGATAAGGGGGTCTCCGGACAGCCGGACTATATCCTTTGGCCGGACTGTTGGACTATGAAGATACAAGATTGAAGACTTCGTCTCGTGTCCGGATGGGACTCTACTTGGCGTGGAAGGAAAGCTAGGCAGTACGGATATGGATATCTCCTCCTTTGTGACCGACCTTGTGTAACCCTAACCCTCTCCGGTGTCTATATAAACCGGAGGGTTTTAGTCCGTAGGACAACATACAATCATACCATAGGCTAGCTTCTAGGGTTTAGCTTCTCAGATCTCGTGGTAGATCAACTCTTGTAATGCCCATACCATCAATAATAAATCAAGCAGGACGTAGGGTTTTACCTCCATCAAGAGGGCGCAAACCTGGGTAAAAAATTGTGTCCCCTGCCTCCTGTTACCATCCGCCTAGACGCACAGTTTGGGACCCCCTACCCGAGATCCGCCGGTTTTGACACCGACATTGGTGCTTTCATTGAGAGTTCCTCTGTGTCGTCGCCGTTAGGCTTGATGGGTCCTACGATCATCAATAGCGATGCAGTCCAGGGTGAGACTTTTCTCCCCAGATAGATCTTTGTGTTCGGCGGCTTCGCACTGCGGGCCAACTCGCTTGGCCATCTGGAGCAGATCGAAAGTTACACCCCTGGCCACCAGGTCAGGTTTGGAAGCTTAAACTACACGACCAATATCTGCGGAGACTTGATCTTCAATGGATTCGAGCCTCTGCCTTGTGCGTCACGCGGTCACGATGAGTACGATTTAGCTCTACCATCAGACAGTGTTCAGGAGATCGCACCGGCAGCCACTCCGACCCTCAATTCGGAACCAGTTGCGCCATCCATGGACGGGTGGACGGACCCCGCCACAGAGGCCTTACCCTCAGTGGCGATCGAGCCGAACATCGACCTTACCCTACACGAGAGCCGTGTTGTCAGACTGCCGGATCCTTCTCCGGCCACGGACTCGAAACCGCCTACGCCCGTTCCTAGCGAATCCGATTGGGCGCCGATCATGGAGTTTACCTCTGCGGATATTTTTCAGCACTCGCCCTTCGGCGACATACTAAACTCATTAAGGTCTCTCTCCTTGTCATGAGGATCCTGGCCGAACTATGTCCGACAGGATTGGGATGCGGATGACGAAGAAATTTGCTGCCCACCCACCACCCACTTAGTAGCCACTGTCGACGACTTAACCGACATGCTCAACTTCGACTCCGAAGACATCGACGGTATGGACGACGATGCGGGAGACGAAGAGGAACCACTACGGACAGGGCACTGGACAGCCACCTCATCATACGATATATACATGGTGGACACACCCAAAGAAGGCAATGGCGACAAGACAGCGGAGGATGACCCCTCCAAGAAGCAACCCAAGCACCGACGTCAGCGGCGCCGCTCTAAGTCCTACCAAAGCAAAAGTGGTGATACCGGCACAGGAGATAATAACACTCCAGATAGTGCCGAAGATGGCAACAATCCCCTCCAGCACGATCTAGGACTGGAGGATGGAGAGGCCAGCCCTCTAGAGAGAGTGGCAGATGGAGAGGCGGAGGATGATAATTGCATGCCCCCCTCCGAAGACGAGGCAAGCCTCGACGATGACGAATTCGTCGTGCCAGTGGATCCCGCCGAACAAGAGCACTTCAAGCGTCGTCTTATAGCCACGGCAAATAGCCTTAAGAAAAAGCAGCAACAGCTTCAAGCTGATCAAGATCTGCTAGCTGACAGATGGACTGAAGTCCTCGCGGTCGAGGAATATAAACTCGAACGCCCCTCCAAGAGTTACCCAAAATGCAGGTTGCTACCCCGACTGGAGGAAGAAGTGTATGACGCGGCTGATCGGCCACCTCGTGGCCGCGATAGAGAGGCATTCCAGCCAAAAGCTTAGCCTGCACCTCGACGCCATTCAAATAAAAAGGCATGGGGAAATACGCCAAACATGCGAGATGTATTGGAGGACAAAGCAAAACATGCAAGATCGATCTACGGATCACGAGGGTGCGCCACTACGCGAGACGGTAAACGTCACGCCGGATACAATAAAAGTAAATCCGGCTGGGCCGAACACAGCGGGCAAGACTCATTGGAGTTGCGTCGCGATATAGCCCAGTACAGAGGTGCCGCAC
Organism: Triticum dicoccoides; assembly: GCF_002162155.2. Classification (NCBI taxonomy): domain Eukaryota; kingdom Viridiplantae; phylum Streptophyta; class Magnoliopsida; order Poales; family Poaceae; genus Triticum; species Triticum dicoccoides. The sequence continues at coordinate 545,812,238 of NC_041390.1, forward strand.
ATGCCTTATGCTTCACAGATGAAGTAGTGGATCATCAAATCCCAGAGGGTTTCAAACCCGTAAACATAGAATCATACGATGGCACGACAGATCCTGCGGTATGGATCGAGGATTTCCTCCTGCACATCCACATGGCCCGCGGTGATGACCTACACGCAATCAAATACCCCCCACTCAAACTTAAAAGACTAGCTCGACATTGGCTCAACAGCTTACCAGCAGAGTCCATTGGCTATTGGGAAGATCTAGAAGCCGCATTCCTCGACAATTTTCAGGGCACTCATGTACGACCACCAGGCGCCGATGACCTGAGCCATATAATTCAGCAGCCAGAGGAATCGGCCAGGCAATTCTGGACACGGTTCCTAACTAAGAAAAATCAAATCGTCGACTGTTCGGATGTAGAGGCCCTAGCAGCTTTCAAACATAACATCCGCGATGAGTGGCTCACCCGGCACCTTGGACAGGAAAAGCCGAAATCTATGGCAGCCCTCACGAGACTCATGACCCGCTTTTGTGCGGGAGAAGACAGCTGGCTGGCTCGCAGTAATAACATATCAAAGAACCGTGGTACTTCGGAAACCAAGGACGGCAATGGCAGGTCACATCGCAACAAACATAAGCGCCGCATTAATAGAGACAATACCGAGGATACGACAGTCAATGCCGGATTCAAAGGCTCTAAACCCGGTCAGCGGAAAAAGCCATTTAAAAGAAGCACTCCGGGCCCGTCTAGTTTGGACCGCATACTCGATCGCTCGTGTCAAATACACGGCACCCTCGACAAGCTAGCCAACCCCACCAATAGAGATTGTTGGGTATTCAAGCAGGCCGGCAAGTTAAATGCCGAAAACAAAGATAAGGGGCCACATAGCGATGACGAGGAAGAGCCCCGACAGCCGAACACCGGAGGACAGAAGAGGTTCCCCCCACAAGTGCGGATGGTGAACATGATATACGCAACCCACATCCCCAAGAGGGAGCAGAAGCGTGCGCTCAGGGACGTATATGCGTTGGAGCCAGTCGCCCCAAAGTTCAACCCATGGTCCTCCTGTCCGATCACCTTCGATCGCAGGGACCACCCCACTAGTATCCGTCATGGCGGATTTGCCGCACTGGTCCTAGACCCAATCATTGACGGATTTCACCTCACTCGAGTCCTTATGGATGGCGGCAGCAGCCTGAACCTGCTTTACCAGGACACAGTGCGCAAAATGGGTATAGACACCTCAAGAATCAAACCCACAAAAATGACCTTTAAAGGCATCATACCAGGTGTAGAGGCCCATTGCACAGGCTCAGTCACACTGGAAGTGGTCTTCGGATCCCCGGATAACTTCGATATAGTCTTGTTCCGCAGTGGTTATCATGCACTGCTCGGGCGAACCGCATTTGCGAGATTCAATGCGGTACCGTATTATGCATACCTCAAGCTCAAGATGCAAGGACCTCAGGGGGTCATTACGGTTAACGGAAACACAGAGCGCTCTCTCCGAACGGAGGAGCACACTGCAGCCATCGCAGCGGAAGCGCAAAGCAGCCTCTTAAGGCAATCCACTAGTTCGGCGTTTAAGGACATAAACACCTTCAAGCGCGCTCGGAGTAATCAACAACATGACCGCCTGGCACGTTCCGAGCTCGCATAGCAATGCGGCCCCCACCCCGGCCCAAGCCATATGGCGAAATTCGTGCCACGCGTACATAATTACGCATTAAAAATACCATGGGCACAGGCGGAGAGGGGGGCATGACTACGGCACGCCCCAAGACGCGGCTTTAACCGCACTAGGGGCTTCCCATTTTGTTATTTTCTTTTCAGGACTTTAATCTCTGGAAACCCGGTCCGGCAGCATGATTGCCAAACATATGATGCAGCAACCAAGAAGGCAGAAAGATACGTCACACCACAGAACTCCGAGGTGGATTACGATAACGAGTGTAATACTTGCCTTAATACTATTCTTCAGCTCGCCCTTGGAGGGGACATAGTCCTACTTTTTTGCTTATTGCACCGCATGTATCATTCTGCTTTAACTCACCTTTTTGAATAAACAATGCATAGCATTAAGACTATTATTGCATTCTTCTTTTTTTATACATATGTTCATTCATGACATCCAGCACCCGTACACTCTGGTACGGCCAATACTCTAGGGGCTTAAGCATACCCCACAATACGGCGTGAGAAGTCCGGACAATTTCAACAATGCGGCACCCCGATCTTATAGCACTATATGCATCAGCTCCGAATCATGTCTTGGCTCAATAGTTGGGTTTGCCCGGCTCCCATGTTTTGGTACCTTACGTTCCGCTATATCGGCTAAGGTAGCACTGGGAGAACTACTGCGATTGTGCCCCGGTTCTGCTAGGCTAAGCACCTCAGTAGAGAAAGCTAAAACTGACTGTCATGATAAGGCGAGAGACTGGTCGTTGTTCGAGAGGTTTTTGAGTCCTTAAAGACTTATGCCGCTTAGAGCGAGGAGTCGGCCCTGTCCAGCTTAAGGCGTGTACCGCGCCCCGAGTTCGGCCTTCCGAACACTAGGGGCTTCGCCGAAATTTAAAATTATAGAATTCTATGGCTAAGTGAGAGTGATAACGCATTATAGTCCGATTGCCTTGTTCGTTGTGCTGAGCACCTCCCTCGAAGGACCCAAAAATGGGAACAAGAGTGCTCAGGTTTATCCCCAACACCCCAGCACTCGTGGCATGGGGGCAGAAGCCCACGACTAGCCATCTCTCAGATTTGATAAACAACCGAACAGAAGGTAATATTTTAAATTCGAACAAGCGTTGCATAGCACATATGAACAAGTTTTCATGAATATAGGATTACACGAGCAGGTTTACTCAAATATTGTATCTTTGGTACACTCGTCCGCTACGAGACGGGCACCTTTCAGGACACCCTCATAGTACATCTTGGGGTGGCGATGCTCCTTGCCCTCCGGCGGCCCTTCCTTGATCAGCTTCACAGCGTCTAGCTTGGCCCATTGCACCTTCACACGGGCGAAAGCCCGACGTGCACCTTCGATGCAGACGGACCGCTTGATGACTTCTAGCTGTGGGCAGGCATCCACAAGCCGCCTCACCAGGCCTAAGTAGCTATTCAGAAGGGCGTAGCTAGGCCACAGCCGGACTATATAGCCCTTCATGGCCAGTTCGGCCGCCTTGTGTAGCTCGACCGACTGCTTTAGCTGGTCGCTCATAGGCACCGGGTGTTCGGTCCCGGTATATTGGGCCCAGAACAACTTCTCCATTGAGCTTCCCTCCTCGGCCTAGTAAAACGTTGCGGCATCCAACACGCTGCGGGGCAAATCTACGAATGCTCCTGGAGAGCTCCGGATTCGGGTAAGTAACAAGTAATTTACTTTCACATTCTTGCTTTACATATAGAATGCCTTACCCGCCTCTATCTTCTTCATCGCATCAATCTCCTGGAGGGCCTTTTGGGCTTCGGCCTTGGCATTCTTTGCGCTCTCGAGGGCCGCGGCAAGCTCGAACTCTCGCGTCTTCAAGTCAAGCTCCAATGCCTCGTGCTTCGTCACGAGAGCGTGGAGCTCTTGCTGCACCTCGCCCACCCGTGCCTCATGCCTTTCCCGCTCGGTGCGCTCCTTGGCCGCTTTGTTTTCAGCCTCGGATAGCGCTTGCTTCAGGGTCGCCACCTCGGTCGTGGCCCCTGGCAAATTTACGATGATCCTGTAATTTTGCAATCACATTATTTTTATACATATCCATAGACTAGGTACTACTTACCTTTGTTCTCCTCGAGCTGCCTCTTGGCAAGGCCGAGCTCGTCCTTGGACCCTTTAAGGTCCTGCTTTAGTGCGGCGACCTCCGCAGTCAGTGCGGCAGATGCCAGCAGCGAAGCCTGCATACGCATATTGACATACTTATGTTAGACTCCTGCGATATTGTTTGATCCTCTGTTCTGCTTTTCTTTGTGAACACCGAACAGAGCATTAGGGGCTACTGTCTATGCGGTTATATTTTCCCCATATTTCAAAAATTTACCTCAAAGCCTGTTAGAAGGCTGGCACAGGCTTCAGTCAGTCCGCTCATGGCGAACTGAACCTTCTGGACCACCACATTCATAATAGTGCGGTGCTCCTCGTCGATGGAAGCGCTACGAAGCGCTCCCAGCAGATTGTCCGGTGCCTCTGGATGGACAGAGGTCACCAGCACAGGTGTCTTGCCCCTTTTGGAAGGAGGCCGCCTGCCCGAGTCCGGAACCACTAGAGGTTCCGGCGCGGTGTTTGGCTGAGGGCCGAACTCGGAGCCCTCGGGGTCCTTGTTCCCTCTGCTCCCGGAGTCCGGAAGGTCGCCTTGAGGCGCCTCCGGAACTGTCTCCCCTCGACCCGGTGCCTCTTGAGACAATACCTCGGTGTTGTCCATAGGGAAAGGGGAGGTGGCAGTCGGAAGTGGATCGCTATCCAAATCCGACGAGCCCAGGGAGCCGTCCGACGATACGTCGATACGGGCTCGTGGCGGTCTGCATAGTCATAATTCGGCGTTAGGATAGGCAGTGCGACAAAGGTATGCTATGAGTTACTCTGGCATCCGAATACATACAACTTCGCCAGGGGCTTGGCCCTGAGCAGCCATTCGTCTTTGCCTTCGGTGGCGGTGGTGGAGAAGTCCAG
>NC_041390.1:545817114-545821202 GCF_002162155.2 Triticum dicoccoides
TGGAAGGGGAGCATCTTCCTCCTTGTCTTCGGGGGAGGAGTGCGTCGTGGAGTTATCGGACGATAAGTCCGATAACACCTGGCGTCGGGAACTCTTTCGGGTTCCCTTGACCTTCTTGGTCTTCTCCAGCACCTTGTAAGGAGCCGGAGTCAGCATCTCCATCAGGAGAGCATCCGCAGTGTCTTCGGGCAGAGGGGTCAGACAGTTAGTCTGCCCCGACGTCTCCACCCAGTCCTGTCAAAGGCATGGAGATCAGACCCCGCACATGGTTAAGCTAGGGGAAATAAATATCCTACCGGATGTATAGAACTCACTGAATGCGCTCGGCGCTTCGCGCTTAGCCCGCGGTCCTCGGTGAGCGAGGGAGGGACCTCGGCGCCATTGAACATCACCTTCCAGACGTCCTTGTGCATCATGTCGAAGAGCTCGCTCAGAGTCTGGTGCTGGGCCGGGTCGAACTCCCGCAAGTTGAAGTCCCGTTGTTGGCACGGGAGGATCCGGCGGATGAGCATGGCATGGACTATGTTGACAAGCTTGAGCTTCTTGCTTGTCATGTTCAGGATACATTTCTGGAGTCCGTCCAGCTCCACCGATGAACCCCACGACAAGCCCTTCTCTTTCCAGGAAGTGAGCCGTGTAGGGAATCCGGATCGAAACTTGGGGGCAGCCACCCATTTGGTGTCGCGCGGCTCGGTGATGTAGAACCGCGCCGATTGCCACCCCTTTATGGTCTCCACGAAGGAGCCTTCAAGCCATATAACGTTGGGCATCTTGCCCACCATGGCTCTACCGCATTCTGCTTGTTAGCCGCCCACCACCTTCGGCTTGATATTGAAGGTCTTTAACCACAGGCCGAAGTGGGGCCAGATGCGGAGGAAAGCCTCACACACGACGATGAACGCCGAAATGTTGAGGATGAAGTTCGGGGCCAGATCATGGAAGTCCAGCCCGTAGTAGAAAATGAGACCATGGACGAAAGGATGGAGGGGAAACCCCAGTCTGCGGAGGAAGTGGTGGAGAAAAACAACCCTCTCGTGAGGTTCGGGGGGAGGAACGATCTGCCCCGCAGCGGGCAGCCGATGCGCGATATTCGCGGCTAACTATCTGGCTCCGTGCAGCTTCTTTATGTGTCCCTCCGTAACGGAGGAAGCCATCCATTTGCCTCCCACTCCGGACATGATTGGAGAAGGTTGAGGGGAAGGATGTGGACTTGGGCGTTGGAGCTCGAGTGCGCAAGAATGGATGAGCAAGGAGGAAGAAGGCGTGGGTAGAAAAAGGTTAAACCTTGTCCCTTTATATGGGCGGCCGAAACTATGTGCCCTCACTAGCCTGGTAAAACTCGCTTATCCCCCAAGCGCCGTAATCGATGGCGCGGTTGGGTTACCCACTCCCGTATTGATGAAAATCCCGTAATAAGGAGAACACGATCTCTGCTTTGACAAGACGTGTCAAGAAACTTCCTCGCGTTATGTGCGGGGCTAGTCAAAGGAAACGGTTCGAATAATCACTGGGCTATGGCATAATGTTATGTTGCCAAAACGTGTCGGCAGATTAGATTTGTGGAAATATTATTCTCTCTACGGTGGTATGTGGAAATTATTTTGCAGGGTCAGACACTATCCTTGTATTCAAATTCTTCCGTGATGTATTCGGAGGAGGAACCCGCCTTGCAATGCCGAAGACAATACTGCGCACCGGACTCATCGTCATTGAAGCCTGGTTCAGGGGCTTCTGAGGGAGTCCGGGATTAGGGGGTCTCCGGACAGCCGGACTATATCCTTTGGCCGGACTGTTGGACTATGAAGATACAAGATTGAAGACTTTGTCTCGTGTCCGGATGGGACTCTACTTCGGCGTGGAAGGCAAGGTAGGCAGTATGAATATGGATATCTCCTCCTTTGTAACCGACCTTGTGTAACCCTAACCCTCTCTGGTGTCTATTAAACCGAAGGGTTTTAGTCCGTAGGACAACATACAATCATACCATAGGCTAGCTTCTAGGGTTTAGACTCTCAGATCTCATGGTAGATCAACTCTTCTAATACCCATATCATCAAGAATAAATCAAGCAGGACATAGGGTTTTACCTCCATCAAGAGGGCCCGAACCTAGGTAAAACATTGTGTCCCCTGCCTCCTGTTACCATCCGCCTAGACGCACAGTTCAGGCACAATGCTATCGCATCCGATGTTGGTGCGGAGGGATACTACACTGTTGCCTACTCCACCACCACCCGAGAGCCCTTCTACCATCAGAACCTGGTTCTGCATGCTGATGGGCTAGATAGAGCTAACCGAGCTCTTCACCATGAATTCTACACCACCCGTCAGCACCTTTACCGTGCTCTGACGCTGTTGCACCCCCTTGTCCGGTCTGGTGATCTGTCGCGTTCTATGATCTACCCTGCCAGGACCGTGATGCCCCAAGGTGTTGGCTGGCCAGATGTGGGAGGCTACTCTCCCGCACTTGGTCCTCTTCTGCCACCTGAGCGTTGGGTTCTAGATCAGAGTATCCGCGGACCGCAGGTTACTGACGTGGAGGACTTCCCGTCGCGTCACTACCAGCTGTCAGGCTACACCTACCTCCATAGTTCCTCCTAGGACTGATGTAGGCTTGTGATATGTCTCCAACGTATCTATACTTTTTGATTGTTCCATGCTATTATATTACCCATTTTGGATGTTTATGTGCTTTATAATACACTTTTATATTATTTTTGGGACTAACCTATTAACCGGAGGCCCAGCCCAAAATGCTGTTTTATTGCCTATTTCAGTGTTTCCAAGAAAAGGAATATCAAACGGAGTCCAAACGGAATAAAACCTTTAGGAGAGTTATTTTTGGAACGAAAGCAATCCAGGAGACTTGGAGTAGACGTCAGGGAAGCTTGGAGGAAGCCACGACGCACGGAGGCGCGCCCCCACCCTCGTGGGCCCCTCGTGTCTCCCCTGGCCGACTTCTTTCGCCTATATATGCCCATATACCCTAAAACCATCGAGGAGCAGAATAGATCGGGAGTTCCGCCGCCAGAACCTCCATAGCCACCAAAAACCAATCTAGACCCGTTCCGGCACCTTGACGGAGGGGGGAATCCCTCTCCGGTGGCCATCTTCATCATCCCGACGCTCTCCATGACGAGGAGGGAGTAGTTCACCCTCAAGCTTGAGGGTATGTACCAGTAGCTATGTGTTTGATCTCTCTCTCATGTTGTTGAGTCGGCACGATCTTGATGTATCGCGAGCTTTGCTATTATATTTGGATCTTATGATGTTTCTCCCCATCTACTCTCTTGTGATGAATTGAGTTTTCCCTTTGAAGTTATTGTCACATCCCTAGTTCTGGCCTGACCTATGCTTGCTTCCATCTGTGCATCATGTTTAAATTTTTGAAACTTGAACTGAGGAATTCAGAAGCCTCAAAACCCTAAATAAAAGAAGGGCAAAAAAACCCTAAAATCTGATTCATTGTTCCAAAATGCTCTTCTTAGATGTTTAATATTTTTGGCAAGGGTTTTGATCCAAACCAAAAATAATGAACATTTTAAAAGGATATATTTTTGGGACTTTGAATTTAAATCATTAGCTATTTGAATTTGAATTATATTCATATAACTAGAATATAATTTCAAATACCCCTGAAATATTTTATGAGCTTTTGGAAAAGTCCATCTAGCCAAATAAAAATATTCAGAGGAGTTTTTGGCATTGTTTGAATTATTTTAAATTCAAAACAGTGGCAAAAGAATTAAATAAAAATAAAACAGAACAGAAAATTTAAAAAAGAGAGAAGCCCGGCCACTTACCTGACTTACCAGCCGGCCCAGCTCCTCCAGCGGCCCAGCCCACCGCCGCTTTTCCCCCCCTGTCGTCTTCCTCCCCTCGCCCCAAAGCTGCTGCTGTCGCCGTGAGGAAGCGCCCGCGCACGCAGGCTCCACCTCCTGCTTCGCGCTGGAGGCTCAACCTCCTCCCTGTCCCCGCGCCTGGAGACGCCTCGACCCCCTCTGTTCTTCCCCCCCCCCTCTTTCCTGGCTCTCCCCCTCGCTTGCCCGCAGCCATGGCCGAACGCCACCATCGCCATCGACGCTGTTC
>NC_041390.1:545821547-545829711 GCF_002162155.2 Triticum dicoccoides
GCCATCGACGCCGTTCGTTGCCGCTGTGGCCACAGCCACTGCCTCACCCCGCCGATGCTCTCAGAGGCGCCGCCGCCACCTACTCTCCCTCCTCTCCGAGCTACACGAGCCAGGACGGCCCCAAGACGACGCTTGCGGTCTTCTTCTCCGACCATGGCCGCCGGATGCCGCCGTCCGATTCGCCGTCACCAAGCCATCCCCGAGCCCACTAGTCTGCTCTGCGAGTTCACCATGAGCACCGGAATCTTTCCCCTCTCTTCCCTGCCCCGTTTGCACCGCGTAGCTATCAAATCTGCCGGAGCCGCGAGCTTACCACCACCGGCGATGTCGCCGCCGCCGCGCTAGTCACTGGAGCTCGTGTCCGAGCACTCCATCGTGCTCAGCACGCTCCCAGTAGCACATATCACCCCACCACCGTCCTCCCCGTGCACCCCAACACAATCCCGAGCACGCCCGAGCTCCGGCCGCCGCTGCCGAGCTCGAGGCCATCGTCTCCGGCCGCCCTAGCTGCTGCTGCTTGCTGAAACGGGCGCGGGTGAGCTCCAGCTCTCCGTAGCCGCTCTCCTCCGTCCATTTGGACGCCGGAGGAGCGAGCCCGAGCCCTTCGCCGCGCCTGTTGCCACCGGCGACGAACCGCAGGCGGGTTAGGCCCTGTTGACCAGGGGTTTGACCTCCCCTGGGTCCATGACAGGTGGACCCTGCCATCAGGTGATTAGCTTAAGCTAATCACCACCTAATCTAACCTCCCTGACACTAACAGGTGGGCCCGGCCCCTGCTAACTTTGGTTAAATTAATAACTAACTTTAGTTAAGCCACTGACTCACTGACACGCAGGGCCCACAGGTCAGTTTGACCTGGACGGCGCCCGTTGACCTGCTGACGTCACTATGAGGTCATGATGACGCAATAATTCCTTTCTGGAATTAAAATAAATCAGGAAATGATTTATAAATTTCTGAAAATGCCTAAAACTTCTAAAATTCATAGAAATTCAACCGTAACTCCAAATTAAATAATTTATATATGAAAAATTATCAGAAAAATTCAAGGAATCCATCTGTACCATTTTCATGCATGTTTGAGCAATGTTTGTCCTCTGTTTTGGACAAAACAAATACAGAGCATTTAAATAATCACATATGGAGTTTGAATTTGAATCTTGTATTCAAACCAACTTCATTTAATCTGTTGCTAGTTGCATTAGCTCAAAACACATTCATATTGCCATGTCATGAGCATGCATCATACTGTGCATTGCATTGATTGTATTTCTTCTTTGTTGCCGGTATCTGTTCCCTCCCGGTAGACGATGTTCCGACGTTGTGATCGTTGACACTGATGAAGACTCAATGTTATCTTCAGAAGTGCCAGGCAAGCAAAACCCCCTTGTTCATTCCGATAAATCCCACTCTATCGCTCCTGCTCTCTATTACTGCATTAGGACAACAACGATTCAACTGTTACTTGGTGCGGTAGCTGAACCCCTTTATCCTTTGCATGACCTGTCATTCCACAGTAAATAGATGAAACCCACTAGCATGAGTAGGAGTTGTTTGTGCCCTGTTGTGCCTACTCATTCATGTTTGTTTGTCATGCCTGCTACTGCTTAGAGTTGAGTCAGGTCTGATTCATCGGGGATGAATCAGAGGTGTGTGGACATGTCCTACTGTTGAGTGCTAAGTGTGTGAACACGATTTGGTAAAGGTAGCGGTGAGAGGCCATGTAGGAGTACATGGTGGGTTGTCTCATTGCAGCCGTCCTCAGGAACTGAGTTCTGTGTTTGTGATCCATGATCAGTTACTACCACACATTGGGCTCCGGGCGCTCCAAGCTCTCTCGACTTATTAATCAACATGATCTCTGTCCAGGAGTTGCAGCTAGTTTCTGGTGTTTGTAGGTAGTGTTAGTAGTCTACCAAGTGGCACCCGGTACAGGTGGGCTTGGGACAGACTAGGCACAGTGGCACGGTGTACCAAGCGTACATCCACCCGTCGAGGTGGGCTTGGGAACCCTGCACACATCGTTTGGGGCCGTGAGCGACACCCCGGCCGGATCTCCTTGCGGATGGAACCCGAATAGGCGATAAACCTGGACTAGAGACTTGTTCGGTTAGTCAGGTCGTGGCCGACTCCCTCGCCCGGCTTCTGCTTGAAGGTTGCCGAGGTACATGATGTGTACAGGGCGATAAGTGGCGAAAGCGTGTGTGAAGAAGTACACCCCTGCAGGGTTAACATCATCTATTCGAATAGCCGGATTCCTCGGATATGGAAACTTGGACCCCTTGCATAGTTCATAGACAAGTGAAAGTGGATACTCTAAAATACGCAAGATAAGCGTGAGTGCTATGGATGGCGTTCTCGTAGGGAGACGGGAGCGGATCCATAGTGGTGTATTGATATGGTGAATATGTGGACTCATGTGCGCCACCTCAAAAGAGTTTCTTGCAGTCGTAGTTCAGGTTAGCCACCGAGTCAAAGCTGGCTTGCTGCAGTTAAACTCCACCACCCCCTTTGTTGATAATGATGCATATGTAGATAGATCTGATGTAAGTCTTGCTGGGTACATTTGTACTCACGTTGCTTAATTTATGTTTTTGCAGAGAGACGTCAGTCTCACTAGTAGTTCCACGTGGACTTCGACGTTTAGCTTGTTACCTCAGCTACGATCTTGTGCCCTCGGCAGGATCTGGTAGATAGTCAGGCTTCTCAGCCTTTTTCATTTATAGTTGTCTGTACTCAGACATGTTAAGCTTCCGCTTGTGCTTTGACTTGTATGCTCTGATTGTTGGGTCATGAGACCCATGTTTGTAATATCTCGCTCCTCGGAGCCTATTGAATAAACTACTTGAGTCGTAGAGTCATTTTGTGATGCCATGTTGTATTGCACATATCGAGCATATTGTGTGTATGTTATTGAAATGCTTGGTATGTGTGGGATCTGACAATCTAGTCGTTTATCCTTGGTAGCCTCTCTTACCGGGAAATGTCTCCTAGTGTTTCCACCGAGCCATGGTAGCTTGCTACTGCTCCGGAACACTTAGGCTGGCCGGCATGTGTCCTTCCTCGTTCCTGTGTCTGTCCCTTCGGGGAAATGTCATGCGATGAATACCGGAGTCCTGTTAGCCTGCTACAGCCCGGTTCACCGGAGTCCTGCTAGCCCAGTGCTACAGCCTGGATTCACTCGCTGATGACCGACACGTTCGATGTTGGGTCATGGATGCCTGTCCCTGTAAGTTTGTGCCACTTTGGGTTTACGACTAGCCATGTCAGCCCGGGCTCCTTATCATATAGATGCTAGCGACACTGTCATATATGTGTGCCAAAAGGCGCAAACGGTCCCGGGTAAAGGTAAGGCGACACCCGTGGAAATACCGTGCGTGAGGCCGCAAAGTGATATGAGGTGTTACATGCTAGATCGATGTGGCATTGAGTCGGGGCTCTGACAGCGTTGGTATCAGAGCTTGACTGCCTGTAGGATTACCAAGCCAAACTGGTCGAAGTTGTGTCTAGAAATGCTTTAGTTATGTAAGGGAATTGATTGTGGGATGGAACGTAAGGCTCTTTTTACTCCTTATACCTTATGCCCTTCTGATCTGAGTCATCTTATCTTTCCTACGGGGATTAAGAACTAGGCTATCTCTTCTTTCTATCAGGATCACGTGTTACTAATCCGTAGACTTATAAGATTGTTGGATTTAAGCTTGAGTTCAGTTCCTACTACTTCCGTATGTTAATTGTTGATCTCGAAACCTTGATATTGTGCTTCTGAGTGGCTATGCCACCATTTTTGTAGCATGTTTCAAATCTTTTTGAGAATTTACAGCCGTTATGCTGTCCGAGTCATCTCAGGTCTCTAAACAGTCTGATGCACTTGCAAATTCCTTCCTCCCGTTTCAATGTTCCTTTGGGCCAGATTAACCACACTAATCAGTGAGTTGAGGTACTCTGTTACCTTGACATATATGTTGGAGATGGTATTATGACCCTAGGTGTCTTAGGGGATCATCTAGTAATTTAGCCATGATTTGTGTCCCAGTGTGATGATTCTGGCCATCATTCTCGTAAGCATCATGTGATGCCAACTAGTTAGTAGGTATTCCACTTCTGGGTTTTGAACCCGAGATTCACCCTACTTACTTCATGTTGATAGTAATTGCCAGTTTCTTTAGATTATTAGTAACCTTTGCATTAGTCCTCGAGGTCCGTGGTATATCCTTCTTCCAAATACCATGAACCACTTACGGCAGAAGTTTGTTGGATCAAAAGATCACAATAGGAGTGCCCTCGATGGGTTCTCCATTCTACATTGTGACTCTGCCAGTTCAACCTTTCTGCATAGGTTATCCGGAAGAAACATGTTGAGCTCTGCTCGACATACTAATCTATGCATCCACAACTCAGAAAAACATATGTTCCTTTGGGTTGTCCCTCTTTAGTTGTCTTCTGACCCTCGTCTATCAGTTGATAGTCAAGATTATGTGTGCATTCGTTCATCGATGCCTATTATTCTTGTGGTCCGTCAAGCCATTCTATTCCAGAATGACTAGGAGAAACAAACTCCAGTACCTTATCCATTTCCAGGATTGGGTCAAAGAAGTTGTGCTCCGCAGATCAAATTGCTAATCCAGCTTTTGTTCTGTTCTACCTTGGAGTATTGCCATCTTTTATATCGGGATTGTTATAGGAATTGCACACCATCCTATGAACTCTTGGTAAAGTGATACTTCTTGCCATCATTGTTCATTCCTCGGTTCCTGTGTTATTGTAACCGGAATGCCGACAAATGAATCATGGCGTGTGAAATCAATACTGCTAGCAACTCTGTTGCCCGGTAGTTAAATGGACGATAGTTTTATTCTTAGCGTGTTGGTTCTTGAATCATCATTCTAAGACTGATCGTGCTATCTAGTCCTTATTTCCGGTGCACCCTTCGATCAATGAGTTAGGATTTTGGCAATCCCTCGCTCTTTTGATCATATCGTCTTGCCCTCAAAAGCGAGATTGTTCTCGAGCTTAGTACCATATCGGTGGTTTGTGATTTTTCGAAGATCTTCTCGGAAGTATTACCAGGTTGTCACCTGACCGCTATGTTGAGCTCGTGATCAAGTTGGTTTCTTGTAAACCACCCTTTCTCCAAGAATCCATGTTGGATACCCCTGATGCTAGTTGGTTAAGCCGAACAACAACTTGGAGAGTTGGAAGATAAAAGCTTATCCGACTTAGTTCATGTTAAGGGATATCTTTTTGTGTGTGTGTGTGTTGAAGAAAGATGATATCTTTATTGGTTGATCCTCGTGATCAATTGTTGGATCTATTATCTTACCCAAACCTTTTATTTGAGTATGGGCTATCGTCAAATCAAATCAGAACCAGCGATATTCGTAATGCTGTCTTACTCGTGGTTGTTCCTCGAGCATACACCATTATATCTTTCGGGCCTGACCAATGCTATCACCTTGTTCACATAATTGTGGAATTCCACTAATATGGGAACCTGGATGAATTGTTGTTGAGCCCATTGACAACATCCTTATCCCCTCCATGATTTTGTTGAACATCAAGCTAGTGTTGTAAGCATTATCTTCATGACTCGTGCGTGAAGCATATGTTTGGACAAAAGAAGTGAGTCCCTCTAATTCATGTGCACTTGATGCAAGTTGCCGCCATGAATTTGAGAAGGCTTGTTTTACCTCCTTTGGAATCATCCCAAGTCAGTCATGCACGTGCGAAGAGTTCTGTGGTCTGTTAGACTGATCATCTTCATTCCATATGTATATCCTAGCACACCAAGCCACTGATTGAGTTGTTCAAAGATAAAGGAGTCTGTCCAAGGTGAACTCTTTGGACTTCCACGCGTGGAGACTTCGATGTCATTAATAATGGTTCCCCACCTGAACTCAGTAGTGTTTTATTGTAAGACTACCATGTGATAATGTTTGTCTGGGACAACGTGTTCACATGTGTGTAGCAGAACCAGCTCATGTTTTGGAGCTTGCTATCATAGTTCATTTCCTGAGAATCTCGCAACGTCATCTCGTCGATTTGTGTTGCAAACTTTCATTTTTCTTCCTAGACTCGATGAGTCTGGAATATCCTGACACCAACCATATCTGAATCTCAGGCAGATATGATGGTTGGAACATTTCCCAAGAACTATAATATTGGTCCCTCGATAACCGGTAAAGTGGATGTCATGGCCAACACACCCAGCCGGAAGACCTATTATTGTAGTATCTTGTTTGAGGAAGTTGGCCACCTCCCCATAAGGATTTCGTAGGATTTACCTCCGTAACTGTTCCTTATGGATTCTATTGCTCCCGAAGTCCGACCTTTACCTGATGTTCTAGTTATCAAACCATATCTATGAATGGGATACACTAGCACGTCAAGGAGAACATTAGAAGCCGAGTGCTAAATGTCTCTCGGTCGATCATCCAGATTTTATTTCCTTGGCCCCGCCAAGGGTGAAATCTGAGAAAGTGTTATCTTCCTTTGCATCTGCATCTTCCACCGGTATTCATCATGGTAGTAAGTGGTGTTGCCAGGATCCTTGACACGGATATTGGTAAAATCTTGATGATTATGGAAATGCTCAAGTTCTTGAGAGCACGCATAAGCGCTAGGTGTTATCATCGGCACTAACTGGGATTCCTCTCGGTTTCCTCGGCAATGCTATGACCTTTCAAATAGTGAATTCACTCTCTATTGTTGGGTTCTTCCCCAGTTACCAGAATCATTCCCAGCATTTGCATTTTGTTCCCAGCTTGCACCGCCAATGTGCCATTCTACCACGGGTCTCTTCCATTTCCGGTGGTAAGCAAATTCATCCATTACGTTGTCTTCAACAAGGTAAACCACATCATCCAAGTCCGAGTATGCCATTCTACCGAACCCCTCCAAACGATCGCTCGAGATTTTCCTTAGGCTGGTATAAAGAGTTTCAATTATCTCTGAATCAAAGGTAATTCTTTTTGCCACTTAAGGGGATATCTCTACGAGTCACCTTCCCTAAGGTGCCCCGTTATGGTATCATGACAACTCAACTCCTCGCTACGTTGACAATCGTTTACCACCTTCTTAGGTGTGGAATTGTTGTCTACCTAGTGAACCTCCGTCATCTGCTTCACTCCATTCCTATGGATGTGTGCTTCGTCTCTCAGCTTGAGAGATGTTGCTATGTCTCATTCCGTGGGCTAATCCTGAGTTGTTCGACCTTCGAGAAGATCGACCCTTCTAGAGTCTCCTTCTTCTCTCCATGTCATGTTGGCAGGATTTCTCAGAGCAAGACTTCAAGATAAAGATGGTGATTGAATCAACGCTCATTTGACGTGCAACCTGGATCGTGAAGGTTATACTAGTTTGCGTTTCCCCTTCATCTTACCCTACGCTTGAATCTCGAGACGAGATTCTTGTTTAGTGGGGGTGAGTTGTCACATCCCTAGTTCTGGCCTGACCTATGCTTGCTTCCATCTGTGCATCATGTTTAAATTTTTGAAACTTGAACTGAGGAATTCAGAAGCCTCAAAACCCTAAATAAAAGAAGGGCAAAAAAAACCCTAAAATCTCATTCATTGTTCCAAAATGCTCTTCTTAGATGTTTAATATTTTTGGCAAGGGTTTTGATCCAAACCAAAAATAATGAACATTTTAAAAGGATATATTTTTGGGACTTTGAATTTAAATCATTAGCTATTTGAATTTGAATTATATTCATATAACTAGAATATAATTTCAAATACCCCTGAAATATTTTATGAGCTTTTGGAAAAGTCCATCTAGCCAAATAAAAATATTCAGAGGAGTTTTTGGCATTGTTTGAATTATTTTAAATTCAAAACAGTGGCAAAAGAATTAAATAAAAATAAAACAGAACAGAAAATTTAAAAAAGAGAGAAGCCCAGCCACTTACCTGACTTACCAGCCGGCCCAGCTCCTCCAGCGGCCCAGCCCACCGCCACTTTTCCCCCCCTGTCGTCTTCCTCCCCTCGCCCCAAAGCTGCTGCTGTCGCCGTGAGGAAGCGCCCGCGCACGCAGGCTCCACCTCCTGCTTCGCGCTGGAGGCTCAACCTCCTCCCTGTCCCCGCGCCTGGAGACGCCTCGACCCCCTCTGTTCTTCCCCCCCCCTCTTTCCTGGCTCTCCCCCTCGCTTGCCCGCAGCCATGGC
>NC_041390.1:545830001-545909828 GCF_002162155.2 Triticum dicoccoides
CAGCCATGGCCGAACGCCACCATCGCCATCGACGCCGTTCGTTGCCGCTGTGGCCATAGCCACTGCCTCACCCCGCCGATGCTCTCAGAGGCGCCGCCGCCACCTACTCTCCCTCCTCTCCGAGCTACATGAGCCAGGACGGCCCCAAGACGACGCTTGCGGTCTTCTTCTCCGACCACGGCCGCCGGATGCCGCCGTCCGATTCGCCGTCACCAAGCCATCCCCGAGCCCACTAGTCTGCTCTGCGAATTCACCATGAGCACCGGAATCTTTCCCCTCTCTTCCCTGCCCCGTTTGCACCGCGTAGCTATCAAATCCGCCGGAGCCGCGAGCTTACCACCGCCGGCGATGTCGCCGCCGCCGCGCTAGTCACTGGAGCTCGTGTCCGAGCACTCCATCATGCTCAGCACGCTCCCAGTAGCACATATCACCCCACCACCGTCCTCCCCGTGCACCCCAACGCAATCCCGAGCACGCCCGAGCTCCGGCCGCCGCTGCCGAGCTCGAGGCCATCGTCTCCGGCCGCCCTAGCTGCTGCTGCTTGCTGAAACGGGCGCGGGTGAGCTCCAGCTCTCCGTAGCCGCTCTCCTCCGTCCATTTGGACGCCGGAGGAGCGAGCCCAAGCCCTCCGCCGCGCCTGTTGCCACCGGCGACGAACCGCCGGCGGGTTAGGCCCTGTTGACCAGGGGTTTGACCTCCCCTGGGTCCATGACAGGTGGACCCCGCCATCAGGTGATTAGCTTAAGCTAATCACCACCTAATCTAACCTCCCTGACACTGACAGGTGGACCCGGCCCCTGCTAACTTTGGTTAAATTAATAACTAACTTTAGTTAAGCCACTGACTCACTGACACGCAGGGCCCACAGGTCAGTTTGACCTGGACGGCGCCCGTTGACCTGCTGACGTCACTATGAGGTCATGATGACGCAATAATTCCTTTCTGGAATTAAAATAAATCAGGAAATGATTTATAAATTTCTGAAAATGCCTAAAACTTCTAAAATTCATAGAAATTCAACCGTAACTCCAAATTAAATAATTTATATATGAAAAATTATCAGAAAAATTTAAGGAATCCATCTGTACCATTTTCATGCATGTTTGAGCAATGTTTGTCCTCTGTTTTGGACAAAACAAATACAGAGCATTTAAATAATCACATATGGAGTTTGAATTTGAATCTTGTATTCAAACCAACTTCATTTAATCTGTTGCTAGTTGCATTAGCTCAAAACACATTCATATTGCCATGTCATGAGCATGCATCATACTGTGCATTGCATTGATTGTATTTCTTCTTTGTTGCCGGTATCTGTTCCCTCCCGGTAGACGATGTTCCGACGTTGTGATCGTTGACACTGATGAAGACTCAATGTTATCTTCAGAAGTGCCAGGCAAGCAAAACCCCCTTGTTCATTCCGATAAATCCCACTCTCTCGCTCCTGCTCTCTATTACTGCATTAGGACAACAACGATTCAACTGTTACTTGCTGCGGTAGCTGAACCCCTTTATCCTTTGCATGACCTGTCATTCCACAGTAAATAGATGAAACCCACTAGCATGAGTAGGAGTTGTTTGTGCCCTGTTGTGCCTACTCATTCATGTTTGTTTGTCATGCCTGCTACTGCTTAGAGTTGAGTCAGGTCTGATTCATCGGGGATGAATCAGAGGTGTGTGGACATGTCCTACTGTTGAGTGCTAAGTGTGTGAACACGATTTGGTAAAGGTAGCGGTGAGAGGCCATGTAGGAGTACATGGTGGGTTGTCTCATTGCAGCCGTCCTTAGGAACTGGGTTCTGTGTTTGTGATCCATGATCAGTTACTACCACACATTGGGCTCCGGGCGCTCCAAGCTCTCTCGACTTATTAATCAACATGATCTCTGTCCAGGAGTTGCAGCTAGTTTCTGGTGTTTGTAGGTAGTGTTAGTAGTCTACCAAGTGGCACCCGGTATAGGTGGGCTTGGGACAGACTAGGCACAGTGGCATGGTGTACCAAGCGTACATCCACCCGTCGAGGTGGGCTTGGGAACCCTGCACACATCGTTTGGGGCCGTGAGCGACACCCCGGCCGGATCTCCTTGCGGATGGAACCCGAATAGGCGATAAACCTGGACTAGAGACTTGTTCGGTTAGTCAGGTCGTGGCCGACTCCCTCGCCCGGCTTCCGCTTGAAGGTTGCCGAGGTACATGACGTGTACAGGGCGATAAGTGGCGAAAGCGTGTGTGAAGAAGTACACCCCTGCAGGGTTAACATCGTCTATTCGAATAGCCGGATTCCTCGGATATGGAAACTTGGACCCCTTGCATAGTTCATAGACAAGTGAAAGTGGATACTCTAAAATACGCAAGATAAGCGTGAGTGCTATGGATGGCGTTCTCGTAGGGAGACGGGAGCGGATCCATAGTGGTGTATTGATATGGTGAATATGTGGACTCATGTGCGCCACCTCAAAAGAGTTACTTGCAGTCGTAGTTCAGGTTAGCCACCGAGTCAAAGCTGGCTTGCTGCAGTTAAACTCCACCACCCCCTTTGTTGATAATGATGCATATGTAGATAGATCTGATGTAAGTCTTGCTGGGTACATTTGTACTCACGTTGCTTAATTTATGTTTTTGCAGAGAGACTTCAGTCTCACTAGTAGTTCCACGTGGACTTCGACGTTTAGCTTGTTACCTCAGCTACGATCTTGTGCCCTCGGCAGGATCTGGTAGATAGTCAGGCTTCTCAGCCTTTTTCATTTATAGTTGTCTGTACTCAGACATGTTAAGCTTCCGCTTGTGCTTTGACTTGTATGCTCTGATTGTTGGGTCATGAGACCCATGTTTGTAATATCTCGCTCCTCGGAGCCTATTGAATAAACTACTTGAGTCGTAGAGTCATTTTGTGATGCCATGTTGTATTGCACATATCGAGCATATTGTGTGTATGTTATTGAAATGCTTGGTATGTGTGGGATCTGACAATCTAGTCGTTTATCCTTGGTAGCCTCTCTTACCGGGAAATGTCTCCTAGTGTTTCCACCGAGCCATGGTAGCTTGCTACTGCTCCGGAACACTTAGGCTGGCCGGCATGTGTCCTTCCTCGTTCCTGTGTCTGTCCCTTCGGGGAAATGTCACGCGATGAATACCGGAGTCCTGTTAGCCCGCTACAGCCCGGTTCACCGGAGTCCTGCTAGCCCAGTGCTACAGCCTTGATTCACTCGCTGATGACCGACACGTTCGATGCTGGGTCATGGATGCCTGTCCCTGTAAGTTTGTGCCACTTTGGGTTTACGACTAGCCATGTCAGCCCGGGCTCCTTATCATATAGATGCTAGCGACACTGTCATATACGTGTGCCAAAAGGCGCAAACGGTCCCGGGTAAAGGTAAGGCGACACCCGTGGAAATACCGTGCGTGAGGCCGCAAAGTGATATGAGGTGTTACATGCTAGATCGATGTGGCATTGAGTCGGGGCTCTGACAGTTATCTTATTGGATTGAGTCTTTAAGGATTTGAGAACACTTGATGTATGTATTGCATGTGCTTATCTGTGGTGACAATGGGATATCACGTGATCCACTTGATGTATGTTTTGGTGATCAACTTGCGAGTTCCGTGACCTCGTGAACTTATGCATAGGGGTTGGCACACGTTTTCGTCTTGACTCTCCGGTAGAAACTTTGGGGCACTCTTTGAACTTATGCATGATCCCTTTTGTAAGATATGCCGACTACTATGTAGTATCTATCGTGCTCCTTTTCATTATGCATGTTTCATCATGAATGATTCTGTCTTCGTAAATTTCCCAATGCTGAGCTACCCCTGTTATATACTAGCGGGATGGTTAGACTAGGTGGTCGTGGTTGTGGTCGCAATCCCCCACCACCGCCTGAGTACATGGCTGGTATGATGCAACAGTTTGAGCTGAATCGCCAGTTCATGGAGAATATTATGGGTTAGTTTCCTCATCCCAATATGAACCAGCAGCCAGCCCAGGTGACTCTGCAGGATTTCATGCGCCTCAACCCAACTGTATACCGCAGCTCAACTCAGCCTCTGGATGCTAATGACTGGCTCTGTGACATCACCTATGAGATGGAGTCTGTTGATGTAGCCCCTGCCAGCTATGTCACATTTGCTTCATTCTTCCTAAAAGGACCCGCAGCTCAATGGTGGGACAGCCATAGGCGTACTCTGCCTATTGGAACAATCATCACCTGGCCAGACTTCCAAGCTGCTTTCCGTGCCCGCTTCATTCCTCAGGGAGTCATGGACCGGAAGAAGCGTGAGTTCCGCAGCCTCACCCAAGGCAACAAAACTGTCGAAGCTTATCAACGGGGGTTTCTGGATTTATCCTGCTATGCTGAAGAAGACATTGCAACTGATGCACGCAGACAGGAGAAGTTCTGTGATGGCCTTCAAGCTGACATCAAGCTCGCACTTCTAGTGCATGACTTTGTTGATTTCGCCACCTTGGTGAACAAGGCCATCAATGTCGAAACTAGTCTGCAGGAACACCAGAGCTCCCACAGGCGCAACTGTGACACGGGCTCATCTTCGGGCCCGTCCTCGCAGATGAGTACGATATGGATTCCCAACAGCATGCACCAGCCAATTGCACCTCCCCCAAGGCAGTCCTATGCTGCACCGCGTCTGCCTCCCCCCACCAACTAGGCAGCCAAGACTTCCAGCTCCACCACCCCAAGCTCATGTTCCCACTCCCAATAATGGTCTGTGCTACAAGTGTGGTCAACTAGGTCACCTTGCCAGGAACTGCTATCAGAACCAGCATCAACTAGCCCTTCCCGCAGCTGGCCGTGGAAGCAACCATCCCCGCAACACCAATGCCAAGTATTATGGTCGTGTCATGCCAACCACGTTGATCTCAATGAAGCTCAAGACCAGCCTGCTACTGTGATGGGTACACTCCTCGTTAATTCAGTACATGCATCTGTTTTATTCGATTTAGGATCATCGCATTCATTCATGTCAGAAGATTTTGCATACAAGCAAGACGTTAGATGTGAGGAGATGAACACTTCGGTAGTGGTCAAAACCCGTGATATGTCTCCAACGTATCTATAATTTTTGATTGCTCCATGCTATATTATCTACTGTTTGGGACTATATTGGGCTTTATTTTCCACTTTTATATTATTTTTGGAACTAACCTATTAACCGGAGGCCCAGCCCAGAATTGTTGTTTTTTGCCTATTTCAGTTTTTCGAAGAAACGAAATATCAAACGGAGTCCAAACGGAATAAAATCTTCGGGAACGTGATTTTCTCACCGAACATGATCCAGGAGACTTGGACCCTGCTCCAAGGAACAAAAGAGGCGGTCACGAGGGTGGGGGGCGCCCCCCTAGGGCGCACCCCCTGCCTCGTGGGCCCCTCGTTGCTCCTCCAGCATACTTCTTCCTCCTATATATACACACGTACCCCCAAACAATCAGAATCGGAGGCAAAAACCTAATTCCACCGCCGCAACTTTCTATATCCACGAGATCCCATCTTGGGGCCTGTTCCGGAGCTCCGCTGGAAGAGGGCCATCATCACGGAGGGCTTCTACATCATCATAGCCTCTCCGATGAAGTGTGAGTAGTTTACCTCAGACCTTCGGGTCCATAGTTAGTAGCTAGATGGCTTCTTCTCTCTCTTTGAATCTCAATACAAAGTTCTCCCCCTCTCTCATGGCGATCTATTCGATGTAATCTTCTTTTTGTGGTGTGTTTGTTGAGACCGATGAATTGTGGGTTTATGATCAAGTCTATCTATGAATAATATTTGAATCTTCTCTGAATTCTTTTATGTATGATTGGTTATCTTTGCAAGTCTCTTCGAATTATCCGTTTGGTTTGGCCACCTAGATTGGTAGTTCTTGCCATGGGAGAAGTGCTTAGCTTTGGGTTCGATCTTGCGATGTCCTTACCCAGTGACAGAAGGGGCAGCAAGGCACGTATTGTATCGTTGCCATCAAGGATAACAAGATGGGATTTATTTCATATTGCATGAATTTATCTCTCTACATCATGTCATCTTGCTTAAGGCGTTACTCTATTTTTAACTTAATACTCTAGATGCATGCTGGATAGCGGTCGATGAGTGGAGTAATAGTAGTAGATGCAGAATCGTTTCGATCTACTTGTCATGGACATGATGCCTATATACATGATCATGCCTAGATATTCTCATAATTATGCACAATTCTATCAATTGCTCAACAGTAATTTGTTCACCCACCGTAGAATACTTATGCTCTTGAGAGAAGCCACTAGTGAAACCTATGGCCCCCGGGTCTATTCTCATCATATCAATCTCCATCACTTTTATATTGTTTTGCTATTTACTTTGCCTTTACTTTTTACTTTGCATCTTTATATCAAAAATACCAAAAATATTCTATCTATCAGATCTCACTCTCGTAAGTGATCGTGAAGGGCTTGATAACCCCTAATCGCGTTGGTTGCGAGTAGCTATCGCTTTGTGCAGGTACGAGGGACTTGAGCGTGGGCTCCTACTGGATTGATACCTTGGTTCTCAAAAATTGAGGAAAATACTTACGCTACTCTGTTGCATCATCCCTTCCTCTTCGGGGAAAACCAACGCAAGCTCAAGACGTAGCAAGAAGGATTTCTGGCGCCGTTGCCGGGGAGTCTACACAAAAAGTCAACATACCAAGTACCCATCACAATCCCTATCTCTCGCATTACATTATTTGCCATGTGCGTCTCGTTTTCCTCTCCCCCCAATTCACCCTTGCCGTTTTATTTGCCCTCTCTCTCTATCCTCTCTCTCTATTTGCCTTTTTGTTTGCTCGTGTGTTAGTTTGTTTGCTTGTTTGTGGCGATGGCTCAACCAAGATTTGATGATCTTCACCTTAAAAGGTTAGAGGAGATCGAAAACAACGTTAGGAAGTTTATGATTTTGCAATTTGAGCATAATAATTTCTTTAGAAACGAGCTTAAGGAACAAAAAAGCTTTATGAGTTATATGAATAAAGAGCTTGATGATATGTCTAAAGAATTTGAGGGTATAAGATCCCAATTGCTCGTCTAGAAAAGACGACTGCTGAAATTTCGGACATGCAAGCCACCTTAGTCAATAAGATGGCCACTAAACCGAATACTCATGAAAGTAATGATGAAGATCTAAAAGTTATTGATGTGTCTCCAATTAAATCTTTTTTTTGCAATATGAATCTTGATGAAACTGAATATGATCTTCCTTTACCTAGAAGGCGTTCTAAAAATTTGGAGTGTTTAGATCTTAATGATGAAATTGATGAAAGTGGGATGGAAAGAAATAAAAATCTAGATGTTGCTAAACCCACTGTATTGGATTTAAAGGAATTTAATTATGAAAATTTCTCTTTAATTTATTGTATTTCCTTGTTGCAATCCGTGCTAAATTCTCCACATGCTTATAGTCGAAATAAAGCCTTTACCGAACATATTGTTGATGTCTTAATGCAATCTTATGAAGAAAAACTTGAATTGAAAGTTTATATCCCTAGAAAACTCTATGATGAGTGGGAACCAACTATTAAAATTAAAATTAAAGATCATGAGTTTTATGCTTTGTGTGATTTGGGTGTTATTGTCTCTACTATTCCCAAGACTTTGTGTGATTTACTAGATTTCCGTAACTTTGATGATTGCTCTCTAAACTTCCATCTTGTGGATTCCACTATTAAGAAACCTATTGGAAGAATTAATTATGTTCTTATTGTTGCAAATAGGAATTATGTGTCCGTAGATTTCATTGTTCTTGATATAGATTGCAATCCTTCTTGCCCTATTATTCTTGGTAGACCTTTCCTTAGAACGGTTGGTGCGATTATTGATATGAAGGAAGGGAATATTAGATTTCAATTTCCATTAAAAAGGGCATGGAACACTTTCCAAGAAATAAAATAAAATTACCATATGAAACTATCATGAGAGCCACTTATGGATTGCCTACCAAAGATGGCAATACCTAGATCTATTCTTGCTTGTTATGCCTAGCTAGGGGCGTTAAACGATAGCGCTTGTTGGGAGGCAACCCAATTTTATTTTTATTCCTTGCTATTTGCTCCTGTTTAGTAATAAATAAATTATTTAGCCTCTGTTTAGGTTGTGTCTTTTTGTGTTTAATTATTGTTTGTGCCAAGTAGAACCGTTGGGAAGACTTGGGGAAAGTCTTGTTGAACTTGCTGTAAAAAACAGAAACTTTAGCGCTCACGAGAACTGCTATCATTTTTATTTCAGTAGTGCTATTTAGTTAATTCTTTTTTCAGATGATTAATAGATAAATTACTCACGTCTAGCAATTTATTTTAGAATTTTTGGGGTTCCAGATCTTGCGCTAGGTACAGATTACTACAGACTGTTCTGTTGTTGACAGATTCTGTTTTTTGTGTGTTGTTTGCTTATTTTGATGAATCTATGGCTAGTAAAATAGTTTATAATCCATAGAGAAGTTGGAATACAGTAGGTTTAACACCAATATAAATAAATAATGAGTTCATTACAGTTCCTTGAAGTGGTCTTTTGTTTTGTTTTGCTAACGGAGCTCACGAGGTTTCTATTTTGAGTTTTGTGTTGTGAAGTTTTCAAGTTTTGGGTGAATTCTTTTGATGGATCATGGAACAAGGAGTGGCAAGAGACTAAGATTGGGGATGCCCATGGCACCCCCAAGATAATCCAAGGACACCAAAAAGTTAAATCTTGGGGATGCCCCAGAAGGCATCCCCTCTTTTCGTCCACTTCCATCGGTAATTTACTTGGAATTATATTTTTATTCACCAACATG
The DNA here is from genome assembly GCF_002162155.2 of Triticum dicoccoides. Classification (NCBI taxonomy): domain Eukaryota; kingdom Viridiplantae; phylum Streptophyta; class Magnoliopsida; order Poales; family Poaceae; genus Triticum; species Triticum dicoccoides. Next base: position 545,838,784 of record NC_041390.1, read on the forward strand.
ATATGTGTTTTGATTGGAGCGTCTTGTATTATTTGTGTCTTTGTTTGCTAGTATACCACAATCATCCTTGCTGTACACACCTTTTGAGAGAGCCATACATGAATTAAAATTTGATAGAATACTCTATGTGCTTCACTTATATCTTTTGAGCTAAGTAGTTTTGCTCTATGTGCTTCACTTATATATTTTGAGCTAAGTAGTTTTGCTCTATGTGCTTCACTCATATATTTTGAGCTAAGTAGTTTTGCTCTATGTGCTTCACTTATATCCTTTGAGCTAGATAATTTTGCTCTATGTGCTTCACTTATATCTTTTGAGCGTTATAATTTTGCTCTGTGTGCTTCACTTAGACCTTTTAGAGCACGGTGGTGGATATGTTTTAAAGAAACTATTGATCTCTCATGCTTCACTTAAATTAATTTGAGAGTCTCTTAATAGCATGGTAATTTGCCTAATAATAATATGCTTGGTATTCAAGATTTGTGAAACTTTCTTTTGAGTGTGTTGAATACTAAGAAAAGATTGAAGCATGATAATTGTTTTGAGATATGGAGGTGATAATATTAAAGTCATGCTAGTTGAGTAGTTGTGAATTTAAATAATACTTGTGTTGAAGTTTGTGATTCCCGTAGCATGCACGTATGGTGAACCGTTATGTGATGAAGTCGGAGCATGATTTATTTATTGATTGTCTTCCTTATGAGTGGCGGTCGGGGATGAGCGATGGTCTTTTCCTACCAATCTATCCCCCTAGGAGCATGCGCGTAGTACTTTGCTTTGATAGCTTCTAAATTTTTGCAATAAGTATATGAGTTCTTTATGACTAATGTTGAGTCCATGGATTATACACACTCTCACCCTTCCACCCTTGCTAGCCTCTCTAATACCGCGCAACTTTCGTCGGTATCATACACCTACCATATACCTTCCTCAAAACAGCCACCATACCTACATATTATGGCATTTCCATAGCCATTCCGAGATATATTGCCATGCAACTTTCCACCATCTAGTTCATCATGACACAACCATCATTGTCATATTGCATATCCCAGTACACCGCCGGATGCATTCACATAGAGTCATATTTTGTTCTAAGTATCGAGTTGTAATTGTTGACTTGTAAGAAAAATAAAAGCGTGATTATCATGATTATTAGAGCATTGTCCCAGTGAGGAAAGAATGATGGAGACTATGATTCCCCCACAAGTCGGGATGAGACTCCGGACGAAAAAAGAGAGGCCAAAGAAGCCCAAAAAAAGAGAAAGGCCATAAATAAAAAAAAATAAAAAATGAGAGAAAAAGAGAGAAGGGACTATGTTACTATCCTTTTACCACACTTGTGCTTCAAAGTAGCACCATGATCTTCATAGTAGAGAGTCTCTCATGTTATCACTTTCATATACTAGTGGGAATCTTTCATTATAGAACTTGGCTTGTATATTCCAATGATGAGCTTCCTTAAATTGCTCTAGGTCTTCACGAGCAAGCAAGTTGGATGCACACCCACTAGTTTCTTTTGTTGAGCTTTCATATACTTATAGCTTTAGTGCATCCGTTGCATGGCAATCCCTACTCACTAACATTGATATCTATTAATGGGCATCTCCATAGCCCGTTGATACGCCTAGTTGATGTGAGACTATCTTCTCCCTTTTTGTCTTCTCCACAACCACCATTCTATTCCACCTATAGTGCTATATCCATGGCTCACGCTCATGTATTGCGTGAAGATTGAAAAAGTTTTGAAAAAGTTAGAGTATGAAACAATTGCTTGGCTTGTCATCGGGGTTGTGCATGATTTAAATACTTTGTGTGGGGAAGATGGAGCATAGCCAGACTATATGATTTTGTAGGGATAACTTTCTTTAGCCATGTTATTTTGAGAAGACATAATTGCTTTGTTAGTATGCTTGAAGTATTATTATTTTCTATGTCAATATAAACCTTTGTCTTGAATCTTTCTAATCTTAATATTCATACCACAATTAAGAAGATTTGCATTGAAATTATGCCAAGTAGCACTCCGCATCAAAAATTCTCTTTTTATCATTTACCTACTCGAGGACGAGCAGGAATTAAGCTTGGGGATGCCTAATACGTATCCAACGTATCTATAATTTTTGATTGCTCCATGCTATATTATCTACTGTTTTGGACTATATTGGGCTTTATTTTCCACTTTTATATTATTTTTGGGACTAACCTATTAACCGGAGGCCCAGCCCAGAATTGTTTTTTTTTTTGCCTATTTTAGTGTTTCGGAGAAAGGGAATATCAAACGGAGTCCAAACGGAATAAAATCTTCGGGAATGTGATTTTCTCACCGAACGTGATCCAGGAGACTTGGACCCTGCTCCAAGGAACAAAAGAGGCGGTCACGAGGGTGGGGGGCACGCCCCCCCTAGGGCGCACCCCCCTACCTCGTGGGCCCCTCGTTGCTCCTCCGGCGTACTTCTTCCTCCTATATATACACATGTACCCCCAAACGATCAGAACAGGAGCCAAAAACCTAATTCCACCACCGCAACTTTCTGTATCCATGAGATTCCATCTTGGGGCCTGTTTCGGAGCTCCGCCGGAAGATGGCCGTCATCACAGAGGGCTTCTACATCATCATAGCCTCTTCGATGAAGTGTGAGTAGTTTACCTCAGACCTTTGGGTCCATAGTTAGTAGCTAGATGGCTTATTCTCTCTCTTTGAATCTCAATACAAAGTTCTCCCCCTCTCTCGTGGAGATCTATTTGATGTAATCTTCTTTTTGCGGTGTGTTTGTTGAGAACGATGAATTGTGGGTTTATGATCAAGTCTATCTATGAATAATATTTGAATCTTCTCTGAATTCTTTTATGTATGATTGGTTATCTTTGCAAGTCTCTTCGAATTATCCGTTTGGTTTGGCCAACTAGATTGGTAGTTCTTGCCATGGGAGAAGTGCTTAGCTTTGGGTTCGATCTTGCGGTGTCCTTCCCAGTGACAGATGGGGCAGCAAGGCACGTATTGTATCATTGCCATCGAGGATAACAAGATGGGGTTTATTTCATATTGCATGAATTTATCTCTCTAGATCATGTCATCTTGCTTAAGGCGTTACTCTATTTTTAACTTAATACTCTAGATGCATGCTGGATAGCGGTCGATGAGTGGAGTAATAGTAGTAGATGCAGAATCATTTCGATCTACTTGTCATGGACGTGATGCCTATATACATGATCATGCCTAGATATTCTCATAATTATGCACAATTCTATCAATTGCTCAACAGTAATTTGTTCACCCACCGTAGAATACTTATGCTCTTGAGAGAAGCCACTAGTGAAACCTATGGCCCCCGGGTCTATTCTCATCATATCAATCTCCATCACTTTTATATTGTTTTGCTATTTACTTTGCCTTTACGTTTTACTTTGCATCTTTATATCAAAAATACCAAAAATATTCTATCTATCAGATCTCACTCTCGTAAGTGACCGTGAAGGGCTTTACAACCCCTAATCGCGTTGGTTGTGAGTAGCTATCGCTTTGTGCAGGTACGAGGGACTTGAGCATGGGCTCCTACTGGATTGATACCTTGGTTCTCAAAAACTGAGGGAAATACTTATGCTACTCTGCTGCATCATCCCTTCCTCTTCGGGGAAAACCAACGCAAGCTCAAGACATGGCAACCCCCGTGGGACAATGTCAAACCTCCATGGTTGGCATCGACGTCCCTGTGGAAATCGAAGGGCTAGAATTCTATGCCTCTCCCATTATCCTGTAGTCGTCTAATATCGACCTCATTCTGGGGATGGATTGGTTGAAAGCGCATACTACTTCTATAGTTTGCGCCACAAAGACCGTCCATCTGCTACACCCTTCTGATGAAATAGTTACTTACCAGGCTCATCTAGCTCAAAATGTCGAGGCATGGCTTTATGCCTTGAATGCATTGAACGATGCACCACTCAAGGGCATTGAAAACATTCTCATCGTTCATGAATTCCAAGAAGTATTTCCGGAAGAACTTCCAGGAATTCCCCCTGCTAGAGCTGTCGAATTCATCATCGACTTGAAACCAGGCACCACCCCTATAGCCAAATGACCCTACAAGATGCCGCCGCATGAACTCATTGAGCTTAAGGAGGAAATCGACAAATCTCTTCGCAAAGGTTTCATTCGCCCTAGTTGCTCTCCGTGGGGAGCCCCTTCTCTCTTTGTTAAGAAGAAGGATGGGACAAACCGATTGGTCCAAGATTATCCTCCTATTAACCAAGCCACCATTCAGAACAAATATCCCCTCCCTCGGATCAATGTTCTATATGATCAACTGGCTGGTTCATCAGTGTTCTCCAAACTCGACTTGAGGTTGTGTTACCACCAAATCTGTGTTCGTGAAGAGGATATCCCAAAGACCGCCTTCGTGACTCGATATGGATCATACGAGTACACCGTCATGTCTTTCGGCTTTACCAATGCTCCAGCCACCTTCTCTCGCCTGATGAACTATATATTCATGGATTACCTCGACAAGTTCATCATGGTTTATCTGGATGATATCCTTGTATTTTCCAAGAACAAAGAAGAGCATGTTGAACATCTTCGACTTGTGCTAGAAAAGCTATGAGAGCATCAACTATATGCCAAGTTCTCCAAATGTGAATTCTGGCTACCCGAAGTAACCTATCTTGGGCATGCCATCTCTAAGGATGGTATTGTCGTCAACCCTGAACGAGTTCAGGCTATTTTCGGTTGGACTCCTCCGAAGAATGTCAAGCAAGTTAGAAGTTTTCTCAGAGTCGCCAGCTATAGCCGTCGATTTGTCGAGAACTTCTCCAAGATTGCCAGGCCTCTGACTAACCTGTTGCATAAGGGCGTCAAGTTCCAATGGACAGACAAGTGTCAGGAAAGTTTCCAGGCACTCAAAGACAGGTTGACTTCTGCCCCAGTGCTTGCTCCACCTGACACTAAGAAGGATTTCGTCATTTACTGCGACACTTCCCGTCAAGGATTAGGCTGTGTCCTAATGCAAGAGCGCAAAGTGATTGCTTATGCCTCTCGTCAATTTCACCCTCGCAAAGAAAACTACCCATTTCACGACCTCGAGCTTGCTGATGTCATTCATGCACTAAAGCAGTGGCGACATTACCTTCTTGGTAATCATTGCGAGATCTTCACCGACCACCAAAGTCTGAAGTACATGTTTACTCAGCCAGACCTGAACCTCCATCAGCAGAGATGGATGGAGACTGTTGCGGACTTTGACCTGGGAATTTCCTATACACCAGGCAAGGCTAATGTAATGGCTGATGCCTTGAGCCGCAAGTCTTACTACAATCACCTCCATGTTCACAAAGTTCATCCCTTGCTTGTTGAAGAATTCAGGAAGCTGAACCTCCATATTGTTCCTCCTTGTGCACTCGCTCCCCCTCCTCCTAAGAGCCGCAAGATGAACCTCCACGTTGTTACCAGGGTTCTCTCAATACCCTGGTTGCTAAACAAGATCTCGTGAACAGCATCAAAACGTTACAAAAGTATGACTCTCAAGCCCACAAGATTAAGTGCTACCTCGCCGAAGGAAAGCCCTCATTCTTCACTATTGCTGATGATGGCACCTTGTACTTCAAGGGCCGCCTAGTGGTGCCATGTTTAGAGGAAAGCCAGGATATGACACAGGAGGTTAAGAAAGAAGCTCATGATACGCCTTTGTCTATTTATCCCGGTAGTACAAAGATGTACCAGGATTTCGTTAGAGATTCTGGTGGTCTAATATGAAGCAAGACATTGCTCGATATGTTGTTGAGTGTGACGTTTGCCGTCGTATCAAAGCAGAGCATCAAAGGCCTGTTGGAACTCTGCAACCTATCACTATTCCTGAATGGAAATGGGACCATGTTGAAATGGACTTCGTCACTGGGTTTCCCAAATCGCAGAAAGGTAATGATGCTATTCTTGTCATCAATCACCGGCTTTCTAAAGTTGCACATTGTCTGGCGGTCAAAGAAACAATCACTGCTAGTCAACTTGCAACTCTCTACATGTCCAAAATTGTTTCACTTCACGGTATTCCACTGGTTATCAGTTCAGACCGTGGCAGCTTGTTCACTTCAAGATGCTGGAAAAGTTTCCAAGAAGCTATGGGAACTCATCTGTCATTCAGTACCGCGTTTCATCCTCAGTCGCAAGGACAAGTTGAACGTGTCAACCAAGTTCTCGAAGACATGCTTCGAGCCTGTGTAATTTCCTTCGGCAATAAATGGGAGGAATCTCTTCCGTATGCTGAGTTCTCTTATAATAATAGCTATCAAGCTAGTCTGAAGATGGCCCCTTCAAAGTGTTATATGGACGAAAGTGTCGAACCCCTCTGAACTGGTCAGAAACTGGGGAACGTTCACTCTTTGGTCCAGATATTATCCAACAGGCCGAAGAACAAGTCCGCATTATTCGCGATAATCTCAAGACTGCTCAGTCACGTTAGAAAAGTCAGTATGTCCGTCATCACAATGACATGGTCTATCAACCTGGCGAAAAGGCTTATCTTCGAGTTACACCAATGAAGGATGTCACCGCTTCGGGGTCAAGGGCAAGCTAGCTCCTCTCTATATCGGCCCCTTCACTATTCTCGAAAGGCGTGGAAAAGTGGCATATGAACTCGAGCTTCCATCAAACCTTTCTCAAGTTCACGATGTGTTCCATGTGTCACAGCTCCGCCGTTGCTTCAAGGACCCAATCCGAGCAGTGGATCGTGAAGTGCTCGAATTGCAACAGGACCTCTCCTATAAAGAGCATCTGGTCCGCATTCTCGACCAAGCTGAACGCCGCACACATCAGAAAGCGATCAAGTTCCTCAAGGTCCAGTGGTTGCATCACTCTGAATAAGAAGCCACTTGGGAACGCGAGGACCGCCTGCGTGATGAATACCCCGCACTGTTTCCTTCTACCTCCTAAATCTCGGGATAAGATTTCTTGTAGTGGAGGAGTTTTGTAACACCCGGATAATTATTCTACAGTCAACACATGCTAATGATGCCACGTCACCTATGTTACTGTCGCTAATCTTTCGTTAATTCAAAACCGATTCAAAACTCAATTCCAAATATGGCAAACAACAAAAGTTTTCAAACATTGAAACAAAAATGTTCGGTGGGTGCCAAATATTGCACTGGTAATTATTGTGGAGAAAACTCATTTTTAGAAAATGCCTAAATATTTTAAAATGATTTAAAATAGAAAAGAAAATAAATAAAAAGAAAAGGTGAAAAAAACAGAAGAAAAGAAAAAAACAAGAAAAGCCCCCCACTGGGCTCCGATCTAGCAGGCCACCGGCCCAACTGGGCAAAGGGCCAACCAGCCGGCCACTCCACCCTCCCCATAACCCCCCTGCCCCGAACCCTAACCGACACCCCACCCCACTCTGTCCTCCCACTCATCCCCCCACGTCGTTCTCTCTCCCTTCCCGATCCAGATCTGGATCGGCGACCGAACCACGCCGTCGTCGCCCGGACCCCGTCGGAGCCGCCTCATCGGAACGGACCTCCCCGCCGGACTGCCTCCCCGTCGCACGTCGTCCCCGACCTCCTCCCCGCGCCCCACTACCCATTCCCTACGGCCCTAGTGAGCCTTGCCTCTCTTCCTCTCTGCTCGCTCGCGCACTGCCCCCTTGAGCCCCGTGATGGTCGCGTCCGTGCACAGGCGCGCCCCTGCCACTACTCTGCATCGCCCCGTCACCGCCTGATGGCCATCCTCTTCTCCGCCTCAGCTCGCTGCAGCTACTCCGGCTGCGGCCTTGCCGCTGCTGGCGCCGCTCTCCGCCTCCCTCTGCTTCGCGGCCCGCTCTCGTCGCGCGCCTTTCCCCTTAAGTCCCCGCCGACCACCACGCCGCCCTGCTCCCTCTGCTGCGCCGCCGCTGGCCCCCCCTAGTCAGCGCCCGTTCGCCCCCGTCCGGCTCGCCGTGCCCCTGCCCCCGCATCGCCACCACACCACGCTGCCCCGCTCACTCCCTCATGAGCACACCTCAGCTCCGACCGCGCTCGCGCTGTCCCGCTCCTCTCGCCCAGGCGGTCCGTCCCCCTGCCCCGACCAGCCGTAGCCTGCCGGAGCCCCACGCTCCACGACCCCTTCGCCCGCAGATGCCCGCGCCAGCGCGTCGCGTGTGGCTGCGCCCCTAGCTGCGCCCCTGGCTGCGCCCAGCGCTCCCTGCGCGACGCCCATCCACACGGCCCCACTCCGCCGTCGCCTCCTGTTGCCGCCGCGGCCACCCCTCCGCCGCCTGCCCTTGCCCAACGCTCCAACCCGCTGCGGCGATGGCCTCACCGAGGCCACCGGCCCCCTGCTTCGGCGCCCTGCCGGGTCCGCCCGCTCTTGGGCATACGCCCGCTCGGGACGTGCCTTGTGCCCGTTAGCGGCCGAGCCTGATAGGCCCCCTAAGGGCCTATGACAAGGGGGCCCCACCCCCAGATCAATTTATAAAAAAGAATAAGAAATTAATTAATAATAAGTAAATAATAATTAAATTAATTAATTAAAGAGTTAATTAACATAATTAATCCTGATTAGATTAGCCTAATTAACCTAATTAACTAACAGTGTATGACACACGGGACCCACACGTCTGTTTGACCCAGTCAACATTCTGTTGATTGCTGATGTCATGATGACATCAGCAAGCACTATTCTGGATAATGTTGATTTAAAATAATTAAATAAATGCTAAAAATGATTTTAATATTTTAAAATTAATATAAAATAAACCATACCTCGGATGGAAAAACTTTGTACATGAAAGTCGCTCCGAACGACGAGACGAATCCGAATACGTAGCCCGTTCGTCCGCCACACATCCTTAGCATAGAAAACACGCAACTTTCCTCCTCTGGTTCATCTGTCCGAAAACGAGAAACACCGGGAATACTTTCCCGGTTGTTTTCCCCCTTCGCCGGTATCACCTCCTACTGCGTTAGGGCACACCTAGCACCGTTACTTGTCATGTCATGCATCGATATGCATCTGTTTGCATTGTATTCATTGTTTCTTCCCCCGCTTCTCTCCGGTAGACAACGAGACTGACGCCGCTGCTGGTGCCCCGATCGATTACGCTGTTGACAACCCCTACTTGCCAGAGCAACCAGGCAAGCCCCCCCTTCCCCCCTTGATCACCAGATATCGCCTATTCTTCTCTCTACTGCTTGCATTAGAGTAGTGTAGCATGTTACTGCTTTCGGTTAATCCTATTCTGTTGCATAGCCTGCCATTGTTGCTACAGTTGTTGATACCTTACCTGCAGTCCTAAATGCTTAGTATAGGATGCTAGCTTATCATCAGTGACCCTACATTCTTGTCTGTCTGCCATGCTATACTATCGGGACATGATCACTTGGGAGGTGATCACGGGTATATACTTTTATACATAATATGTGATACATATGGTGACTAAAGTCGGGTCGGCTCGTAGAGTACCCGCAAGTGATTCCGATGTGGGGGCTGAAGGGGCAGGTGGTTTCATCCAGGTAGTGGTGGGCCTGGGTTCTCGACGGCCCCCGACTGTTACTCTGTGGTGGAGCGACAGGGCAGGTTGAGACCACCTAGGTGAGAGGTGGGCCTGGCCCCTGGTCGGAGTCCATGGTTACATCAATTAACACGCTTAACGAGATCTTGGTATTTGATCTGAGTCTGGTGTCACGACCGGTTTTCCGGGTTTTAAATTCCAGAAAATGGCCGTTGTACTCACCAGCCCCAGGATAACTGTTAGCTGATGAGGCACCAACTTGATACAGAAATTCCAAGCAAAATACAACATATGTAGTACAAGACCATTCTGGCATGTGAGTACAACAAAAGGTTTCTGGTGGTTGATGGCGGAAGCGGTTTGTGGATCGTCAGCGTATAGGGGACTCCATTTCCCACAGGAACAGCTGACCAGGTTAACTCCTATCTTCGCGAGGCTGCTATCACCATTACGTGGGTTCCGGGGCTGTCACCGCAACGCTCCTCTCCAAACAGAAATCTGGCCAAGACAATAGCCAGGGACAAGCCAGTGAGTACTTTGAATGTACTCGCAAACATTATGAACACAGGTATAACATAACAATGATGTGCTGAAAATATTTTATGCTCATGACGTCAGTCACAAAAGATAAATAAAACTCTGATGCGTGCAGGCATGTTATTTATGAATATGTAGTAACATAGTAGTATTAAAATTTATGAAATAAATAACAAGCAATGCCACAGTCGGGCGTCTTAGCGACACCACATAAAGGGCTTTAAAAGAAATGCCACGGTCGGGCGTCTTAGCGACACCACATAAAGGGCTTTAAAAGAAATGCCACAGTCGGACATCTTAGCGACACCACATAAAGGGCTTTAAAAGAAATGCCACAGTCGGGCGTCCTAGCGACACCAGATAAAGGGCTTTAAAAGAAATGCCACAGTTGGGCGTCTTAGCGACACCACATAAAGGGCTTTAAAAGAAATGCCATAGTCGGGCGTCTTAGCAACACCACATAAAGGGCTTATAAAATAAATAAATAACAAGAAATGCCACAGTCGGGCGTCTCAGCGACACCACATAAAGGGCTTATAAAACAAATAATCACAATGAACATCCAGGAGGTAGAACCGTCCCAGGGATACTTGATGATATAATGGGTTAGTCCATAATAATAATAATCATAATCTTCACAAGTCACAAGTCACGGTCCAAGTTCTGGTTTAACAATCTCTCCTCCGAAGACCGACACTAAGACCAACCCTTGACCCATCCCAGACTGTAATCCTTAACCATGGACACGGTTATTCGAATAGGTTTAATCTCTGCAGAGGGTGTACTCTTTACCCACGAGTAACGGATTCCTTTAGTCTATCGGGACTAATTCCGTCTATGGCCTTTTAGTTGAAAACACGCCTAACTTGCACACACCAGCTTAACTCATCGGTGTCTGGAATCACCCACGACACTTGTTAAGCAAAACTCTAAGTGGGGAGGCTACAACCTCGCGTAGCATGGGATCAAATTTATATCGCGCGCTCTAAGGGGTGGCCTCCCCTCTCGGTCCCAACCGGAAACACCCATGCCCCCGGACCAGGTGGCCTGCCTACCGGCTACAACCGGTATCTTCCACCATGGCCTCTCTGTACGGTGTGTGCTTGAAAGGGGTTGACGACTTACTGAACTGCACCCTACCTGCGGCAGGGACAAATGGTAGTACAAGGCAAGTATGGGGGTTACAGGAACAAGACTCGGTCTACGGTCGACTCAGGAGGTTTATAAATTCCCTGCATGACATGTATATCAAATACATTTCAACCAACGAAATCACCACCCATTATACCTTACTATGCCATACCGGACATAACGTCCCGACGGGGACCGGCGACAAGCTCACTTCTAGCCAAGGCAGAGGCTTTCCCGGATTCCTTTCCGGCATGCATGCAAGGCACATGAGGATGATTACCATCACAAGTATATTCATTTCCAACAGCAAGGAAATCACTAATATGCCTTCATGCAAATGTTCACATCGCCACATAAAATAACGAGTTCTCCGAAATGAGATGGTGTTATAAACGAGTTAACTAACACACCAAAAATATTATGCCAGGGTTCAGAATGCTTGCCTTCATGGTGTGGAAAGGCAGGGTGCACTCCAAAACTTTTGAAAGCTTTCTCCTCTCTCCAAAAATCCTATTCAAAATATTTTTGAATCAATATGTAGTTTCAAAAACAGTACCAAAAAGTTGTCTGAAATTTTTTGAAATAAATCTTAAAATAAACTAGACAAAATTTGAGGAAGGTAGGAAAAATAATCAACTCATTTGGAGTTATAATTAAAAAGTTATAGCCAGTCAAACATTTGGTCAAAATCTGTTTTGAATAAAATCAGAAAAAGAAAACGGTTCAAACGAGATTACGCTTTCAGGCATAGAAAACGTACTACGGGTTTTACGCCTCCACTTATCCAGCGTGGACCGCGCGGGGAGTCACTGACAGTGGGTCCAGGGGGCCCACTAGTCAGGTTTGACTAGTCCACACTCCCCCCCTCTTCTCTGCCCGAGCAGAGGCGGGACATACGGCGATCGTCGCTGGCGAACGGCGGTTCTTCGCGGGCATCTGAATGCAGGGATGGATCCGCCACTCCTAGGTGGTCCTCCCGGTGGTTGTAGGGTCGTCGGGGGTGGAGGGAACTGCCGGCGGCGAGCTTCTCGGCGGAGGTGGCCTCGGGAGCAAAGTGCTTTTGGGGCTGCGGTGGCTCCCGATCAAAATCGAGCAGGGGGAAGTGTTCGCGGGAGGAAGAGAAGGCTCCTGGTGGAGAGAGTGGAGAGGGGGAGGTACTAGAGGTGCCGGAATGGCCGGGGCGGTGGCGGCGGCAGGAGTTGCCGGAGACGGGGAAGAAAACCTCCCTGGGTCGAATGCGAGCTAGGGGAGCGCCATTGGGGTGGCCTGAGGTTGCCTGCGTGCTCGGGGGAGTTCGGGGACCTCTCTTTATAGCACGTCCAAGTCGGTTTGCGGCGGCCGGGGATAAGAACGGCGGTGAACCGCCTCTCTGTGCTGCAGGGCGACGTGGCGGTGGCTGGCTAGCTCCAGGGGCTAACGACGACCACTACACTGTCGAAAGAGGCGAGCTGGTGCGCTGTGGTGGTTTGGGCGGTGCTGCCCATGGCGGTGGCGGATGCGGCCGCGGGCATGCCGCCAAGCGGCTCTGACGGTGGTGCTGCAGGGCACCAGGGCCTGCTTGGCGTGACGTGGTGAGGAGGAGAGCGAGTGGCGTGGCTCTGCAGAGCGGGCAAGGCCAGGGGCGCGACGCGTCGGCTCGGCACGGCACGTGCAAAACGCGTGCTCTGCTCGCGCCCAGAGCATGTACGAAACATGCTCGACGAAATGCCATGGCATGCTGGGGGGTTCCAAACCGCAAGAGGGTTAGCAGGGTGGGGTTATAGGCTAGGGAAACACCATTGGACAGGCTGGTTTGGTCAGGGGATCAAGTTCATAGAGCAAACACAAACCCATGTCAAAACTGATCATGCCCATAAGGTGTTTGACAAAATGCTAAGGGCACTTAGGCAGGTCTTGGAGTGGCCAAAAACTCCAGATGGTGGTCTCTTTAGATGCATAAGAGGGTGGTGAGGTTAGTTTGTGAAAAGCACAAACTTGTTAGTGCAAGTTTTGCAAAACTTCAGTTTTGGACAGAAAGAAAAGGGCATGATTTCAAGCACTTAGAGTCATCCAATGGGACCACTCTCCTGGACTTAAGGGTTTGGCAAGGTGCACTACAAGCATGAGAAAACTCAAGGGCCAAAGAGCAAGCAAGGATATGGTTGCTGTACAAACCATCATGTTGGTACAGAATGAAGATGAGGTTGATTCACTCAAAACTTGCAAATAACATCACTGGGTTTTTGCATAAAGTTGAATCATATGCTACGACCAACATCCCATAATTTTGGTGGAGGCCAGAAAGAAATATTTAAAAGGGTTGTAGTGCAAAATTGCACTCTGGACCAGAGAAGAAAATTTGATGCAGAGCTCAAAATATTACATGAATAAAAGATATTTTTGTATAAAAGTGATTTTAAAACATCACATGACATCTCCAAATTTTGGTTGGAATTTTAGGTGAATTTATCAAATGGTTGTAGTTCAATTATGGCCATATAACCTTGAAAAACCATTTTTCAAGAAAATAAAGATCAAGCAAATTAATTAGGTAATTAGTTATACTGATAAAAGAAAAGTTTTCTTGAGAGTTTAAACAAGTCCAATAACATATTTGAAAGGTTTTCATTATAGGAAACAACTCAATGATAATAAGAAAGGAAATGTTTAAAAAATCAAAAGGGAGTCCAAAAAAATCAAAGTTTTAATTCCTGGCAAAAAAATTTATTTAATAAAACAAGGCCAAAATTTTGGGGTGTCACAACACTACCCCCCTTAAGAAAAATCTCGTCCTCGAGATTTGTTAAAAGCTGTTTTAAGAAAAATTATACGCAATAAAAATGTGGCTACAGTGTGAGGGCAATAAGTGGTGAAAAACCACAGTGTGAATACTGGTGCTGCGTGGAAAAATCTACGGTTCAGGACAAAAACGTGAGATTTCTACGCTGGATATAATTTCTAAATTTAAATATACGCTGGTCGTACCCGAGAGCACAGTGCTCTCTCTGGCCGACAGGTGGACCCGGGGCCCACTGTCAGCCTCTTATTCTCCCTCTGGTTCTCTCTTCTTCCTCTCTCCCGCGCGCTTTCCTGCGCTTTCTCCACCGGCGACGTCTAGCGCGTAGGGCATCTAGGCCGTACCGCGGTAGTGCGCGGCGTGCTAGCTGCCGGTGCAGCGTGCAATCACCTCACGGGCCAGCGCACTGTCAGCACTGCTCGCGGATTCATCTACGAACACCGGTGATCGGCGACGAGCGGCGTTGGTGGACTTCGCCCACCGTACACCGAGCTCGAGCTATAAAACGGCCGGGGTGCCCCTCTCTTCTTCCTCACACCTGGCCTCACTTCTCCTCCTCCTTCTTCCTCCATTACTGCTTACAAAAGCTCGGGCTAGGCTCTAATGGCGGAGGTGATGCCGGACTGGTTTGCGATCCTGATATGCGGAGGGCTGGCGACACTGCTGGGGATCTCCGTGCTTCTGTGCGCGATGATCCTCGACGATCGTCGCGACGCTGCTGCTCAGGTGTTGGCTCTCCGCGGTGGTGGTGATCACGAGGAGTAGATGGGGTGTGCCGGGTGCAATCTGTTGTTAGGGGGGTGATTAGCTGGATGTAACACCGTTGCAAAGTTTTGCAAACAATGTATGTGTTCAAAAGATTATGGTTGTGAGTCTGCTGCCGTGGTGCTGTGTGAAATTAATTAATCCACGTCGTGAGAAGGTGCAGATGTAGCAACTCAGGGAAAAGAAATCTCACTCCAAGATTTTGTGAGGGAAAAACAGTTAATTTAAAGGAGCATAAACCACAACAAAAACTACACACATTAGTAGAAGCCAAATAATTGACTCGTCGTACAAACTCAGGGTATCACGCATAAGTCACACACATAAATAAATGTTGCAATAATGAATACCGCAGCGACGTCTAAAATGGAAACGGTAACTGGACGGGGTCCCTAGAAAACGTCTCTGGTACTGGGATACACTCCTCTTCTATCGGGGGAAGTGGATTGACCAGTCGATGCACGTGTCTCTCCTGGTCGGGCCTTAGTGTTCTGCCGATGGCAATCTGAGGATTTAAATCTGCGAGGCTCTGGAGATAACCCATCACACGTTGGGTTAAACGCTCTTGAGTGATGGCATACTGGACAAGGTTGGCCAGGACTGGGTCTCTCTCAATTCGTCCATCGGGAAAAGATGTCACTCCTCCGGGTGCTGCACGGCTCGGGAAGTAATAATACCCTCGTTCGCTGGCATAGGGTACCGCGAATCGAAGGCGAGCAAGCGCTTCGTATGCAACAGCTTCTATGGCCATATGTGGGGTTGGCATAGATTTCCCCACGAAGGAGACCTCCGTTGGATCTTGGTTTGAGTTTACGGGAGGGATGTGTACTGCTGCCCAATATCTCGAGGTGGAAGGGGTGATTCTCGATTTGAACAACTCGTACTGGGGTGGCTGGGTAGCGCCCATGGTACTGCAGGTAAAATCCCACAATATCTTGACAGAACTACCCGGGGTTGCATTTGGAGTTCTCAGGTAAATGCTGGGGCTCGGCATGGCAAGAAATGGTTGTGAGGGTGGTGCACAAGGTGAGAGGTGCTTGGCAAGGTCACGCGGTGGCCTTTTTATAGCACCGGAGCTGGGTCATTTTTACCGTGGCGAATGGTAATGAAATTTTCAGCTCTGCTCCAAGGGTCGAGGCCGTGTTACTGTGGGGGTTGTCGGGGAGGTTTTTGGTAACTGTGTCTGGCATATCCATGCAAAGCTACTAGAGGCACGGCAACATGCGGCATTTAATTACAAGGCCACACGATTACAAAGCGAGGGTACACTGGGACTCGATACGACTCGGGTGACTTAGTCTACCTCGTTTACATCCAAGCGGGCGTGCCTTGTGGATGTTAAGGCTTCTCCACGGGTCTCACCGTCGGAATTAGCTGGAGTGGGTTAAGGGGCTGCAGGCTCGGGGTAGCGATGAGGACCATCTCGGGGATTGTTGGCCACAACCCCGTTGGAGTGTGCTCCCAAGAGGCGACGAAGCACTTCTGGGGTCATCAGAGCACCTTGGCCGATGGCTGGGGCAGGCCTCAGGGACTCGATCGGGTGTCCAAACAGCACGACTGGGTTGTCGGTGTTGGGCTCGTTCTCTTCTCTCGCCGGGGCTCGACGAACCAGCTCTCCACGAGCTGCGATTAGATCAATAGTGATTTGATCGCACAGTTCCTCTAGTGCACTTACATAGCGCACTAGGTGCAACAATGCAGGATCTGTCTCGTGATCTCCGTTGGCAACTTGGGGTGGTCTACCATACCCTTCACGTCTAGGGTAGTAGTGGAACGAGCGACAGTTAACTCTGGGTGACAAGTGCCGGAGATGAACTATAGCTTATCGAGCAGCTAGTTGGATGGCTTGTGGCTCAAAGGAAGTTGTTCTTCCGGTGAACCTGTAGGGGCGTTCGGGTGCTAGACCCCTACCGTAGATGTGTACAGTGGCCCAGAATTGACGGTTCTCACCGCTCATGGGTCCTTGGTACACAACATATTCTGGGGGCTCTTCTAACGCATAGGCACGACGGGTGAGGTTTGCGAGTATGGTCACAAAGCCTCCAAGGTTGGTTGTCGTGGTCTCATTGTGCACGACAGGGCCAGGCATTGTAGCTTGGTAGAGGCTGTGTTGGGCTGTGTTGGGGCTAGCGTGCCCCTTTTTATAGGAAAAGGGGACGGAGTCTTCCTTCGCACGTTTGCGAGAAATGACTATTTAGGATTCGATCACTGGCGCATGAGCGACAGGTTAGGTTGATAGGTTGGGCACCGACTGCCAAAAGGTGTTGGGTCACTATGTGGCTATCTTGCACGAGAAGCTTTGCTGGGGTGTGGTTATGGTTTGGTGGGTTGGTTTGCCTAAGTTTATAGACCCGGCTAAGATAGGATTAGCCAATGGTCAGCCTGGCTCTGATACCAAGTCTGTCACGACCGGTTTTCCGGGTTTTAAATTCCAGAAAATGGCCGTTGTACTCACCAGCCCCAGGATAACTGTTAGCTGATGAGGCACCAACTTGATACAGAAATTCCAAGCAAAATACAACATATGTAGTACAAGACCATTCTGGCCTGTGAGTACAACAAAAGGTTTCTGGTGGTTGATGGCGGAAGCGGTTTGTGGATCGTCAATGTATAGGGGACTCCATTTCCCACAGGAACAGCTGACCAGGTTAACTCCTATCTTCGCGAGGCTGCTATCACCATTACGTGGGTTCCGGGGCTGTCACCGCAACGCTCCTCTCCAAGCAGAAATCTGGCCAAGACAATAGCCAGGGACAAGCCAGTGAGTACTGTGAATGTACTCGCAAACATTATGAACACAGGTATAACATAACAATGATGTGCTGAAAATATTTTATGCTCATGACGTCAGTCACAAAAGATAAATAAAACTCTGATGCGTGCAGGCATGTTATTTATGAATATGCAGTAACATAGTAGTATTAAAATTTATGAAATAAATAACAAGCAATGCCACAGTCAGGCGTCTTAGCGACACCACATAAAGGGCTTTAAAAGAAATGCCATAGTCGGGCGTCTTAGCAACACCACATAAAGAGCTTTAAAATAAATGCCACAGTCGGGCATCTTAGCGACACCACATAAAGGGCTTTAAAAGAAATCCCACAGTCGGGCGTCTTTGCGACACCACATAAAGGGCTTTAAAAGAAATGCCACAGTCGGGCGTCTTAGCGACACCACATAAAGGGCCTTAAAAGAAATGCCATAGTCGGGCGTCTTAGCGACACCACATAAAGGGCTTATAAAATAAATAAATAACAAGAAATGCCACAGTCGGGCGTCTCAGCGACACCACATAAAGGGCTTATAAAACAAATAATCACAATGAACATCCAGGAGGTAGAACCATCCCAGGGATACTTGATGATATAATGGGTTAGTCCATAATAATAATAATCATAATCTTCACAAGTCACAAGTCACAGTCCAAGTTCTGGTTTAACAATCTCTCCTCCGACGACCGAAACTAAGACCAACCCTTGACCCATCCCAGACTGTAATCCTTAACCATGGACACGGTTATTCGAATAGGTTTAATCTCTGCAGAGGGTGTACTCTTTACCCACGAGTAACGGATTCCTTTAGTCCATCGGGATTAATTCCGTCTACGGCCTTTTAGTTGAAAACACGCCTAACTTGCACACACCAGCTTAACTCATCGGTGTCTGGAATCACCCACGACACTTGTTAAGCAAAACTCTAAGTGGGGAGGCTACAACCTCGCGTAGCATGGGATCAAATTTATATCGCGCGCTCTAAGGGGTGGCCTCCCCTCTCGGCCCCAACCGGAAACACCCATGCCCCCGGACCAGGTGGCCTGCCTACCGGCTACAACCGGTATCTTCCACCATGGCCTCTCTGTACGGTGTGTGCTTGAAAGGGGTTGACGACTTACTGAACCGCACCCTACCTGCGGCAGGGACAAGTGGTAGTACGAGGCAAGTATGGGGGTTACTGGAACAAGACTCAGTCTACGGTCAACTCAGGAGGTTTATAAATTCCCTGCATGACATGTATATCAAATACATTTCAACCGACGAAATCACCACCCATTATACCTTACTCTGCCATACCGGACATAACCGTCCCGACGGGGACCGGCGACAAGCTCACTTCTAGCCAAGGCAGAGGCTTTCCCGGATTCCTTTCCGGCATGCATGCAAGGCACATGAGGATGATTACCATCACAAGTATATTCATTTCCAACAGCAAGGAAATCACTAATATGCCTTCATGCAAATGTTCACGTCGCCACATAAAATAACGAGTTCTCCGAAATGAGATGGTGTTATAAACGAGTCAACTAACACACCAAAAATATTATGCTAGGGTTCAGAATGCTTGCCTTCATGGTGTGGAAAGGCAGGGTGCACTCCAAAACTTTTGAAAGCTTTCTCCTCTCTCCAAAAATCCTATTCAAAATATTTTTGAATCAATATGTAGTTTCAAAAACAGTACCAAAAAGTTGTCTGAAATTTTTTGAAATAAATCTTAAAATAAACTAGACAAAATTTGAGGAAGGTAGGAAAAAGAATCAACTCATTTGGAGTTATAATTAAAAAGTTATAGCCAGTCAAAGATTTGGTCAAAATCTGTTTTGAATAAAATCAGAAAAAGAAAACGGTTCAAACGAGATTACGCTTTCGGGCATAGAAAACGTACTACGGGTTTTACGCCTCCACTTATCCAGCGTGGACCGCGCGGGGAGTCACTGACAGTGGGTCCAGGGGGCCCACTAGTCAGGTTTGACTAGTCCACACTCCCCCCCCTCTTCTCTGCCCGAGCAGAGGCGGGACATACGGCGATCATCGCTGGCGAACGGCGGTTCTTCGCGGGCATCTGAATGCAGGGATGGATCCGCCACTCCTAGGCGGTCCTCCCGGTGGTTGTAGGGTCGTCGGGGGTGGAGGGAACTGCTGGCGGCGAGCTTCTCGGTGGAGGTGGCCTCGGGAGCAAAGTGCTTTTGGGGCTGCGGTGGCTCCCGATCAAAATCGAGCAGGGGGAAGTGTTTGCGGGAGGAAGAGAAGGCTCCTGGTGGAGAGAGTGGAGAGGTGGAGGTACTAGAGGTGCCGGAATGGCCGGGGCGGTGGCGGCGGCAGGAGTTGCCGGAGACGGGGAAGAAAACCTCCCTGGGTCGAATGCGAGCTAGGGGAGCGCCATTGGGGTGGCCTGAGGTTGCCTGCGTGCTCGGGGGAGTTCGGGGACCTCTCTTTATAGCACGTCCAAGTCGGTTTGCGGCGGCCGGGGATAAGAACGGCGGTGAACCGCCTCTTTCTATGCTGAAGGGCGACGTGGCGGTGGCTGGCTAGCTCCAGGGGCTAACGACGACCACTACACTGTCGAAAGAGGCGAGCTGGCGCGCTGTGGTGGTTTGGGCGGTGCTGCCCATGGCGGTGGCGGATGCGGCCGCGGGCATGCCGCCAAGCGGCTCTGACGGCGGTGCTGCAGGGCACCAGGGCCTGCTTGGCGTGACGTGGTGAGGAGGAGAGCGAGTGGCGTGGCTCTGCAGAGCGGGCAAGGCCAGGGGCGCGACGCGTCGGCTCGGCACAGCACGTGCAAAACGCGTGCTCTGCTCGCGCCCGGAGCATGCACGAAACGTGCTCGACGAAATGCCATGGCATGCTGGGGGGTTCCAAACCGCAAGAGGGTTAGCAGGGTGGGGTTATAGGCTAGGGAAACACCATTGGACAGGCTGGTTTGGTCAGGGGATCAAGTTCATAGAGCAAACACAAACCCATGTCAAAACTGATCATGCCCATAAGGTGTTTGACAAAATGCTAAGGGCACTTAGGCAGGTCTTGGAGTGGCCAAAAACTCCAGATGGTGGTCTCTTTAGATGCATAAGAGGGTGGTGAGGTTAGTTTGTGAAAAGCACAAACTTGTTAGTGCAAGTTTTGCAAAACTTCAGTTTTGGACAGAAAGAAAAGGGCATGATTTCAAGCACTTAGAGTCATCCAATGGGACCACTCTCCTGGACTTAAGGGTTTGGCAAGGTGCACTACAAGCATGAGAAAACTCAAGGGCCAAAGAGCAAGCAAGGATATGGTTGCTGTACAAACCATCATGTTGGACCAGAATGAAGATGAGGTTGATTCACTCAAAACTTGCAAATAACATCACTGGGTTTTTGCATAAAGTTGAATCATATGCTACTACCAACATCCCATAATTTTGGTGGAGGCCAGAAAGAAATATTTAAAAGGGTTGTAGTGCTAAATTGCACTTTGGACCAGAGAAGAAAAATTGACGCAGAGCTCAAAATATTACATGACTAAAAGATATTTTTGTATAAAAGTGATTTTAAAACATCACATGACATCTCCAAATTTTGGTTGGAATTTTAGGTGAATTTATCAAATGGTTGTAGTTCAATTATGGCCATATAACCTTGAAAAACCATTTTTCAAGAAAATAAAGATCAAGCAAATTAATTAGGTAATTAGTTATATTGATAAAAGAAAAGTTTTCTTGAGAGGTTAAACAAGTCCAATAACATATTTGAAAGGTTTTCATTATAGGAAACAACTCAATGATAATAAGAAAGGAAATGTTTAAAAAATCAAAAGGGAGTCCAAAAAAATCAAAGTTTTAATTCCTGGCAAAAAATTTATTTAATAAAATAAGGCCAAAATTTTGGGGTGTCACATCTGGCCACTGGCCTATACGCACTAACCAACTACGCGAGAACAGTTATGGGCACTCGACGTCGTGGTATCAGTCGAAGCCTTCTTGACGCCAGCAAGCGGCGCGCGCCGGATTGGACTGGAACGCTTGCTCTAGTATTAGGGAGGCTAGGTCTGCTTCCGGCCACCCACGCAACATGCAGGTGTGCAATGGGCGATGGGCCCAAACCCTTGCACCATAGGATTTAGACCGGTGTGATGACCTCTCTGTTGTGCCTAGGTGGGGCTGCGATGTGTTGATCTTCAGAGGCCGGGCATGACCCAGTGAAGTGTGTCCGGCCAAAGGGGATCGAGCATGTTGGGAAATGTGGTGCACCCCTGCAGGGAAGTTTATCTATTCGAATAGCCGTGTCCCTCGGTAAAAGGACGACTCGGAGTTGTACCTTGACCTTATGACAACTAGAACCGAATACTTAATAAAACACACCCTTTCAAGTGCCAGATACAACCCGGTGATCGCTCTCTAACAGGGCGACGAGGAGAGGATCGTCGGGTAGGATTATGCTATGCGATGATACTTGGTTAACTTACCATCTACTCTCTTCTACTACTTCAAGATGGAGACTGCTAGAAGCGTAGTCTTCGATAGGACTAGTTATCCCCTTCTTATTCTAGCATTCTGCAGTTCAGTCCACATATACTACCCCTTTCATCGATACCAATGCATATGTAGTGTGGTTCCTTGCTTGCGAGTACTTTGGATGAGTACTCACAGTTGCTTTGCTCCCTCTTTTTCCCCTTTCTATACCCAGTTGTTGCGACCAGACGTTGGAGTCCAGGAGCCAGACGCGATCGTCGACGATGACTCCTACTACTCTGGAGGTGCCTACTACTACGTGCAGGCCGCTGACGACGACCAGGAGTAGTTTAGGAAGATCCCAGGCAGGAGGCCTGCGCCTCTTTCGATATGTATCCCAGTTTGTGCTAGTATTCTTAAGGCAAACTTGTTTACTTATGTCTGTACTCAGATATTGTTGCTTCCGCTGACTCGTGTATGATCGAGCTCTTGTATTCGAGCCCTCAAGGCCCCTAGCTTGTAATATGATGCTTGTATGACTTATTTTAGTTGTAGAGTTGTGTTGTGATATCTTCCCGTGAGTCCCTGATCTTGATCGTACACGTTTGCGTGTATGATTAGTGTACGATAGAATCTGGGGCGTCACATGATGGAAGCTATGATTCCCTCACAAGTTGGGATGAGTCTCCGGACTTTATGAAAAATAAAAGAGGCCAAGGAAGCCCAGATAAAAAAGAGGCCAAAGAAGCCCACCAAAAAATGAGAGAAAAAGAGAGAAGGGGCAATGCTACTATCCTTTTTACCACACTTGTGCTTCAAAGTAGCACCATGTTCTTCATAGAGAGAGTCTCCTACGTTGTCACTTTCATATACTAGTGGAAGTTTTTCATTATAGAACTTGGATTGTATATTTCCGATGATGGGCTTCCTCAAATGCCCGAGGTCTTCATGAGCAAGCAAGTTGGATGCACTCTCACTTAGTTTTCAGTTTGAGCTTTCATACACTTATAGCTCTAGTGCATCCATTGCATGGCAATCTCTACTCCTCTCATTGACATCGATTGATGGGAATCTCCATAGCCCATTAATTTTCCTAGTTGATGTGAGACTGTCTCCCTTTTTTGTCTTCTCCACACAACCTCCACCATCATATTCTATTCCACCTATTGTGCTATATCCATGGCTCACGCTCATGTATTGCGTGAAAGTTGAAAAGGCTTGAGAACATCAAAAGTATGAAATAATTGCTTGGCTTGTCATCGGGGTTGTACATGACTTGAATATTTGTGTGGTGAAGATGGAGCATAGCAGACTATATGATTTTGTAGGTATAGCTTTCTCTAGCCATGTTATTTTGAGAAGACATGATTGCTTTATTAGTATGCTTGAAGTATTACTGTCCTAATGTCAAATGATAGACTATTGCTTTGGATCACTCGTGTCTTAATATTCATGTCATGATTAGATTACATGATCAAGATTATGCTAGGTAGCATTCCACATCAAAAATTATCTTTTTTATCATTTACCTACTCGAGGACGAGTAGCAATTAAGCTTGAGGATGCTGATATGTCTCCATCGTATCTATAATTTTTGATTGTTCCATGCCAATATTCTACAACTTTTACATACTTTTGGCAACTTTTTATACTATTTTTGGGACTAACATATTGATCCACTGCCCAGTGCCAGTTCCTGTTTGTGTCATGTTTTTTGTTTCGCAGAAAGTCCATATCAAACGAAGTCCAACCGGGATAAAAACTTACGGAGATTCTTTTTAGGAATATATGTGAATTTTGGGAAGTGGAATCAACGCGAGACGATGCCTGAGGGGCCCACGAGAGTGAGGGGCACGCCCCAGGGGGTAGGGCGCGCCCTGGGCCCTAGTGGACACTCCATAAGGCGGTTGGTGCCCTTGTTTCGCTGCAAGAAAGCCATATCCGGATAAAAATCATGTCAAAATTTCAGCCCAATCGGAGTTACGGATTTCCGGGTATTTAAGAAACAGTGAAAGGGCAGAATCAGGGAACGCAGAAACAGAAGGAAACAGAGAGAGAGATCCAATCTCGGAGGGGCTCTCGCCCATCCGCCGCCATGGAGGCCATGGACCAGAGGGGAAACCCTTCTCCCATCTAGGGGGGAGGTCAAGGAAGAAGAAGAAGAAAGGGGGCTCTCTCCCCCTCTCTTCCGGTGGCGACGGAACACCGTCAGGGCCATCATCACGACAACGATCTACACCAACAACTTCACCGCCATCATCACCAACTCTCCCCCCCCCTCTATGCAGCAGTGTAACCCCTCTTTTACCCGCTATAATCTCTACTTAAACATGGTGCTCAATGCCATATATTATTTCCCAATGATATATGGCTATCCTATGATATTTGAGTAGATTTGTTTTGTCCTATGGGTTAATTGATGACCGTGATTGGTTTGAGTTGCAAGTTTTATTATTGGTGTTGTCCTATGGTGCTCTCTGTGTCGCGCAAGCATGAGGGATCCCCACTGTAGGGTTTGCAATATGTTCATGTTTTTCTTATGGTGGGTGGCGTGAGTGACAGAAGCACGAACCTGAGTAAGTAGGTTGTTTGCGTATGGGAGTAAAGAGGACTTGATGGCTTATAATGCTATTGTTGGGTTTTACCTTAATGATCTTTAGTAGTTGCAGATTCTTGCTAGAGTTCCAATCATAAGTGCATATGATCCAAGAAGAGAAAGTATGTTAGCTTATGCCTCTCCATCAAATAAAATTGCAATAATGATTACCGGTCTAGTTATCGATTGTCTAGGGACAAATAACTTTCTCATGACAAAAAGCTCTCTACTGAAACTAACTTAGTTGTGTCTTTATCTAAACAGCCCCTAGCTTTTATTTACATGCTCTCTACTATCTTGCAAACCTATCCTAGAACACCTACAAAGTACTTCTAGTTTCATACTTGTTCTAGGTAAGGCGAACGTTAAGCGTGTGTAAAGTTGTATCGGTGGTTGATAGAACTTGAGGGAATATTTGTTCTACTTTTAGCTCCTCGTTGGGTTCGACACTCTTACTTATCGAAATAGGCTACAATTGACCCCCTATACTTGTGGGTTATCAATTCACAACACATTTTCCGCACTTCAGCTGTTCGCTCATGTATTGTGAGGCAGACGGGCGATGAGCGGAGGCAGGCCTTGGCGCACATGCGGTGTCGGGCGGAGAGAATCCATCGTTAGGAACGACTTACATCCTCAACAACTCATCATCTCATCCCCTTTATGATGATTAGATAAGACTACTAACTGATATTGGTAGATTTAGGGCTTAATTTTTGAGGTCAGCCGATGGTGAGTTGACCTTTGGGGATTATAACCACCTCATAAGTCTAGTCTTTGGTTTATGGTTTTGTTTTAGATAGTTAAACTTTAACTTCAATTTTGAAATTACTGAATTTCATAGATGAGAAGGCTTGGTTAGTAGAGCAAACACTGAAATTGACCACAATGAATTTTCTCTCTTGATTTTCTTTAGCACATTATTGGTATGTTTTTTCTGGCCGTCTCTATTCTCCAAAGCTCTTTACTTTGAACACGCTCACAAGTCACAATACGTACTTTATTTGTACTGTGACCCCCTTTTTATCTTGTAGTGTCTTCTAGGAAGTTTGGAAGCTAATATGGATGGCTATAATTTTTCTAGCAACATGGTGATCAAAGCTATATTTTGATCCAAGCCCTATGTTTGGCTCACGACCGGAAACCAATACTTGAAGGGTGGATGGGACCCTGGACCTATGGGATTTGCTTCTATCATCTATGCATGGCCTCATTCTAAGACTTATGTTGGCAAGTCTCAACTTTATTTTGTTCGATGAAACTGAGCATTAATATGCTATATATCAGTTTGCTTCAAATTATATTTGCATGACTACTATGTTAATATTTTGACTTCATATTCATTGACGGAGCTTTGTTGAGGCCGGGGCGGGGGGGGCGTTGCCCCAGCCTTAGGTCCAAACCCTGAAGAAAATTTAATGGGGGAGGGCTTAGATGATAAATTTTTTTGCAATTTGCACCACCAGATACTCATGCTTTGGCCTTGGCCTCCCAGCAGTTTCTACCAAGCCACTGCTTATATTAATGTGGACTTGTGGTTCAGAAGTTTGGAGCTATTTTATGCGTTGTGTATCTTAACACCTAATTTTTGTTTATAGACCAGATACTTAGGCTCAAGTTTGCCCAGCCTTCACATATTTTCTGGCTCCGCCACGGATCTTTTCCTCACTCATGTGCCCAAACTCACCCGGTGACGACGAGATCCTTAGTAAGATGCTCCACTGACACACCCCATCTCTGGCGAGATGCTATGTCGCCGCGCACGTCGTGTACATGCTGCTTCGGTGTGAGCCTCCCTTTGATGTACGCCAGAGCTACAAAGCACGCCACACGATATCATCACCTCATCACGGCCAAGCTCCGACTGCCATCCAGGTCGAACACATCCATCCCTTGCCACCAGTGCGCCGCCCGCCGACTGATGTCTACTACACAACCATCTTCTTGTAGACGTTGTTGGGTCTCCAAGTGCAGAGGTTTGTAGGACAGTAGCAAATTTCCCTCAAGTGGATGACCTAAGGTTTATCAATCCGTGGGAGGCAAGGATGAAGATGGTCTCTCTCAAACAACCCTGCAACCAAATAGCAAAGAGTCTCTTGTGTCCCCAACACACCCAATACAATGGTAAATTGTATAGGTGCACTAGTTCGGCGAAGAGATGGTGATACAAGTGTAATATGTATGGTAGATAAAGGTTTTTGTTATCTGGAAATATAAAAACAGCAAGGTAGCAGGTGGTAAAAGTGAGCACAAACGATATTGCAATGCTAGGAAACAAGGCCTAGGGTTCATACTTTCACTAGTGCAAGTTCTCTCAACAATAATAACCTAATTGGATCATATAACTATCCTTCAACATGCAACAAAGAGTCACTCCAAAGTCACTAATATCAGAGAACAAACGAAGAGAATATTGTAGGGTACAAAACCACCTCAAAGTTATTCTTTCTGATCGATCTATTCAAGAGTCCATAGTAAAATAACACGAACCTATTCTTTCCGTTCAATCTATCCTAGAGTTCGTACTAGAATAACACCTTAAGACAAAAATCAACCAAAACCCTAATGTCACCTAGATACTCCAATGTCACCTCAAGTATCCGTGGGTATGGTTATACGATATGCATCACACAATCTCAGATTCATCTATTCAACAAACACAAAGAACTTGAAAGAGTGCCCCAAAGTTTCTACCAGAGAGTCAAGACAAAAATGTGTGCCAACCCCTATGCATAAGTTCACAAGGTCATGGAACTCGTAAATTGATCACCAAAACATACATCAAGTGGATCACGTGATATCCCACTGTCACCA
Source organism: Triticum dicoccoides (assembly GCF_002162155.2). Taxonomy (NCBI): domain Eukaryota; kingdom Viridiplantae; phylum Streptophyta; class Magnoliopsida; order Poales; family Poaceae; genus Triticum; species Triticum dicoccoides. The sequence continues at coordinate 545,866,085 of NC_041390.1, forward strand.
CAGATAAGCACATGCAAGACATACATCAAGTGTTCTCAAATCCTTAAAGACTTAATCCGATAAGATAACTTCAAAGGGAAAACTCAATCCATTACAAGACGACTCATAAGATCCAACTATAATAGCAAAGCTTGCGATACATCAAGACCGTGCCGAATCAAGAACATGAGAGAGAGAGAGAGATCAAACACATAGCTACTGGTACATACCCTCAGCCCCGAGGGTGAACTACTCCCTCCTCGTCATGGAGAGCGCCGGGATGATGAAGATGGCCACCGGAGATGGACCCCCCCTCCAGCAGGGTGCCAAAACGGATCTAGATTTGTTTTCGGTGGCTACACAGGCTTGCGGTGGCGGAACTCCCGGTCTAGCTTTCTTTCTGGAAGTTTTGGGTTATATAAGAGGTGTTGGAGTCGGGAACAAGTCAGGGGGTCCCCGAGGCGGCCACGGGGTAGGGGGGCACGCCCAGGGGGTAGGGCGCACCCCCACCCTCGTGGTGGCCTCGGGACTCTTCTGGCCCATCTCCGGTACTCCGTGGGCTTCTTCTGGTCCAAAAACGATCTCCGTGAAATTTCAAGTCAATTGGACTCCGTTTGGTTTTCCTTTTCTACGATACTCAGAAACAAGGAAAAAACAAAAACAGGCACTGGGCTCTAGGTTAATAGGTTAGTCCCAAAAATCATATAAAATAGCATATAAATGCATATAAAACATCCTAGATGGATAATATAATAGCATGGGACAATCAAAAATTATAGATACGTTGGAGACGTATCAAGCATCCCCAAGCTTAATTCCTTCTCGTCCTCTAGTAGGTAAATGATAAAAACAGAATTTTTGATGTGGAATGCTACCTAGCATAATTCTCAATGTAATTTTGTTTATTGTGGGATGAATGTTCAGATCCAAAAGATTCAAGACAAAAGTTTAATATTGACATAAAAATAATAATACTTCAATCATACTAACAAAGTAATCATGTATTCTCAAAATAACATGGCCAAAGAAAGCTATCCCTACAAAATCATATAGTCTGGCTATGCTCTATCTTCATCACACAAAATATTTAAATCATGCACAACCCCGATGACAAGCCAAGCAATTGTTTCATACTTTTGATGTTCTCAAACTTTTTCAATCTTCATGCAATACATGAGCCTGAGCCATGGACATAGCACTATAGGTGGAATAGAATGGTGGTTGTGGAGAAGACAAAAAGGAGAAGATAGTCTCACATCAACTAGGCGTATCAACGGGCTATGGAGATGCCCATTGAGGGAGTCCTGGACTAAGGGGTGCTCGGGCGTCCGGCCGGTTATCCATGGGTCGGACTGATGGGCTGTGAAGACATGAAGGCCGAAGAATGCACCATGTCCGGATTGGACTCTACTTGGCGTGGAAGGCAAGCTTGGCGACCAAAGATTCCTTATTATGTAATCGACTCCATGTAAACCCTAGATCCCCTCGGTGTCTATATAAACCGAAGGGGATAGTCCGGAAAAGACACCACATATACTCATTACCATACCCATATAGGCTAGACTTCTAGGGTTTAGCCATTACGATCTCATGGTAGATCAACTCTTGTAATACTCATATTCATCAAGATCAATCAAGCGGGAAGTAGGGTATTACCTCCGTAGAGAGGGCCGAGATAACCCACAAGTATAGGGGATCATAACAGTTTTCGAGGGTAGAGTATTCAACCCAAATTTATTGATTCGACACAAGGGGAGCCAAAGAACATTCTCAAGTATTAGCAGCTGAGTTGTCAATTCAACCACACCTGGAAACTTAATATCTGCAGCAAAGTATTTAGTAGCAAAGTAATATGATAGTAGTGGTAACGGTAGCAAAAGGTAACGGTAGTAAAAGCAATGTTTTTGGTATTTTGTAGTGATGATAGCAATAGCAACGGGAAAGTAAATAAGCGAAGAACAATATGTGGAAATCTCGTAGGCAATGGATCGGTGATGGAGAATTATGCCAGATGTGGTTCATCATGTAACAGTCATAACCTAGGGTGACACAGAACTAGCTCCAGTTCGTTGATATAATGTAGGCATGTATTCCGAATATAGTCACACGTGCTTATGGAAAAGAACTTGCATGACATCTTTTGTCCTACCCTCCCGTGGGAGCGGGGTCCTTACAGAAACTAAGGGATATTAAGGCCTCCTTTTAATAGAGAACCGGAACAAAGCATTAACACATAGTGAATACATGAACTCCTCAAACTACGGTCATCATCGGTAAGTATCCCAATTATTGTCATTTCGGTGTTTACGGATCATAACACATAATAGGTGACTATAGACTTGCAAGATAGGATCAAGAACACTCATATATTGATGAAAACATAATAGGTTCAGATCTGAAATCATGGCACTCGGGCCCTAGTGACAAGCATTAAGCATAGCAAAGTCATAGCAACATCAATCTCAGAACATAGTGGACACTAGGGATCAAACCCTAACAAAACTAACTCGATTACATGATAGATCCCATCCAACCCATCACCGTCCAGCAAGCCTACGATGGAGTTACTCACGCACGGCGGTCAGTATCATGAAATTGATGATGGAGGATGGTTGATGATGACGATGGCGACGGATTCCCCTCTCCGGAGCCCCGAACGGACTCCAGATCAGCCCTCCCGAGAGGTTTTAGGGCTTGGCGGCGGCTCCGTATCATAAAACACGATGAATTCTTCTCCTTGATTTTTTTTCTCCCCGAAACTCAATATATGGAGGTGGAGTTGGAGTCAGAGAGGCAACAGGGGGCCCATGAGGTAGGGGGCGCCCCCCCCCCACCCTCGTGGAGAGATGGTGGGCCCCCTGTCCTTCATCTTTTGTAGGTAATTTTCTTATTTTCCGAAAAGTGGTTCCGTGAAGTTTCAGGTCATTCCGAGAATGTTTGCTCCTGCGCATAAATAGCACCATGGTAATTCTGCTAAAAACAGCGTCAGTCCGGGTTAGTTCCATTCAAATCATGCAAGTTAGAGTCCAAAACAAGGGCAAAAGTGTTTGGAAAGGTAGATACGTTGGAGACATATCAACTCCCCCAAGATTAAACCTTTGCTTGTCCTCAATCAATTCAGTTGACAAACTGAAAGTGATAAAGAAAAACTTTTACAAACTCTGTTTGCTCTTGTTGTTGTAAATATGTAAAGCCAGCATTCAAGTTTTCAGCAAAGATTATGAACTAACCACATTTTCAATAACATTTAGGTCTCATGTTTACTCATGTCAATGGCATAATCAACTAGCGAGCAATAATAATAAATCTCGGATGACAACACTTTCTCAAAACAATCATAATATGATATAACAAGATGGTATCTCGCTAGCCCTTTCTGAGTCCGCAAAGAGCACCTTTAAAGATCAAGGACTGAGTAGACATTGTAATTCATGGTAAAAGAGATCCAATCAAGTCATACTCAATGTAAACTAACAGTAATGGATGCAAATGACAGCAGTTCTCTGCAACTGGTGCTTTTTAATAAGAGGATGATGACTCAACATAAAAGTAAATAGATAGGCCCTTCGTAGAGGGAAGAGGGATTTGTAGAGGTGCCAGAGCTCGGTTTTGAAATAGATATGAATAATATTTTGAGCGGTATACTTTCATTGTCAACATAACAACCGAGAGATCTCGATATCTTCCATGCTACACGCCTTATAGGCGGTTCCCAAACAGAATGGTAAAGTTTATACTCCCCCTCCACCAAAAAGCAACAATCCATGGCTTGCTCGAAACAACGAGTGCCTCGAACTAACAAGAGTCCCAAGGGAGTTTTGTTTGTAGTTATTTTGATTTGATTTGCATAAAGCATGGGACTGGGCATCCCGATGAGAAGCCATTTTCTCGTGAATGAGGAGCGGAGTCCACTCCTCTTGAGAATAACCCGCCTAGCATGGAAGATGCAGACAACCCTAGTTGATACATGAGCTATTCGAGCATACAAAACAGAATGTTTATTTGAAGGATTAGAGTTTGGCACATACAAATTTACTTGGAACGGCAGGTAGATACCGTATATAGGTAGGTATGGTGGACTCATATGGAACAACTTTGGGGTTTATGGAGTTGGATGCACAAGCAGTATTCCCGCTTAGTACAAGTGAAGGCTAGAAAAAGACTGGGAAGCGACCAGCTAGAGAGCGACAACAGTCATGAACATGCATAAAAATTAATCAACACTGAATGCAAGCATGAGTAGGATATAATGCACCATGAACATAAATATCATAGAGGCTATGTTGATTTTGTTTCAACTACATGCATGAACATGTGCCAAGTCAAGCCACTCGAATCGTTCAAAGGAGGATGCCACCCTATCATACCACATCACAACCATTTTAATAGCATGTTGGCACGCAAGGTAACCCATTATAAACTCCTAGCTAATTAAGCATGGAATAAGCAACTACAATCTCTAATTATCATTGCAAATATGTTTCTTTCATAATAGGCTGAATCGGGAACGATGAACTAATCATATTTACAGAAACAAGAGAGGTCGAGTTCATACCAGCTTTTCTCATCTCAATCAGCTCATCATATAATTATCATTATTGCCTTTCACTTGCACGACCAAATAGCATGGATAATAATAATAGTGTAGGTGCATTGGACTAAGCTGGAATCTGCAAGGATTCAATTCAAGAGAGAAGACAAGGTAATATGGGCTCTTTGTTAGATCAACAATAATGCATATGAGAGCCATTCAACATTTTCATTATGGTCTTCTCCTCTCGACCCCCAAAGAAAAGAAACAAAACTATTTACACGGGAAAGCTCCCAACAAGCAAAATAAGAACGAGAAATCTTTTTGGGTTTTCTTTTTAATTGCTACCACTACATGCATGGAAAGTAAACTAACTAAAAGCTACAACTAATTTTTTTTCTTAAGGTTTATCAAACACACATGAAGGAACCATAAAAAGGGAAATAAACTAGCATGGTTATTACAATGAAAAAGTATGAGCACCGACAACTAGCATGAGTGTGTGAACAGGAATGTAATGTCGGTGAGAGATATGTACTCCCCCAAGCTTAGGCTTTTGGCCTAAGTTGGTCTATGCCCATGGATGGCATGGTGGGTATCCGAAGTTGAAGCTGGGGTCGTACTGAGATGCATCAGTTATTGCTTGACGAGCTGCAGCTTGGAGGAGAGCTGCCTCTGTCCTCCTCTTGTTATAACATGTCTCCCTTTTGCCTGAAAGTCAAAGAAGGCAGGAGCAGGGAGAGAGACGTGATAGGTGTGTCGTCTGTCAATGATTAGTCAGTACTGGAGGAACTGATTGTTCCTCTCAACAAACTGATGAAGAACCATGGCATTATAATCTAAATAAGCAGGAGGCAACTCAATATCATCTCCATGTATGGGTATCTCAAGAAAATTAGCTAAATGGGTTGCATCAATTCCACCAAAGAAATCTCCATTAATTTTGTTATTATGCAACCTGCGTGCAACAATGGCCCCCAAGTTATATTGTCTATCTCCTAATACAGCACTCTTGAGAACACTAAGATCTGGCACACACATGTGACATGCCTCATCCTTACCATTTATGCATCTACCTATAAAGAGAGAGAAATAATGTATAGCAGGAAAATGAATGCTCCCTATGGTAGCTTGCGTGATTTCCCTAGATTCCGCCATAGTTATACTAGCAAGAAAGTCTCTATATTCAGATTTGTGAGGTTCACTATCATTACCCCACTGTGGGAGTTTACAAGCAGTGTTAAAATCTTCTAAGTCCATGGTATAAGATTTATCATAAAGATCAAATAGGACAGTTTTAGAATTGCGCGATGATAAAAATTCAAACCTTCTCACAAAGGAATCAGTGAGGTAGTGGTACTGACGGCACTTATCTGCCATGAAGCTCTCAAGATCGGCGTTACGCACATATGCGTCAAATTCCTCCTTGATTCCTTCTTGTACCATGAAATCTTCTGACGACTATTCACAAGGCCGCACTTGAGCGTCCCTCGGTGGTTCATCGTCCGCATCGCGTATTGCAGGTCTAGGTCCTTGCTTCCTTGAAGAACCACCTTATTAAATTTTCGTAAACATATTTCTTCCTCTGAAAAATTTCTGAAATTTTTAGTAACTCAAAATAAAAGTGAACCAAACTCAACAATATTGATAGAAACTACTCCTACAAGTGCCTAGAGGAATATCATGCATTAAAACTACTTGGGACCATATAAATTTGACATGCAAACTCAAGAATAGGGTCACCTAGGCAGCAAAAATTTGCAATGAATAAAGCACTAGAACAAAAACTAATTGGACCATTGGAGGAGTCACATACCATAGAACAATCCCCCAAAGCAGTTTTGTAAAGCTAGCATTCAAGTTTTCAGCAAAGATTATAACTAACCACATTCGCAATAACGCATAGGTCTCAAGTTTACTCATATCAATAGCATAATCAACTAGCGAGCCATAATAATAAATCTCGGATGACAACACTTTCTCAAAACAATCATAATATGATATAACAAGGTGGTATCTCGCTAACCCTTTCTGAGACCGCAAAACATAAATGTAGAGCACCTTTAAAGACCAAGGACTGACTAGACATTGTAATTCATGGTAAAAGAGATCCAGTCAAGTCATACTCAATGTAAATTAACAGTAATGAACGCAAATGACAGCGGTGCTCTCCAACTGGTGCTTTTTAATAAGAGGATGATGACTCGGCATAAAAGTAAATAGATAGGCCCTTCGCAGAGGGAAGCAGGGATTTGTAGAGGTGCCAGAGCTCGGTTTTGAAACATAGGTGAATAATATTTTGAGCGGTATACTTTCATTGTCAACATAACAACCAAGAGATGGCGATATCTTCCATGCTACACACATTATAGGTTGTTCCCAAACAGAATGGTAAAGTTTATACTCCTCCTTCCACCAACAAGCATCAATCCATGGCTTGCTCGAAACAACGAGTGCCTCCAACTAACAAGAGTCCCAGGGGGAGTTTTGTTTGCAATTATTTTGATTTAGTTTGCATAAAGCATGGGACTGGGCATCTTGGTGACCAGCCATTTATCTCATGAGTGAGGAGCGGAGTCGACTCCTCTTGAGAATAACCCGCCTAACATGGAAGATACAGACAGCCCTAGTTGATACATGAGCTATTCAAGCATACAAAACAGGATATTTATTTGAAGGTTTAGAGTTTGGCACATACAAATTTACTTGGAACAGCAGGTAGATATCGTATATAGGTAGGTATAGTGGACTCATGTGGAATAACTTTGGGGTTTAAGGAGTTTGGATGCACAAGCAGTATTCCCGCTTAGTACAAGTGAAGGCTAGCAAAAGACTGGGAAGCGACCAGTTAGAGAGCGACAACAGTCATGAACATGCATTAAAATTAATCAACACCGAATGCAAGCATGAGTAGGATATAACCCACCATGAACATAAATATCGTGAAGGCTATGTTGATTAATAACATGCGACATATCAGAACGGATAGCAGAAGCAGGTGTAGGTATCGCAAACTTACTCATAACAGAAGGTGAATCAAGTGCAGAGCTAGATGGCAGTTCCTTACCTCCCCTCGTAGTTGAGGGATGGATCTTGGTTTTTGGATCTCTCAAGTTCTTCATAATGATAAGCATATATATATATATCCCAAGTGACTCCAAGAATAGAGCTATGCTCCCCGGCAACAGCACCAGAAAATAGTCTTGATAACCCACAAGTATAGGGGGTCGCAACAGTTTTCGAGTGTAGAGTATTCAACCCAAATTTATTGATTCGACACAAGGGGAGCCAAAGAATATTCTCAAGTATTAGCAGCTGAGTTGTCAATTCAACCACACCTGGAAACTTAATATCTACAGCAAAGTATTTAGTAGCAAAGTAATATGATAGTAGTGGTAACGGTAGCAAAAAGGTAACAGTAGTAAAAGCAACGTTTTTGGTATTTTGTAGTGATGATAGCAATAGCAACGGGAAAGTAAATAAGCGAAGAACAATATGTGGAAAGCTCATAGGCAATGGATCGGTGATGGAGAATTATGCTGGATGCGGTTCATCATGTAATAGTCATAACCTAGGGTGACACAGAACTAGCTCCAGTTCATTGATATAATGTAGGCATGTATTCCGACTATAGTCATACGTGCTTATGGAAAAGAACTTGCATGACATCTTTTGTCCTACCCTCCCGTGGCAGCGGGATCCTTACGGAAACTAAGGGATATTAAGGCCTCCTTTTAATAGAGAACCGGAACAAAGCGTTAACACATAGTGAATACATGAACTCCTCAAACTACGGTCATCACCGGTAAGTATCCCGATTATTGTCACTTCGGGGTTAACGGATCATAACACATAATAGGTGACTATAGACTTGCAAGATAGGATCAAGAACACTCATATATTGATGAAAACATAATAGGCTCAGATCTGAAATCATGGCACTCGGGCCCTAGTGACAAGCATTAAGCATAGCAAAGTCATAGCAACATCAATCTCAGAACAAAGTGGACACTAGGGATCAAACCCTAACAAAACTAACTTGATTACATGATAGATCCCATCCAACCCATCACCGTCCAGCAAGCCTACGATGGAATTACTCACGCACGGCGGTGAGCATCATGAAATTGGTGATGGAGGATGGTTGATGATGACGATGGCGATGGATTCCCCTCTCCGGAGCCCCGAACGGACTCCAGATCAGCCCTCCTGAGAGGTTTTATGGCTTGGCGGCGGCTCCGTATCGTAAAATGCGATGAATTCTTCTCCCTGATTTTTTTCTCCCCGAAACTCAATATATGGAGGTGGAGTTGGAGTCGGAGAGGCAACAGGGGGCCCACGAGGTAGGGGGGCGCGCCCTAGGGGGGCAGGCGTGCCCCCCACCCTCGTGGAGAGGTGGCGGGCCCCCTGGCCTTCATCTTTTGCAGGTATTTTTATTATTTTCTGAAAAGTGGCTCCGTGAAGTTTCAGGTCATTCCGAGAACGTTTTCTCCTGCACATAAATAACACCATGGTAATTCTGCTGAAAACAACGTCACTCCGGGTTAGTTCCATTCAAATCATGCAAGTTAGAGTCCAAAACAAGGGCAAAAGTGTTTGGAAAAGTAGATACGTTGGAGACGTATCAGGCCCGAACCTGGGTAAACATCGTGTCCCCTGTCTCCTGTTACCATCGATCCTAGACGCATAGTTCGGGACCCCCTACCCGAGATCTGCCGGTTGTGACACCGATATTGGTGCTTTCATTGAGATTTCCACTGTGCCGTCGACAAAAGGTTCAATGGCCCCTTCAATCATCAATAATGATGCTGTCCAAGGAGGCACTCCCCCCCACCGATAGATCTTCGTATTCGGCGGCTTCGCACTGCGGGCCAACTCTCTTGGCCATCTGGAGCAGATCGACAGCTACGCCCCTGGCCATCAGGTCGGATTCGGAAGCTTGAACTATGTCGCGGATATCCGTGGAGACTTGATCTTCGAGGGATTTGAACCCACGGCGATCACTCCCCCTCATCTCGATGAACGTGACTTAAATCTGTCATTGGATCACACCCAGGAGATTGGCCCTACGGCTGCAATGACCGTAGAGCCGAAGCAGATCGAGCCATCCCAGGCCGCAGAGTCCGCGGCATTGGAGCCGCACATGGACTTGACGCCCTGCAATATTCGCTTTAACAGACCTTCGGACTCTTCTCCGGTTATAAGTTCCGGATTGTGTACGCCAGCGGACACCGAGCTAGATCGGTTATCGATATTCGAGTTCAGCGCCGCTGACATTTTCCAGCACTCGCCTTTGGGTGACGTGCTAAAATCTTTAAAGAATTTGTCCTTGGAGAAGGACTCACGTCCGAACTATGTCCGATTCGAGCTAGAGACGGATGATGAGGAATCTTGCTTCCCACCCGCCACCCACTTCATAGCCACCGTCGATGACTTAACCAACATGCTTGACTATGGCTCCGAAGACATCAACGGTATGGACGACGATGCCGACAAGGAGCAAGGCCAAGACCCGCCATTCACTGGATGTTCGACGGCTACCTCTTCATACGACGTGTACATGATTGATACACCTAAAGGATCTGGCGACGACAAAGAAGAGCCAGATGCGAATAAAACCTCCGAGACACGGTCCAAGCGTCGGCGGCCCAAGCGCCGCCCCAAGCCCCGCCGCTCAAAGGTCGGCAACACTGGCACCGGAGAAAATAGTACTCCGGGCGACGCCGAAAACAATGAAGACCCTGTCGGGGCTACATCCGAACAGGAACATGACAGCAGGCAAGACAACCCTGGTGAACATGCCATAGAAGATGAGTCGGAGGATGATAGTTACCGTCCACCCTCCGAGGAGGAGACAAGCCTTGGCAATGAAGACTTCATCGTGCCTGAGGATCCTCTCAAGCAGGAGCGCTTTAAGCTTTAGCTCATAGCCACTGCAAGGAGCGTGAAAAAGAAACAACAATAGCTTCAAGCTGAACAAGACCTACTCGTCGACAGATGGACTGATGTCCTGACAGCCGAGGAACACGGCCTCAACCGCCCAACCAAGAGCTACCCGAAACGCAGACTGCTACCTCAATTCGATGAGGAGGCGCCGGAGCACATATCTCCCTCGCGTAATACGGATAGACCACCACGTGGTCGAGACAGGGCGGCAGAACGGCCACCCCGTGGTCGGGATAAAGCGGCAACTCAGGCCGAACAACAGACCGCCCCACCACCCCGTCAAAATAGGGACGGAAGAGTCCGGAGTCATATGTACGACCTCCGACAGACCCTGGATAGTAGAGCAGGACACACAAGATCGATCTACGGATCACGAGGACGTGCCTCGAGGCATGACGATGGCTACCTATTCGGACGTGACAAACCTAACCACGCTCGGGCTGAATGCCGCAGACGGACTCCCTCAGAGCTCCGCCACGATGCGGCCCGATATAGAGGCACCGCACACCCGCTCTGCTTCACAGATGAAGTACAGGATCATGAATTCCCCGAGGGGTTCAAGCCCGTCAATATCGAATCATACGATGGCACAACCGATCCTGCAGTATGGATCGAGGATTTCATTCTCCACATCCACATGGCCTGAGGAGACGACCTCCACGCCATCAAATACCTCCCATTAAAGCTCAAAGGACCAGCTCGGCACTGGTTAAATAGCCTACCTGAGAACTCCATCGGCAGCTGGGAGGACTTGGAAGAGGCTTTCCTCGACAACTTCCAAGGAACTTATGTCCGTCCACTAGAAGCCGATGACCTAAGCCACATAGTTCAACAACCCGGAGAATCAGCCAGGAAATTCTGGACTAGGTTCCTAACCAAAAAGAACCAGATCATTGATTGTCCGGACTCCGAGGAACTAGCAGCCTTCAAGCACAGCATCTGTGATGAATGGCTAGCACGCCACCTCGGACAAGAAAAGCCGAAGTCAATGGAAGCCCTTACGGCACTCATGACCCGCTTTTGTGCAGGCGAGGACAGCTGGCTGGCTCGTAGCAAAAACGCAGCTAGCGAAGCAGGACCCACCGAGGCCAAGATCAGCACTGGCAAGCTCCGGGGCAATAGACACAAACGCCGAAGCAACGGCGACAACACCGAGGACACCATAGTCAACGCCGGATTCAGTGGCTCCAAGTCCGGCCAACGGAAGAAACCCTACAAAAGAAACAATGAAGGACCTTCCAGCCTGGACCGCATACTCGACCGTCTGTGCCAAATTCATGGCACCCCGGATAAGCAAGCCAATCATACCAACAGGGATTGTTGGGTCGTCAAGCAGGCTGGCAAGTTGAATGCCGAAAACAAAGAAAAGGGATCACAAAGTGAGGACGAGGATGAAGAGCCCCGGCAGCCAAACACCGGGGGACAGAAGAAATCCCCCCCAAGTCAAAATGGTGAACATGATATATGCCACACACATCCCCAGAAAGGAGCGCAAACAAGCACTCAGGGACGTCTATGCAGTAGAGCCGGTCACCCCAAAGTTCAATCCATGGTCATCATTTTCGATCACCTTCGATCGACGAGATAATCCGACTAGTATCCGCCATGGTGGTTCGGCCTCACTGGTCCTTGACCCAATCATCGACGGATTCCACCTAACACGAGTCCTGATGGATGGTGGAAGCAGCGTCAACCTGCTGTACCAGGATACAGTACGGAAGATGGGCATTAATCCCTCACGAATCAAACCAACAAAGACTACCTTTAAAGGAGTCATACCAGGTGTAGAGGCCCGCTGTACGGGCTCAATCACGCTGGAGGTGGTTTTCGGTTCTCCGGACAACTTCCGAAGCGAATAGTTAATCTTCGATATTGTCCCCTTGGCTACCACGCACTGCTCGGACGAACCGCGTTTGCTAGATTCAACGCAGTGCCGCACTATGCGTATCTTAAGCTCAAGATGCCCGGTCCACATGGCATCATAATAGTCAATGGCAATACGGAACGCTCCCTCCGAACAGAGGAGCAAACCGCCGCCCTAGTAGCAGAAATACAGAGCGGCCTTCTCAAGCAGCATTATAATCCAGCTGCGAGCCCCTGGACACCATCAAGAGGGTCCGGACTACACTACAACAGGACAGCGCAGCTCATCAAGAGCTCGACTAGCAATTCGGCCTCTGTCCCAGCCCCAATGAGGTAATGGCATTCGTACCACGCGTACACAATTACGCACTCAAAATTCCATGGACATTGACGGTGGCACGAGATATCTCGGGGTCTACAATTTGGCAAAACCGATCCCGGACACACATACTTTCACTTCGTTTTCTTGTTTCAGACACCTTCTTTCCGCGGGCCTCATATCAAGTCCTTTAGAAGGACTGGAATACAACGGAGGCAAGCAACACAGGTGTGTAGGGTAACCTTTATACGTTCTTCTTGATGGTATTCATACTTATTTCTCAGGACCCGCATGCTGCGCCCTATTGATTTCGGCATGTTAAATGGCCGGATACTTCTCGCACCATCTGTACAAGATACGCCTTGGCGTATCCATCCAGTTATAATAAAAATGGTTCGTGGCCCAGTTTCTATGGTTTTCGCTTCTTACTTCATTTTATTTCGATCTGCTTATTTGCTGCATCGACACTCTTTTACGTTTCATATTCGCCAGGGGCTACCTGTCGCCCCACAATACAGCAGCACAGTCCGAACACTTCTTATATATAAGTTTGGAACCCCGAATTTAGCATTATATGCATTGGCTCTGAATCATGTCTTTGGTCAATAGTTGGGTTGCCCGGCTCCTGTGCTTGCTACCCTACGTTCCGCTCCATCGGCTAGGGTAGTAAAGGGAGAACTACTGCGATTGTGCCCTGGCTTTGACCAGACGAGCACCTCAGTAGAGAAAGCCGAAAACTGACTGTCATGATGTGGTGAGAGCCGGTCAGCTACTCGAGGGTTACAAATCGTTGGAGAGTTTTTCCGCATTATGCGAGATATCGGCACTTCCCGATCAGATGCTGACAGTACTCTGGCTTAAATCAGGGGCTGCGCCCATGCTTTATTATAAAACTCCTATGGCTAAGTGAGGGCGTTAAAGCCGTAAAGTCTGATTGCCTTGTTCGTTGCACTAAACAAATCCTTCAAGGACCATGAAATTGGATCAAGATTGTTTAGATTCCATCCCGAACACCTCTGTACTATCTACATGAGGGCAGAAGCCGGCGAGTGGCCAACCCTCAGATTACACACAACACGGCCGTACAAGAGGAAACAATTCAAAGCATAATAAAATTACTTTACAGAAACTGGCTTTGTTCCCATAATACAAGACAAAGGCGACACCCTTGCCCACCACATCTTGCAGTGAGCGAAGGCCATACGGGCACCTTCAATACAGACGGAGCGCTTGATAACGTCTAGCCGAGGACAGGCGTTCACCATCCGCCTCATGAGTCCGAAGTAGCTGCTAGGCATAGCTTCGGCTGGCCACAGTCGTATTATCAAATCCTTAATGGCTAGTTCGGCCACCCTATGCTGCTCCACCAGTTGTTTCAGCTGATCGGTGAAGGACACGGGATGCTCTGGTGCCGCATACTACGATCAGAAGAGCCTATCCGAAGAACCCCCTCCTTCGGCTCGATAAAACTCCACGGCGTTTGATACACTGCGTGGCAAATCCGCAGAAGCCCCTGGGAAACTCCGAACCCGGGTTAGTAAAAGGTATTGCTTCTCCACATACTTGATTTGCATCTTAAATGCCTTACCCGCTGTGATCTTCTTAGCCTCCTAGATCTCCTGGAGGGCGGCCTAGGCCTCATTCCGTGCGGTCTCCATGCTCTGACGAGCCATGGTAAGTTTGGTCCCTCGAACCGACGCATCATGCTCCAAGGCCTCGCATTTTTTCACCGCATCCTGGAGCTCCTGGTGGACTTCTTTGACCCGGGCCTTTAGCTTCTAACAGGCGGCTTGCTGCCGGACAGCCTGCTCCTCGGCCTCGCCCAGGGCCTTCCTCAGGGCCTCAACCTCGATCACGACTTCTTCACATATCACAATACCGCTATCAATATACAGCGCTTATCCTTTCCCGAACATATAGCAAGTCGTTCCTCACCTTGCTTCTCTTGGAGCCGAACCTTAACCTCGCCGAGCTCGTTCTCGGTCCGCTCCAGCCTCCACTTTAGCTCGGAGACCTCGGCAGCATGCGAGGTCACAGCCAACAGGGACGCCTGCTTATCGATACATATTCAGTCAGCCTCTTATAATTAAGGATTGATCCCCTGTCTGGTTCTCCTCTCCGAACACCAGACAGTGTCTCAAGGGCTACGGACCATATGGGGTTTTTCTCTGTCTTGCCTCGAAACCTGTTAACAGGCTGCTGCAGGCTTCATTCAATCCGCTCTTGGCAGACTGAACCTTCTCGATCACCACACCCATAAGGATACGGTGCTCGTCCATGACGGAGGAGCTTCGTAGCGCCCCCATCAGGTCATCTGGCGCTCCTGGATGGACAGGAGCCACCGGTGGAGGCGACGCACCCCCCCCCCTCCTTCAAAGGGGGCTGCTCACCCGACTCCAGAGCCATGTTGGTCTCTGGAATCATATTCGGCTGAGGGCTAAACTGGATACGACCCTCTTTGTCAGTCTCCATGGGGATTGACTCCCCCATGTGTCCGGCAGTGGAGGTCCCGCCTTGTGGCGCCTCCCTAACAACGTCCTGGGCTCCTCCCTTCAGAGCGGTCCTCCGGGATAACACTTCGGTGTCGTCCCTGGCCCCGGGGGAGTAAGCAGGCGGTGACGACATGCTCGCCATCTCCAACGGAGCCAACGAACCTCTAGATGAGGATCGCTGGATAAGGTCACGGGCCGGACTACAATAGTGTGGGTTAACCATGTTAGAATAATAAAAAGAAAGGGTTGGATGTGTGCATAAATAAGCCATGTCACTTACGATGCGGCCTGGGGCCTAGTACGGGGGCGACGTTCCGGGCTACTGTCAATGTCCCACGTGGTGTTGACTGCTGGGGCGCCCTTCCCCTTTTTGGGCGCTTTCGCCTCCAGATGTGCCGAGGCCACCCTCTTCTTCTTCTTCTCCTCGGGAGGAGGGTTGTTTTCCTTCTCCTCCTCCTCCTCTTCCTCGTTGTTATCCTCAGGGACAGAGGAATGGGCCTCGTCATCTTCGGACATCACGTCCGAAGTGCCCTTGCGACGGGGGCCACTCTTGGCCCCCTTGGCTTTCTTCTTGGCCTTCTTCTCCAGTGATGTATATGGCGCCGGTAC
The DNA here is from genome assembly GCF_002162155.2 of Triticum dicoccoides. Lineage (NCBI taxonomy): Eukaryota > Viridiplantae > Streptophyta > Magnoliopsida > Poales > Poaceae > Triticum > Triticum dicoccoides. The sequence continues at coordinate 545,881,824 of NC_041390.1, forward strand.
CAGCATCTTCGCCAAGTGTGGGATGACTGGTTCTTTGGGCAACGGAGCCGGACACTGGATCCGCTTCGCCCTCTCCACCCAGTCTTGAGAGAGCAATACTAAGATCTCAGACATCATCCTCGAAACAGCTAAGTTGGGAATAGGTCAAAAGTAACATACCTCGCTGGTGGGGCGGTTACAATTGTGACCACGGTCTGAGTCCGTGGCCGATGGCTTCTCGTTGCCCTTAAAGAGCAACTTCCAGGCCCTTCGTGAGAAGTATCGAAGAGCCTTTTCAGGGTCTAGTGCTTCTTCGAATTGAACTCCCATAAAGGGCGGCTTCAGCACTAGCACGGAAGAATCCGGCGGATTAGCATCACCTTGATAACGTCAACGAGCTTGACGTCCTTGGTCACCATGCTTTGAACGCGTGTCTGCAGCGCTATTAGCTCGTTAGGTGAACACCAGTCCGGACTCTTCTCGACCCAGGAGGTGAGTCGCATGGGAGCATTGGAGCGGAATTCGGCAGTTGCGGCCCAGGTGGTGCCACGAGGTTCTGTAATGTAGAACCACTGCTTCTGCCATTCATTTACTGTCTCCACAAAGGTGCCTTTGGGCCAGGATACGTTGGATAGCTTGCTCACCATGGCCCCTCCGCACTTCACGTGCTGGCCACACACCACCTTCGGCTTCACGTTGAAGACTTTGAGCCACAGCCCAAAGTGGGGATGGATGCGGAGGAAGGCCTCGCACACGACGATAAACACCGAGATGTTGAGGAAGGAATTCGGGGACAGCTCATGGAAATCTATCCCGTAGTAGTACATTAGCCCGCGGACGAAAGGGTGGAGTGGAAACCCTAGCCCGCGGAAGAAATGAGGGATGAATACTACCCTCTCTTTGGGCTCCGGCATGGGGACAACTTGTCCCTCGGCTGGCAGACAATGGGCGATCTACTTCGCCAAATATGCAGTCGTCCGGAGCTTAGTAATGTCCTCCTCCTTGACGGAGGAGACCATCCACTTGCCCTGACCACCAGATCCGGACATGGTGGCTTGAGTGGAAAGGACATGAGAACTTGGGTGCTGGAGCTTGAGATCGGAAAGGCGGAGACAGAGAGAGAGCGTGAGGAGAGGAAGAGGGAATCCTTATCCCCTTATAAAGGCAGCAAATATTAAACGCCTTCTCACTCGCCTTAGGATTCGCCTGTTCCCTAGGGCTGTATAAACGGCACGGTTGAGCTACACATGCCCGCATTGATGAGAATCCCGCAATAAGGGGGGCACGATCTCCGTTTCAACATGACGTGCCAATAGCAACCGCGTCTTGAAGCGTGGACTGGCAGAAGAAAAAGGGTTCAAAATTATAACCAGACAGACGTGATGTCGTGTTGGAAAAAAGCTGTCAACAAATTAGATTCGTGCAAATATTATATTCTCTCTGCGGTTGTGTATGGTGTGTGTAACAGGTCAGGATACTATCATTGCATCCGAAGACTATCTTGGAGTTCGGAGAAAGGGGAACCCGCCTTACAATGCCGAAGACAATCAGCGCGTCGAACTCCTCGTTGTTGAAAGCCAGGTTCAGGGGCTACTGAGGGAGTCCTGGACTAAGGGGTCCTCGGGCGTCCGACCGGTTATCCATGGGTCGGACTGATGGGCTATGAAGACATGAAGGCCGAAGACTGCACCATGTCCGGATTGGACTCTACTTGGCGTGGAAGGCAAGCTTGGCGACCAAAGATTCCTTATTATGTGACCGACTCCATGTAAACCCTAGATCCCCTCAGTGTCTATATAAAGCGAAGGGGATAGTCCGGAAAGGACACCACATATACTCATTACCATACCCATAGAGACTAGACTTCTAGGGTTTAGCCATTACGATCCCGTGGTAGATCAACTCTTGTAATACTCATATTCATCAAGATCAATCAAGCAGGAAGTAGGGTATTACCTCCATAGAGGGGGCCCGAACCTGGGTAAACATCGTGTCCCCGTCTCCTGTTACCATCGATCCTAGACGCACAGTTCGGGACCCCCTACCCGAGATCCGCTGGTTTTGACACTGACACCCATCAATAGATATCAATGTGAGTGAGTAGGGATTGCCATGCAACGGGTGCACTAGAGCTATAAGTGTATGAAAGCTCAAAAAGAAACTAAGTGGGTGTGCATCCAACTCGCTTGCTCACGAAGACCTAGGGCATTTTGAGGAAGCTCATCATTGAAATATACAAGCCAAGTTCTATAATTAAAGATTCCCACTAGTATATGAAAGTGACAACATAGGAGACTCTCTATCATGAAGATCATGGTGCTACTTTGAAGCACAAGTGTGGTAAAAGGATGGTAGCATTGCCCCTTCTCTCTTTTTCTCTCATTTTTTTTGTTTTTTTGGGCCTTCTCTTTTTTATGGCCTCTTTTTTTATTTTTCGTTCGGAGTCTCATCCCGACTTGTGGGGGAATCATAGTGTCCATCATCCTTTCCTCTCATGGGACAATGCTCTAATAATGATGACCATCATGCTTTTATTTACTTACAACTCGATACTTAGAACAAAATATGAATCTATATGAATGCCTCCGGTGGTGTACCGGGATGTGCAATGACTCATGAGTGACATGTATGAAAGAATTATGAACGGTGGCTTTGCCACAAATACGATGGCAACTACATGATCATGCAAAGCAATATGACAATGATGGAGCATGTCATAATAAACGGAACGGTGGAAAGTTGCATGGAAATATATCTCGGAATGGCTATGGAAATGCCATAATAGGTAGGTATGGTGTCTGTTTTTAGGAAGGTAAATGGTGGGTTTATGGTACCGGCGAAAGTTGCGCGGTACTAGAGAGGCTAGCAATGGTGGAAGGGTGAGAGTGCGTATAATCCATGGACTCAACATTAGTCATAAAGAGCTCACATACTTATTGCAAAAATCTATTAGTTATCGAAACGAAGTACTATGCGCATGCTCCTAGGGGGATAGATTGGTAGAAAAAGACCATCGCTCGTCCCGGACCGCCACTCATAAGGAAGGCAATCAAAAAATAAATCATGCTCCGACTTCATCACATAACAGTACACCATACGTGCATGCTGCGGGAATCACAAACTTTAACACAAGTATTTCTCAAATTCACAACTACTCACTAGCATGACTCTAATATTACCATCCTCATATCTCAAAACAATCAGAAGGAATCAAACTTCACATAATATTCAATGCACTTTATATGAAAGTTTTTATTATACCCATCTTGGATGCCTATCATATTAGGACTAATTTCATAACCAACGCAAATTACCATGCTGTTCTAAAAGACTCTCAAAATAATATAAGTGAAGCATGAGAGTTCATCTATTTGTTCAAAATAAAACCACCGTCGTGCTTTAAAAATATAAAAGTGAAGCACTAGAGCAAATGACAAACTACTCTGAAAGATATAAGCGAAGCACAATGAGTAGTTGGATAATTATGTAACTATGTGAAGACTCTCTAACATTTAAGAATTTCGGATCTTGGTATTTTATTCAAACAGCAAGCAAAGCAAAATAAAATAAAATGATGCTCCAAGCAAAACACATATCATGTGGTGAATAAAAATATAGCTCCAAGTAAAGTTACCGATGAATGAAGACGAAAGAGGGGATGCCATCCAGGACATCCCCAAGCTTAGGCTCTTGGTTGTCCCTGAATATTACCTTGGGGTGCCTTGGGCATCCCCAAGCTTAGACTCTTGCCACTCTTTATTCCATAGTCCATCGAATCTTTACCCACAACTTGAAAACTTCACAACACAAAACTTAACAAAAAACTTGTAAGCTCCGTTAGTATAAGAAAATAAATCAACACTTTTGGTACTGTTGTGAACTCATTCTAAATTCATATTGGTGTAATATATACTGCATTCCAACTTCTCTATGGTTCATACCCTCCAATACTACTCATAGATTCATCAAAATAAGCAAACAACACAATGAAAACAGAATCTGTCAAAAACAGAACAGTCTGTAGTAATCTGTATCAAATGTATACTTCTCTCACACCAAAAATTCTGAAATAAATTGGTGGACCTGAGGAATTTTTTTATTAATCGTCTTCAAAAAGAATCAACCTAAACGCACTCTCCAGTAAAAAATGGCAGCTAATCTCGTGAGTGCAAAAGTTTCTGTTTTTTACAGTAAGATCGCAAAGACTTCACCCAAGTCTTCCCAAAGGTTCTTGTCGGCGTCAAAACCGGCGGATCTCGGGTAGGGGTTCCCGAACTGTGCGTCTAGGCGGATGGTAACAGGAGGCAGGGGACATGATGTTTTACCCAGGTTCGGGCCCTCTTGATGGAGGTAAAACCCTACGTCCTGCTTGATTTATTCTTGATGATATGGGTATTACAAGAGTTGATCTACCATGAGATCTGAGAGGCTAAACCCTAGAAGCTAGCCTATGGTATGATTGTATGTTGTCCTACGGACTAAAACCCTCCGGTTTATATAGACACCGGAAAGGGCTAGGGTTACACAAGGTCGGTTACAAAGGAGGAGATATACATATCCGTATTGCCTAGCTTGCCTTACACGCTAAGTAGAGTCCCATCCGGACACGAGACGAAGTCTTCAATCTTGTATCTTCATATTCTAACAGTCCGGCCAAAGGATATAGTCCGGCTGTCCGGAGACCCCCTAATCCAGGACTCCCTCAGTAGCCCCTGAACCAGGCTTCAATGACGATGAGTCCAGCGCGCAGTATTGTCTTCGGCATTGCAAGGCGGGTTCCTCCTCCAAATACACCACAGAAGAATTTGAATACAAGGATAGTGTCCGACCCTGCAAAATAAATTCCACATACCACTGTAGAGAGAATAATATTTTCACAAATCTAATATGCTGACTTGTTTTGGCAACACGACATTATGCCATGGCCCGGTGATTATTCGAACCGTTTCCTTTAACTAGCCCCGCACATAACGCGAGGTAGTTTTTTTGACACGTCTTGTCAAAGCAGAGACCGTGTCCCCCTTATTACGGGATTCTCATCAATACGGGCGTGGGTAACCCAACCGCGCCATCAATTACGGTGCTTGGGGGATAAGCGAGTTTTACCAGGCTAGTGGGGGCGCATAGTTTCAGCCGCCCTTATAAAGGGACAAGGTTTAACCTTTCTCTACCCACGCCTTCTTCCTCCTTGCCCATCCATTCTTGCGCACTCGAGCCCCGACGCCCAAGTCCACATCTTTCTCCTCAACCTCCTCCAAACATGTCCGGAGCGGGAGGCAAGTGGATGGCTTCCTCCGTTACGAAGGAACACATCAAAAAGCTACGCGGAGTGGGATACTTAGCCGCGAATATCGCGCATCAGCTGCCCGCTGCGGGGCAGATCGTCCCTACCCCAGAACCCCATGAGAGGGTAGTTTTCCTCCACCACTTCCTCCGTGGACTGGGATTTCCCCTTCATCCATTCATCCGCGGTCCCATCTGGCCCCGAACTTCATCCTCAACATTTCAGCGTTCATCATCGTCTGTGAGGCTTTCCTCCGCATCCGCCCCCACTTCGGCCTATGGCTAAAGACCTTCAATATCAAGACGAAGGTGGTGGGTGGCCAACAAGAAGAATGCGGCGGAGCCATGGTGGGCAAGATGTCCAACGTTATATGGCTTGAAGGCTCCTTCGTGGAGACCATAAAGGGGTGGCAATCGGCGTGGTTCTACATCAACGAGCTGCGCGGCACCAAATAGGTGGCTGCCCCCAAGTTTCGATCCGGATTCCCTACACGGCTCACTTCCTGGAAAGAGAAGGGCTTGTCGTGGGGTTCATCGGTGGAGCTGGACGGACTCCAGAAATGTATCCTGAACATGACAAGCAAGAAGCTCAAGCTTGTCAACATAGTCCAGGTCATGCTCATCCGCTGGATCCTCCCGTGCCAACAACGGGACTTCAACTTGTGGGAGTTCGACCCGGCCCAGCACCAGACTCTGAGCGAGCTCTTCGACATGACGCACAAGGACGTCTGGAAGGTGTTGTTCAAGGGCGTCGAGGTCCCTCCCTCTCTCACCGAGGACCGCGGGCTAAGCGCGAAGCACCGAGCGCATTCGGTGAGTTCTATACATTTGGTAGGATATTTATTTCCCCTAGCTTAACCATGTGCGGGGTCTGATCTCCATACCTTTGACAGGACTGGGTGGAGACGTCGGGGCTGATTAACTGTCCGGCCCCTCTGCCCGAAGACACTGCGGACGCTCTCCTGACAGAGATGCAAACTCCGGCTCCTTATAAGGTGCCGGAGAAGACCAAAAAGGCCAAGGGAACCCGAAAGAGCTCCTGGCGCCAGGTGTTATCGGACTCATCGCCTGATAACTCCGCGACGCACTCCTCCCCCGAAGACGAGGAGGAAGATGAAGATGTTCCCCCTCCAGTTGGGGGAGACAAGAAAAGGAAGGCCGCCCCTACTGGGGGCGAAGGGTCCAAGAAGGGAAGGACTCTCCTTCGGGACTACTCCACCACCGCCGCCGAAGGCGAAGACGAGTGGCTGCTCAGGGCCAAGCCCCTGGCGAAGTCGTAAGTATTCGGATACCAGAGTAACTCATAGCATTCCTTTGCTGCACTGCTTCTCCTAACACCGAATTATGATTGTGCAGACCGCCCCGAACCCGTATTGACGTATCCTCGTCGGACGGCTCCCAGGGCTCGTCGGATATGGATAGCGATCCACTTCCGACCGCCACCTCCCCTTGCCCTACGGACAACGCCGAGGTGTTGTCTCAAGTGGCACTGGGTCGAGGGGAGACAGTCCCAAAGGCGCCTCAAAGCGACCTTCCAGACTCCGAGAGCAGGGGGAGCAAAGCCCCCGAGGGCTCCGAGTTCGGCCCTCAGTCGAACACCGCGCTGGAACCTCCAGTGGTTCCGGATTCGGGCAGGCGGCCTCCTTCCAAGAGGGGCAAGACGCCTGTGCCGGTGACCTCTGCCCATCCAGAGGCACCGGACAATCTGCTGGGAGCGCTTCGCAGCGCTTCCATTGACAAAGAGCACCGCACTATTATGAGTGCGGTGGTCCAGAAGGTTCAGTCCGCCAAGAGCGGACTGACTGAAGCCTGTGCTAGTCTTCTAACAGGCTTTGAGGTGAGTTTTTGAAATATAGGAGAAATATTACCGCATAGACAGTAGCCCCTGATGCTCTATTCGGTGTTCACAAAGAAAAGCCGAACAGAGGATCAAACAATATCGCAGGAGTCTAATATAAGTATGTTTATATGCGTATGCAGGCTTCGCTACTGGCATCTACCGCACTGACTGCGGAGGTCGCCGCACTGAAGCAGGACCTTAAAGGGTCCACGGAAGAGCTCGGCCTTGCCAAGAGGCAGCTCAAGGAGAACAAAGGTAAGTAGTACCTAGTCTATGGACATATATGAAAGGAATGCGATTGCAAAATGACAGGATCATCATGAATTTGCCAGGGGCCACGGCTGAGGTGGCGACCCTGAAGCAAGCGCTATCCGAGGCCGAAGACAAAGCGGCCAAGGAGCGCACCGAGCGGGAAAGGCAGGAGGCTCGGGTGGGCGAGGTGCAGCACGAGCTCCACGCTCTCGTGACAAAGCACGAGGCGTTGGAGCTTGACTTGAAGACGCGAGAGTCCGAGCTTGCCGCGGCCCTCGAGAGCGCAAAGAATGCCAAGGCCGAAGCCCAAAAGGCCCTCCAGGAGATTGATGCGATGAAGAAGATAGCGGCGGGTAAGGCATTCTATATGCAAAGCAAGCATGTGAAAGTAAATTACTTGTTACTTACCCGAATCCGGAGCTCTCCAGGAGCATTCGCAGATTTTCCCCACAGCATGTCGGATGCCGCAATGTTTTACCAGGCCTAGGAGGGAAGCTCAACGAAGAAGTTGTTTTGGGCCCAATATACTGGGACCGAACACCCGGTGCCTATGAGCGACCAGCTAAAGCAGCTGGTCGAGCTACACAAGGCGGTCGAACAGGCCATGAAGGGCTTTATAGTCCGGCTGTGCCCTGGTGACGCCCTTCCGAACAGCTACTTTGGCCTGGTGAGGCGGCATGTGGATGCCTGCCCACGACTGGAAGTCGTCAAGCGGTCTGTCTGCATCGAAGGTGCACGCCGGGCTTTCGCCCGTGTGAAGGTGCAATGGGCCAAGCTAGACGTTGTGAAGCTGATCAAGGAAGGGCCGCCGGAGGGCAAGGAGCATCGCCACCCCAAGATGTACTATGAGGGTGTCCTAAAGGGTGCCCGTCTCGTAGCGGACGAGTGTACCAAAGATATAATATTTGAGTAAACCCGCTCGTGTAATCCTGTATTCATGAAAACTTGTTCATATGCACTATGCAATGCTTGTTTGAATTTAAAATATTACCTTTTGTTCGGCTGTTTATCAAATCTGAGAGATGGCTAGTCGCCGGCTTCTGCCCCCATGCCACGAGTGCTGGGGTGTTCGGGATAAACCTGAGCACTCTTGTTCCCATTTTTGGGTCCTTCGATGGAGGTGCTCAGCACAACGAACAAGGCAATCGAACTATAATGTGTTATCACTCTCACTTAGCCATAGAATTCTATAATTTTAAATTTCGGCGAAGCCCCTAGTGTTCGGAAGGCCGAACTCGGGGCATGATACACGCCTTAAGCCAGACAGGGCTGACTCCTCGCTCTAAGCGGCATAAGTCTTTAAGGACTCGAAAACCTCTCGAACAGCGACCAGTCTCTCGCCTTATCATGACAGTCAGTTTTAGCTTTCTCTACTGAGGTGCTTAGCCCAACAGAACCGGGGAACAATCGCAGTAGTTCTCCCAGTGCTACCTTAGCCGATATAGCGGAACGTAAGGTACCAAAACATGGGAGCCGGGCAAACCCAACTATTGACCCAAGACATGATTCGGAGCTGATGCATATAGTGCTATAAGTTCGGGGTGCCGCGCTGTTGAAAGTGTCCGGATTTCTCACGCCGTATTGTGGGGTATGCTTAAGCCCCTACTGTATTGGCCGTACCAGAGTGTACGGGTGCTGGATATATATATATATATATATATATATATATATATATATATATATATATATATATAAAGAAGAATGCAATAATAGTCTTAATGTTATGCATTGTTTATTCAAAAAGGTGTGTTAAAGCAGAATGATACATGCAGTGCAATAAGCAAAAAAGTATGACTATGTCCCCTCCAAGGGCGAGCTGAAGAATAGTATTAAGGCAAGTATTACACTCGTTATCGTAATCCACCTAGGATTTCTATGGTGTGACGTAGCTTTCTGCCTTCTTGGTTGCTGCATCATATGTTCAGCAATCATGCTGCCGGACCGGGTTTCCAGAGATTAAAGTCCTGAAAAGAAAATAACAAAACGGGAAGCCCCTAGTGCGGTTTAAGCCGCGTCTTGGGGCGTGCCGTAGTCATGCCCCCCTCCCTGCCTGTGCCCATGGTATTTTTAATGCGTAATTATGTACGCGTGGCATGAATTTCGCCGTTTGGCTTGGGCCGGGGTGGGGGGCGCATTGCTGTGTGAGCTTGGAACGTGCCAGGCGGTCCTGTTGCTGATTACTCCGGGCGCGCTTGAAGGTGTTTGGGTCCTTAAACGCCGAACTAGTGGATTGCCTTAAGAGGCTGCTTTGCGCTTCCGCTGCGAGGGCCGTAGTGTGCTCCTCCGTTCGGAGAGAGCGCTTTGTGTTTCCGTTAATCGTAATGACCCCCTGAGGTCCTTGCATATTGAGCTTGAGGTATGCATAATGCAGTACCGCATTGAATCTCGCAAATGCGGTTCGCCCGAGCAGTGCATGATAACCACTGCGGAACGGGGCAATATCGAAGATTAACTCTTTGCTTTGGAAGTTATCCGGGGATCCGAAGACCACTTCCAGTGTGACTGAGCCTGTGCAATGGGCCTCTACACCTGATATGACACCTTTAAAGGTCATTTTTGTGGGTTTGATCCTTGAGGGGTCTATACCCATTTTGTGTACTGTGTCCTGGTAAAGCAGGTTCAGGCTGCTGCCGCCATCCATAAGGACTCGAGTAAGGTGAAATCCGTCAATGATTGGGTCTAGGACCAGTGCGGCGAATCCGCCATGACGGATACTAGTGGGGTGGTCCCTGCGATGGAAGGTGATCGGACAGGAGGACCATGGGTTGAACTTTGGGGCGACTGGCTCCAACGCATATACGTCCCTGAGCGCACGCTTCCGCTCCCTCTTGGGGATGTGGGTTGCGTATATCAAGTTCACCATCCGCACTTGTGGGGGGACCTCTTCTGTCCTCTGGTGTTCGGCTGCCGGGGCTCTTCCTCGTCATCGCTATGTGGCCCCTTATCTTTGTTTTCGGCATTTAACTTGCCGGCCTGCTTGAATACCCAACAATCCCTATTGGTGTGGTTGGCTGGCTTGTCAGGGGTGCCGTGTATTTGACACGAGCGATCGAGTATACGGTCCAAACTGGACGGGCCCAGAGTGCTTATTTTAAATGGATTTTTCCACTGACCGGTTTTAGAGCCTTTGAATCCGGCATTGACTGCCGTATCCTCGGTATTGTCGCTGTTAATGCGGCGCTTATGTTTGTTGCGACGTGACCTGCCATTGCCGTCCTTGGTATCCGAAGTACCAGGTTCTTTGATATGTTATTACTGCGAGCCAGCCAGCTATCTTCTCCTGCACAAAAGCGGGTGATGAGTGTCGTGAGGGCTGCCATAGATTTCGGCTTTTCCTGACCAAGGTGCCGGGCTAGCCACTCGTCGCGTATGTTGTGTTTAAAAGCTGCTAGGGCCTCTGGATCCATACAGTCGACGATTTGATTTTTCTTTGTTAGGAACCGTGTCCAGAATTGCCTGGCCAATTCCTCTGGCTGCTGAATTATATGGCTCAGGTCATCGGCGCCTGGTGGTCATACATAAGTGCCCTGAAAGTTGTCGAGGAATGCGGCTTCTAGATCTTCCCAACAGCCAATGGACTCTGCTAGCAAGCTGTCGAGCCAATGTCGATCTGGTCCTTTAAGTTTGAGTGGGAGGTATTTGATTGCGTGTAGGTCATCACCGCAGGCCATGTGGATGTGCAGGAGGAAATCCTCGATCCATACCGCAGGATCTGTCGTGTCGTCGTATGATTCTATGTTTACGGGTTTGAAACCCTCTGGGATTTGATGATCCATTACTTCATCTGTGAAGCATAAGGGGTGTGCGGCACCTTTGTACTGGGCTATATCGCGACGCAGCTCCAATGAGTCTTGCCCGCTGTGTTCGGCCCGGCCGGATTTACTTTTACTATATCCGGCGTGACGTTTATCGTCTCGCATAGTGGTGCGCCCTCATGATCCATAGATCGATCTTGCATGTTTTTCTTTGTCCTCCAATACGTCTCGCAGGTCTGGCGTATTTCCCCATGCCTGTTTATTTGAATGGCGTCGGGGTGCAGGCTAAGCTTTTGGCTGGAATGCCTCTCTATCGCGACAACGAGGTGGCCGATCAGCCACGTCATACGCTTGGAGGGGCATTCAAGTTTATATTCCTTGGCCGCGAGGACTTTAGTCCATTTGTCAGCTAGCAGATCTTGGTCAGCTTGAAGCTGCTGCTACTTTTTCTTAAGGCTATTTGTCGTGGCTATAAGTCGGCGCTTGAAGCGCTCTTGTTTGACGGGATCCTCTGGCACGACGAATTCATCATCGTCGAGGCTTGCCTCGTCTTCAGAGGGGGCATGTAATTATCATCCTCCACCTCTCCATCTGTCGCTCTCTCTGGAGGGCTGGCCTCTCCATCCTCCTGTCCTAGATCATGGTGGAGGTGATTGTTGCCATCTTCGGCACTATCCGGAGTGTTATTATCTCCTGTGCCGGTATCACCACTTTTGCTTTGGCGGGACTTAGAGCGGCGCCGCTGACGTCGGCGCTTGGGTTGCTTCTTGAAGGGGTCATCCTCCGCTATCTCGTCACCATTGCCTTCTTTGGGTGTGTCCACCATGTATATATCGTATGATGAGGTGGCTGTCCAGTGCCCTGTGGGCAGTGGTTCCTCTTCGTCTCCCGCATCGTCGTCCATACCGTCAATGTCTTCAGAGTCAAAGTCGAGCATGTCGGTTAAGTCGTCGACAGTGGCTACTAAGTGGGTGGTGGGTGGGCAGCGAATTTCTTCGTCATCCGCATCCCAATCATGCCGGACATAGTTCGGCCAGGATCCTCCTAACAAGGAGAGAGACCTTAATGAGTTCAGTATGTCGCCGAAGGGCGAGTGCTGAAAAATATCCGCGGAGGTAAAGTCCATGATCAGCGCCCAATCAGATTCGCTAGGAACAGGCGCAGGCGGTTCGGAGTCTGTGGCAGGAGAAGGATCCGGCAGTCTGACAACACGGCTCTCGTACAGGGTAAGGTCGATGTTCGGCTCGATCGCCGCTGAGGGTAAGGCCTGCGTGGCGGGGTCCATCCACCCATCCATGGACGGCGCAACTGCTCCGAATTGAGGGTCGGAGCGGCTGCCGGTGCGATCTCCTGAATACCATCCGATGGTAGAGCTAAATCGTACTCATCGTGACCGCGTGGCACACAAGGTAGGGGCTCGAATCCGTCGAAGATCAAGTCTCCGCGGATATCGGCCATGTAATTTAAGCTTCCAAACCTGACCTGATGGCCAAGGACGTAGCTTTCGATCTGCTCCAGATGGCCAAGCGAGTTGGCCCGCAGTGCGAAGCCGCCGAACACAAAGATCTGTCCGGGGAGAAAACTCTCACCCTGGACTGCATCGCTATCGATGATAGAAGGAGCCATCAAGCCTAACGGCGACGACACAGAGGAACTCTCAATGAAATCACCAATGTCGGTGTCAAAACCGGCGGATCTCGGGTAGGGGGTCCCGAACTGTGCGTCTAGGCGGATGGTAACAGGAGGCAGGGGACACGATGTTTTACCCAGGTTCGGGCCCTCTTGATGGAGGTAAAACCCTACGTCCTGCTCGATTTATTCTTGATGATATGGGTATTACAAGAGTTGATCTACCATGAGATCTAAGAGGCTAAACCCTAGAAGCTAGCCTATGGTATGATTGTATGTTGTCCTACGGACTAAAACCCTCCGGTTTATATAGACACCGGAAAGGGCTAGGGTTACACAAGGTCGGTTACAAAGGAGGAGATATACATATCCGTATTGCCTAGCTTGCCTTCCACGCCAAGTAGAGTCCCATCCGGACACGATACGAAGTCTTCAATCTTGTATCTTCATAGTCTAACAGTCCGGCCAAAGGATATAGTCCGGCTGTCCGGAGATCCCCTAATCCAGGACTCCCTCAATTCTACTTGGCACAAACACAAATTAAAACATAAACCACATCTAAACAGAGGCTAGATGAATTATTTATTACTAAACAGGAGCAAAAAGCAAAGAACAAAAATAAAATTGGGTTGCCTACCAACAAGCGCTTATGTTTAACGCCCCTAGCTAGGCATGATGATTTCAATGATGCTCACATAAAAGATAAGAATTGAAACATAAAGAGAGCATCATGAAGAATATGACTAGCACATTTAAGTCTAACCCACTTTCTATGCATAGGGATTTTGTGAACAAACAACTTGTGGGAACAATAATCAACTAGCATAGGAAGGCAAAACAAGCATAACTTCAGAACTTTAAGCACATAGAGAGGATACTTGATATTATTGCAATTCCTACAAGCATATGGTCCTCCCTCATAATAATTTTTAGTATCATCATGAATGAATTCAACAATGTAACCATCACATAAATCATTCTTTTCATGATCTACAAGCATAAAAAATTTACTACTCTCTGTTGGAAATATGCCCTAGAGGCAATAATAAAAGCATTATTATTATATTTCCTTGTTCATGATAATTGTCTTTTATTCATGCTATAATTGTGTTATCCGGAAATCGTAATACATGTGTGAATAATAGACACCAACATGTCCCTAGTAAGCCTCTAGTTGACTAGATGTCATTGATAACGAGATCACATCATTAGGAGAATGATGTGATGGACAAGACCCAATCCTAAACATAGCACAAGATCGTATAGTTTGTTTGCTAGAGTTTTCCAATGTCAAGTATCTTTTCCTTAGACCATGAGATCGTGTAACTCCCGGATACCGTAGGAGTACTTTGGGTATACCAAACGTCACAACGTAACTGGGTGACTATAAAGGTATACTACGGGTATCTCCAAAAGTGTCTGTTGGGTTGACACGGATCAAGACTGGGATTTGTCACTCCGTATGACGGAGAGGTATCACTGGGCCCACTCGGTGATGCATCATCATTATGAGCTCAAAGTGACCAAGTGTCCGGTCACGGGATCATGCATTATGGTACGAGTAAAGTGACTTGCCGGTAACGAGATTGAACGAGGTATTGGGATACCGACGATCGAATCTCGGGCAAGTAACATACCGATTGACAAAGGGAATTGTATACGGGGTTACTTGAATCCTCGACATCGTGGTTCATCCGATGAGATCATCGAGGAGCATGTGGGAGCCAACATGGGTATCCAGATCCCGCTGTTGGTTATTGACCGGAGAGCAATCTCGGTCATGTCTACATGTCTCCCGAACCCGTAGGGTCTACACACTTAAGGTTCGATGACGCTAGGGTTGTAGGGATATGTATATGCAGTAACCCGAATGTTGTTCGGAGTCCCGGATGAGATCCCGGACGTCACGAGGAGTTTCGTAATGGTCCGAAGGTAAAGAATTATATATAGGAAGTGCTATTTCGGCCATCGGGACAAGTTTCGGGGTCACCGGTATTGTACCCGGACCACCGGAAGGGTCCCGGGGGTCCACCGGGTGGGGCCACCTATCCCGGAGGGCTCCATGGGCTGAAGTGGGAAGGGATCCAGCCCAAAGTGGGCTGGGGCGCCACTTTCCCCTAGGGCCCATGCGCTTAGGGTGGAGAAACCCTAAAGGGGGGCGCCCCCTTGCTTGGGGGGCAAGCCCCCCACCCCTTGGTCGCCGCCCCCCTAGGAGATTGCATCTCCTAGGGCCGGTGCCCCCCCCTAGGCCCCCTATATATAGTGGGGGGAGGAAGGGCCTCACACCCATGCCCTGGCGCCTCCCTCTCCCTCTCCAACACCTCCTCCTCCTCCATAGAGCTTGGCGAAGCCCTGCCGGAGTACTGTAGCTCCATCACCACCACGCCGTCGTGCTGCTACTGGAGCCATCTTCCTCAACCTCTCCTTCCCCCTTGCTGGATCAAGAAGGAGGAGACGTTACGCTGACCGTACGTGTGTTGAACGCGGAGGTGCCGTCCGTTCGGCGCTAGGATCTCCGGTGATTCGGATCATGTCGAGTACGACTCCCTCATCCCTGTTCTTTGAACGCTTCCGCTCGCGATCTACAAGGTACGTAGATGCATCCAGTCACTCGTTGCTAGATGAACTCATAGATGGATCTTGGTGAAACCGTAGGAAAAAATTTTGTTTTATGCAACGTTCCCCAACAGTGGCATCATGAGCTAGGTCTATGCGTAGTTCTCTTTGCACGAGTAGAACACAATTTGTTGTGGGCGTAGATGTTGTCAACTTTCTTGCCGCTACTAGTCTTATTTTGCTTCAGCGGTATTGTGGGATGAAGCGGCCCGGACCAACCTTACACGTATGCTTACATGAGACCGGTTCCACTGACTAACATGCACTAGTTGCATAAGGTGGCTGGCGGGTGTATGTCTCTCCCACTTTAGTTGGAGCGGATTCGATGAAAAGGGTCCTTATGAAGGGTAAATAGAAGTTGACAAATCACGTTGTGGCTTTCACATAGGTAAGAAAACGTTCTTGCTAGAACCCTATTGCAGCCACGTAAAACTTGCAACAACAATTAGAGGACGTCTAACTTGTTTTTGCAGCAAGTATTTTGTGATGTGATATGGCCAAAGTTGTGTTGAATGATGAATGATATATATGTGATGTATGAGATGTTCATGCTATTGTAATAGGAATCACGACTTGCATGTCGATGAGTATGACAACCGGCAGGAGCCATAGGAGTTGTCTTTATTTTTTGTATGACCTGCGTGTCATTGAGAAACACCATGTAAATTACTTTACTTTATTGCTAAACGCGTTAGCCATAGTAGTAGAAGTAATAGTTGGCGAGCAACTTCATGGAGACACGATGATGGAGATCATAATGATGGAGATAATGGTGTCATGCCGGTGACAAGATGATCATGAAGCCCCAAGATGGAGATCAAAGGAGCTATGTGATATTGGCCATATCATGTCACTATTATTATTTGATTGCATGTGATGTTTATCATGTTTTTGCATCTTGTTTACTTAGAACGACGGTAGTAAATAAGATGATCCCTCATGATAATTTCAAGAAAGTGTTCCCCCTAACTGTGCACCGTTGCGACAGTTCGTTGTTTCGAAGCACCACGTGATGATCGGGTGTGATAGATTCTAACGTTCACATACAACGGGTGTAAGACAGATTTACACATGCAAACACTTAGGTTGACTTGACGAGCCTAGCATGTATAGACATGGCCTCGGAACACATAAGATCGAAAGGTCGAGCATGAGTCGTATAGAAGATACGATCAACATGAAGATGTTCACCGATGTTGACTAGTCCGTCTCACGTGATGATCGGACACGGCCTAGTTAACTCGGATCATGTTATACTTAGATGACTGGAGGGATGTCTATCTGAGTGGGAGTTCATTGAATAATTTGATTAGATGAACTTAATTATCATGAACTTAGTCTAAAATATTTACAATATTTCTTGTAGATCAAATGGCCAACATAGTCCTCAACTTCAACGCGTTCCTAGAGAAAACCAAGCTGAAAGACGATGACAGCAACTACACGGACTGGGTCCGGAACCTGAGGATCATCCTCATAGCTGCCAAGAAAGATTATGTCCTACAAGCACCGCTAGGTGACGCACCTGTTCTCCCTGCAGAACAAGACGTTATGAACGCTTGGCAGGCATGTACCGATGACTACTCCCTCGTTCAGTGCGGCATGCTTTACAGCTTAGAGTCGGGGCTCCAAAAACGTTTAGAGAGAGACGGAGCATATGAGATGTTCGAAGAGCTGAAAATGGTTTTCCAAGCTCATGCCCGGGTCGAGAGATATCAAGTCTCCGACAAGTTCTTCAGCTGTAAGATGGAGGAAAATAGTTCTGTCAGTGAGCACATACTCACTATGTCTAGGTTGCATAACCGCTTGACTCAGCTGGTAGTTAATATCCCGGATGACGCGGTCATTGACAGAATCCTTCAGTCGCTTCCACCGACCTACAAGAGCTTTGTGATGAACTTCAATATGCAAGGGATGGAAAAGACCATTCCTGAAGTATTTGCAATGCTGAAATCAGCAGAGGTAGAAGTCAAAAAGGAACATCAAGTGTTGATGGTGAATAAAACCACTAAGTTCAAGAAAGGCAAGGGTAAGAAAACCTTCAAGAAGGATGGCAAGGGAGTTGCCGCGCCCGGCAAGCAAGCTGCCGGGAAGAAGCCAAAGAATGGACCCAAGCCCGAGACTGAGTGTTTTTATTGCAAGGGAAGTGGTCACTGGAAGCGGAACTGCCCCAAATACTTAGCGGACAAGAAGGCCGGCATCACGAAAGGTATATGTGATATACATGTAACTGATGTGTACCTTACCAGTACTTGTAGTAGCTCTTGGGTATTTGATACCGGTGCAGTTGCTCATATTTGTAACTCAAAGCAGGAGCTGCGGAATAAGCGGAGACTGGCGAAGGACTAGGTGACGATGCGCGTCGGGAATGGTTCCAAGGTCGATGTGATCGCCGTCGGCACGCTACCTCTACATTTACCTACGGGATTAGTTTTGAACCTCAATAATTGTTATTTAGTCCCAAGTTTGAGCATGAACATTGTATCAGGATCTCGTTTAATACGAGATGGCTACTCATTTAAATCCGAGAATAATGGTTGTTCTATTTATATGAGAGATATGTTTTATAGTCATGCTCTGATGGTGAATGGTTTATTCTTAATGAATCTCGGCCGTAATGCTACACATATTCATAGTGTGAATACCAAAAGATGTAAGATTGATAATGATAGTCCCACATACTTGTGGCACTACCGCCTTGGTCACATAGGTGTCAAATGCATGAAGAAGATCCATGCAGATGGACTTTTAGAGTCTCTTGATTACGAATCATTTGACACGTGCGAACCATACCTCATGGGTAAAATGACCAAGACTCCGTTCTCAGGAACAATGGAGCAAGCAACCAACTTATTGGAAATCATACATACTGATGTGTGCGGTCCAATGAGTGTTGAGGCTCGCGATGGCTATCGTTATGTTCTCACCCTCACTGATGACTTGAGTAGATATGGGTATATCTATTTAATGAAACACAAGTCTGAGACCTTTGAGAAGTTCAAGGAATTTCATAGTGAGGTTGAAAATCAACGTGACAGGAAAATCAAGTTCCTGCGATCAGATCGTGGAGGAGAATACTTGAGTCACGAATTTGGCACACACTTAAGAAAATATGGAATAGTTTCACAACTCACGCCACCTAGAACACCTCAGCGTAATGGTGTGTCCGAACGTCATAATCGCACTCTATTAGATATGGTGTGATCTATGATGTCTCTTACCGATTTACCGCTATCTTTTTGGGGCTATGCTTTAGAGACTGCCGCATTCACTTTAAATAGGGCTCCGTCGAAATCCGTTGAGACGACACCGTATGAATTATGGTTTGGGAAGAAACCTAAGCTGTCGTTTCTAAAAGTTTGGGGATACGATGCTTATGTCAAGAAACTTCAACCTGAAAAGCTCGAACCCAAGTCGGAAAAATGCGTCTTCATAGGATACCCTAAAGAAACTATTGGGTATACCTTCTACCTCAGATCCGAAGGCAAGATCTTTGTTGCCAAGAATGGATCCTTTCTAGAGAAAGAGTTTCTCTCGAAAGAAGTAAGTGGGAGGAAAGTAGAACTTGATGAAGTATTACCTCTTGAACCGGAAAATGGCGCAACTCAAGAAAATGTTCCTGAGGTGCCTGCACCGACTAGAGAGGAAATTAATGATAATGATCATGAAACTTCAGATCAAGTTGCTACTGAACTTCGTAGGTCCACAAGGACACGTTCCGCACCAGAGTGGTACGGCAACCCTATCTTGGAAATCATGTTGTTAGACAACAGTGAACCTTCAAACTATGAAGAAGCTATGGCGGGCCCAGATTCCGACAAATGGCTAGAAGCCATGAAATCCGAGATAGGATCCATGTATGAAAACGAAGTATGGACTTTGACTGACTTGCCCATTGAGCGGCAAGCCATAGAAAATAAATGGATCTTTAAGAAGAAGACAGACGCAGATGGTAATGTGACCATCTATAAAGCTCGGCTTGTCGCTAAGGGTTATCGACAAGTTCAAGGGGTTGACTACGATGAGACTTTCTCACCGGTAGCGAAGCTAAAGTCCGTCCGAATCATGTTAGCAATTGTCGCATTCTATGATTATGAGATATGGCAAATGGACGTCAAAACGGCATTCCTTAATGGTTTCCTTAAGGAAGAATTGTATATGATGCAGCCGAAAGGTTTTGTCGATCCTAAGAATGCTAACAAGGTATGCAAGCTCCAACGCTCGATTTATGGGCTGGTGCAAGCATCTCGGAGTTGGAACATTCGCTTTGATGAGATGATCAAAGCGTTTGGGTTTACGCAGACTTATGGAGAAGCCTGCGTTTACAAGAAAGTGAGTGGGAGCTCTGTAGCATTTCTCATATTATATGTAGATGACATACTTTTGATGGGAAATGATATAGAACTCTTGGACAGCATTAAGGCCTACTTGAATAAGAGTTTTTCAATGAAGGACCTTGGAGAAGCTGCTTATATATTAGGCATCAAGATCTATAGAGATAGATCAAGACGCCTCATAGGTCTTTCACAAAGCACATACCTTGATAAGATATTGAAGAAGTTCAATATGGATCAGTTTAAGAAGGGGTTCTTGCCTGTGTTACAAGGTGTGAAATTGAGCTCAGCTCAATGTCCGACCACGACAGAAGATATAGAAGAGATGAGTGTCATCCCCTATGCCTCAGCCATAGGTTCTATTATGTATGCCATGCTGTGTACCAGACCTGATGTAAACCTTACCGTAAGTTTGGTAGGTAGGTACCAAAGTAATCCCGGCAAGGAACATTGGACAGCGGTCAAGAATATCCTGAAGTACCTGAAAAGGACTAAGGAAATGTTTCTCGTCTATGGAGGTGACGAAGAGCTCGTCGTAAAGGGTTACGTCGACGCTAGCTTCGACACAGATCTGGATGACTCAAAGTCACAAACCGGATACGTGTATATTTTGAATGGTGGGGCAGTAAGCTGGTGCAGTTGCAAGCAGAGCGTCGTGGCGGGATCTACATGTGAAGCGAAGTACATGGCAGCCTCGGAGGCAGCACATGAAGCATTTTGGGTGAAGGAGTTCATCACCTAGGAGTCATACCCAATGCGTCGGGGCCAATCAAACTCTTCTGTGACAACACTGGAGCTATTGCACTTGCCAAGGAGCCCAGGTTTCACAAGAAGACCAGGCACATCAAGCGTCGCTTCAACTCCATTCGTGAAAATGTTCAAGATGGAGACATAGATATTTGTAAAGTACATACGGACCTGAATGTAGCAGATCCGTTGACTAAACCTCTCCCTAGAGGAAAACATGATCAACACCAGAATTCCATGGGTGTTCGATTCATCACAATGTAACTAGATTATTGACTCTAGTGCAAGTGGGAGACTGTTGGAAATATGCCCTAGAGGCAATAATAAAAGCATTATTATTATATTTCCTTGTTCATGATAATTGTCTTTTATTCATGCTATAATTGTGTTATCCGGAAATCGTAATACATGTGTGAATAATAGACACCAACATGTCCCTAGTAAGCCTCTAGTTGACTAGCTCGTTGATCAACAGATAGTCATGGTTTCCTGACTATGGACATTAGATGTCATTGATAACGAGATCACATCATTAGGAGAATGATGTGATGGACAAGACCCAATCCTAAACATAGCACAAGATCGTATAGTTCGTTTGCTAGAGTTTTCCAATGTCAAGTATCTTTTCCTTAGACCATGAGATCGTGTAACTCCCGGATACCGTAGGAGTACTTTGGGTATACCAAACGTCACAATGTAACTGGGTGACTATAAAGGTATACTACGGGTATCTCCGAAAGTGTCTGTTGGGTTGACACGGATCAAGACTGGGATTTGTCACTCCGTATGACGGAGAGGTATCACTGGGCCCACTCGATGATGCATCATCATTATGAGCTCAAAGTGACCAAGTGTCTGGTCACGGAATCATGCATTACGGTACGAGTAAAGTGACTTGCCGGTAACAAGATTGAACGAGGTATTGGGATACCGACGATCGAATCTCGGGCAAGTAACATACCGATTGACAAAGGGAATTGTATACAGGGTTACTTGAATCCTCGACATCGTGGTTCATCCGATGAGATCATCAAGGAGCATGTGGGAGCCAACATGGGTATCCAGATCCCGCTGTTGGTTATTGACCGGAGAGCAATCTCGGTCATGTCTACATGTCTCCCGAACCCGTAGGGTCTACACACTTAAGGTTCGGTGACGCTAGGGTTGTAGGGATATGTATATGCAGTAACCCAAATGTTGTTCGGAGTCCCGGATGAGATCCCGGACGTCGCGAGGAGTTTTGGAATGGTCCGGAGGTAAAGAATTATATATAGGAAGTGCTATTTCGGCCATTGGGACAAGTTTCGGGGTCACCGGTATTGTACCGGGACCGCCGGAAGGGTCCCGGGGTCCACCGGGTGGGGCCACCTATCCCGGAGGGCCCCATGGGCTGAAGTGGGAAGGGATCCAGCCCAAAGTGGGCTGGGGCGCCACTTCCTCCTAGGGCCCATGCGCCTAGGGTGGGGAAACCCTAAAGGGGGCGCCCCCTTGCTTGGGGGCAAGCCCCCTACCCCTTGGCCGCCGCCCCCCTAGGAGATTGCATCTCCTAGGGCCGCCGCCCCCCCCCCCTAGGCCCCCTATATATAGTGGGGGTGAGGAAGGGCCTCACACCCATGCCCTGGCGCCTCCCTCTCCCTCTCCAACACCTCCTCCTCCTCCATAGAGCTTGGCGAAGCCCTGCCGGAGTACTGCAGCTCCATCACCACCACGCCGTCGTGCTGCTGCTGGAGCCATCTTCCTCAACATCTCCTTCCCCCTTGCTAGATCAAGAAGGAGGAGACGTTACGCTGACCGTACGTGTGTTGAACGCGGAGGTGCCGTCCGTTCGGCGCTAGGATCTCCGGTGATTCGGATCACGTCGAGTACGACTCCCTCATCCCCGTTCTTTGAACGCTTCCGCTCGCGATCTAAAAGGTACATAGATGCATCCAATCACTCGTTGCTAGATGAACTCATAGATGGATCTTGGTGAAACCGTAGAAAAAATATTTGTTTTCTGCAACGTTCCCCTACACTCTCCAGATAAGCAAAATTCTTCTCATTCGGAATAGTGAGAGTATCATAAGAAACACGAATACTATAAATTGTTTCCACATTGAAAGAATAAAATTCAGAAAAAGGGTAATCATAATCATGACAAGTTTTATAAATATAATCATCACTATTTTTTATAGCATAAATATCATCACAATAATTATCATAAGTAGCAACTTTGTTCTCATCATAATCGATTGAAACCTCTTCCGAGATAGTGGAATCATTACTAAATAAAGTCATGACCTCTCCAAATCTACTTTCATAATTGTCACAATAAGATTCAACACCCTCCAAAATAGTGGGATCATTACTTCCTAAAGTTGACACTCTTCCAAACCCACTTTCATCAATATAATCATCATAAATAGGAGGCATGCTATCATCATAATAAATTTGCATATCAAAACTTGGGAGGTTAAAAATATCATCTTCATAAAACATATCATCCCCAAGCTTGGGACAAACATTAATTGCAGCAAATAAATTCTCAAACATGTCATTTTCATCAAACATAGCATCCCCAAGCTTGGGCATTTTCATATCATAAGCATAATCACTCTCATCATTAATAGTATGGATAGCACCAATATTATAGCAACTAATATCATAACAATGAGTAGTAGGAGAAACATCATTTGAGAGGGGTGCCTTTTTTATCTTTGCTTCTCCGTCTTTTCTTTTTCTTCTCCACATCATGTGTGGGTTTAATCCTCTTTTTGGAGCTCCTTATTAATGAGATTGTTTGAATAGAAGGCTCCTCCTCGTTACCGGATTCATCATAAGAAATAATAGGAGGATATTGGGATTAGTATTCTCTTCATCTTCTATTTGTTTTCTTGTCTTTATGTAATTGGCAATATAAGGATTTTCAATGCAATTCACCGCAATACATATAAATTTCCTCTAGATCAAAATCAAGAACATTATCGAGGGCAAATTCTGGAATATCCTTAATTATACATTTCATTTCTTCATTACCCAGAAGCAAACTAAGTTCATTATGATGCGCAAGGGAAATCAAGTCATCACAATTTTTGGACACGATTCGATCATGAAACAATTTGTATTGGACATTTAAATGACCACGTTTATTGCAAAGTTCACAAGGATGGCTAAGAAAATTTAAATTTTCAGCACAAACATCTAGCCTTTCTTGCAACCATTTAGTTTCTAAATACTTATGCCTCTTGCAAAATCTATCTTCCCTATTTGGTGTGTACTTGAAAACTCTATGCACTCCACAAAAATTGACATGCTTATAAGAGACATTTTCATCATGACTAGTGCAATCATTATTAGTATCATGGATATTCAAAGAGTTTGTAATAACAACATTGCAATCATGCTCATCATACAAAGATTTAGTGCCAAACATTCTAATGCATTCTTCTTCTAACACTTTGGCACAATTATCGGAATCCTTATTTTCATGAAAGACATTAAAAAGATGAAGCATATGAGGTACCCTCAATTCCACTTTTTTGTTGTTGTTTTCTTTTATAGACTAAACTAGTGATAAAACAAGAAACAAAAAAGATTCAATTGCAAGATCTAAAGATATACCATCAAGCTCTAACCTCCCCGGCAACGGCGCCAGAAAAGAGCTTGATGTCTACTACACAACCTTCTTCTTGTAGACGTTGTTGGGCCTCCAAGTGCAGAGGTTTGTAGGACAGTAGCAAATTTCCCTCAAGTGGATGACCTAAGGTTTATCAATCCGTGGGGGCGCAGGATGAAGATGGTCTCTCTCAAACAACCCTGCAACCAAATAGCAAAGAGTCTCTTGTGTCCCCAACACACCCAATACAATGGTAAATTATATAGGTGCACTAGTTCGGCGAAGAGATAGTGATACAAGTGTAATATGGATGGTAGATAAAGGTTTCTGTAATCTGAAGATATAAAAACAGCAAGATAGCAAGTGGTAAAAGTGAGCACAAACGGTATTGCAACGCTAGGAAACAAGGCCTAAGGTTCATACTTTCACTAGTGTAAGTTATCTCAACAATAATAACCTAATTGGATCATATAACTATCCTTCAACATGCAACAAAGAGTCACTCCAAAGTCACTAATAGCGGAGCACAAACAAAGAGATTATTGTAGGGTACGAAACCACCTCAAAGTTATTCTTTCTGATCGATCTATTCAAGAGTCCGTAATAAAATAACACGAAGCTATTCTTTTCGTTCAATCTATATTAGAGTTTGTACTAGAATAACACCTTAAGACACAAATCAACCAAAACCCTAATGTCACCTAGATACTCCAATGTCACCTCAAGTATCCGTGGGTATGGTTATACGATATGCATCACACAATCTCAGACTCATCTATTCAACCAACACAAAGAACTTCAAAGAGTGCCCCAAAGTTTCTACCGGAGAATCAAGACGAAAACGTGTGCCAACCCCTATGCATAAGTTCACAAGGTCACGGAACTCGCAAGTTGATCACCAAAACATACATCAAGTGGATAAAGACTCAATCTGATAAGATAACTTCAAAGGGAAAACTCAATCCATTACAAGAGAGTAGAGGGGGAGAAACATCATAAGATCCAACTATAATAGCAAAACTCGCGATACATCAAGATCGTGCCGAATCAAGAACACAAGAGAGAGAGAGAGAGAGAGAGAGAGAGAGAGATCAAACACATAGCTACTTGTACATACCCTCAGCCCCGAGGGTGAACTACTCCCTCCTCATCATGGACAGCATCAGGATGATGAAGATGGCCACCGGGGAAGGATCCCCCCCTCCGACAGGGTGCCGGAACGGGTCTAGATTGGTTTTCGGTGGCCACAGAGGCTTGCGGCGGCGGAACTCTCGATCTAGGTTTCTTTCTGGAAGTTTTGGGTTGTATAAGAGGTGTTGGAGTCGGGAACAAGTCAGGGGGGTCCCTGAGGCGGCCATGAGGTAGGGGGGCGCCCAGGGGGTAGGCGCGCCCCCCACCCTCATGGTGGCCTCGGGACTCTTTTGGCCCATCTCCGGTACTCCGTGGCCTTCTTCTGGTCCAAAAACGATCTCCGTGAAATTTTAGGTCAATTGGACTCCGTTTGGTTTTCCTTTTCTGCGATACTCAAAACAAGGAAAAAACAGAAACTGGCACCGGGCTCTAGGTTAATAGGTTAGTCCCAAAAATCATATAAAATAGCATATAAATGCATATAGAACATCCTAGATGGATAATATAATAGCATGGAACAATCAAAAATTATAGATACGTTGGAGATATATCACTGACGCGCGCCACCCATGTAGCTCGTCGCGCCATTCCTCCACCTCCTCCCGACGATACCTCCTCCCAGCTCCTCCCGGCGCTACCTCCACCCACGGATCTCCTGCTACTTTCCCTTCCACCTCCTCCCGGCGCTACCTGAATCCCGTCGCCTAGAGCTGCCACCAGCAGACCATGACCGACTCGTGCCGCCGCCGCTATCCTCAAAGCAGATCACAACATCGCCAACCCCCGTCTGAGCTACCTTCAATCGCCTGCTACCGGTGAGCATCCCCAACCCATCATCCAAGCATCTACTGCTGTTTTTCTTCTCATCTACATGTGTTGTCGTTTTTCTTTCATATACAATTAAAAGAATGTCTTTGTTATCCCTTCCAATTCATGTGGACAGTATGGCAAAACTCATTTAAAATATGGCAAGCATGCAACAATTGTTTTGCCTTGGCAAAACATTTTTGATAAATGCTACTGGGTGAGATTTTTACTAAACTTGGGCAGCATGTTTTACAAGTTTTCGTTTGGCAATATGTAGCATGTGTTCTTAGCATCACGGGCAAATTAGTGTGAAATTGCAATATGATGGTTCTTTTTAGTTTCAAGGCAAAACATTTTTGATAAATGCTACTGGGTGAGATTTTTACTAAACTTGGGCAGCATGTTTTACAAGTTTTCGTTTGGCAATATGTAGCATGTGTTCTTAACATCACGGGCAAATTAGTGTGAAATTGCAATATGATGCTTCTTTTTAGTTTCATTGTAAATTGTTTCATACGAATCTTGTCGACTTTATACTAAATTTGCCAACATGTCAAAACTACACTCAATTTACCATCACGACAATTTTTAATCCTAAGCATGACGGCATGCTTCTAAGTTTCCATGGCAAAAAAACTATTCTCAAGTAACCATGGCAACAATTTATAGATGTGACGTCCAAATTCGTCACGTGTTTCAATGTTCACATGGGAAATGCAGACATTCTAAATTTGTCAACATTTTTATTTAACTTACTATGCAGACACCATTTTTTCATATGGGAACTAAAAAAATCCCATCATCTTTTTAAAATAACATGGCAAATTTAATATGCATTTGCCATGGAATTTCTGCCATAGGCACCACTATCAGAACAAATGTTTTTTTGTCATGTGTGATAAAAAAAACTATCTTTTCACACAACGGAAAATTCTTATACAAACCATGGCAATTGTGATTAACATACCATGGCAAATTCTATATATTTGCCATGGCAATTTTGGTCACAATTTGTTTCCTTTTATATACATGGCAAATTTACTATAAAAAGCATGGCAATTTAAACTAAAATACCATGGAAAATTTTAAAAAACATCTACCATGATAATTGTGGTCATAATTTGTGTTATTTCACATATGAAAATTTCTTATTCAAAGCATGTAAATTAAAATTAAAATTCCCATGCCAAATTTCAAAATAAATATGCCTGGTAACTGTGGCCATAATCTGTGTTGCTTTACATACATGGAAAATTTATTATACAAAGCATGACAATTTTAATTAAAATTCCATGGAAATTTTTATATACATCTGCCATGGTAATTTTTTTCTCATAGTTTGTGTTACTTTACATACATATCATATTTCTTCTATAAAGCATGACAAAAAAATTATATACATTTCCGATGGTAATTGTGGTCATAATTTGTTTGTGTACTATTCATTCTATTTTTTTACATGGTATTTTTTTCCATGGCATTTTCCAAACATAAATTGTTGCCATGGTAATTTTGGAAAAATGCGATGTGAGCATTATCAGAGATCTTACAATACTTTTGCCATGCTTTTTAGGAATCAAAATGTTTGTAAAACTTGCCATTCATAAATAAATAACATCCTGCCAAATGGTAAAATAGTTTGTTCTATTCATATGGCAATTTTTTGTTTTCATCACACTATTTACAACTTTTTTGCCATCAGCGTATACAAAACGTTGGCAATTTAGGTTCACACGTAATGGAAACTTTCATATTTGCTAAGGTTTTCTATTCAGGTTCGTAAGATACGGCATATTTAGTTTCTCACACATGCCATTTTTTAATTTCATACATCCCCCCCCCCCCTCTTTCTTATCATGGCAAACTTACAACGTCTGTGTTTTTTTGGTTTTGATCTACGTCATGGAAATTTTTCTACATATAAATTTTGTCTCTCTACATTTCCATGCAAATTTTACTATGCGCAATTTGGTATTGTAACATATGTCAGCATTTTTTTTTGTATATAACACGGCCTTTTTTTGGGTACACTGCATG